>NC_141047.1:36135236-36675236 GCF_041138505.1 Cibotium barometz
AGGTTTCTTATTTAAGTTCTGCAATATTGTTTATAAGGAGATCTTGATGACTTCATAATGACAAGTCAGGTTTCTTATTTAAGTTCTGCAATTTGATTGATTTTGTTGTGATTTCTTTTTTTATACATATTTGTCCATGGTAAAAGTACCTATTTTTGTTGTTTATGTTTTGACAGACATGTCTAAGATTACCTTTACATTGGACATGCCTTTGTCGAGGATAGTAGGTGAGTTATTCTCTATATTTGCATAACTTTTCTTGATTACAAAGTATGGAACATGACATTCTATACTGATGTCTATCTGTACTACTACAGAGCCACCGCTATGGTCAGCTCCTATTACTGCAGGTCACGTAGCACGGATTATGATTGATGCTTATAGGGATGGGTAAGTATAAGTGTAATTGTTAGGCATTGTATAAATATTTTTTGAACATATATATAAATAACTGTATAACCTATTTGTTATGCTTTGATTTTAGGATATTGCATGACATTGATACGTTTATGGTAAGAGTTGTCGACGAAGGCATCGAGATGTACGGGATCGGTGTTCCTGATGAGGAGTGGGGTGTCTATTTGTTTTGGAGAGAGATGGTGCTTTGCATCATTTGAGGGGTATTGAGTACCCGATGACTCACCACCCACAAGAGAAGAATTCAATTTGTTGATTCTAACATTACTGACTGAGAATACATATTTTGTGGTGTATTTTGAGAATATGTAATATTGGTCCTTTTTTGCATCTTCGTATGCTACATTACTATGATATTTTTGTTTTCGCTATAAATCTACGAGACATGGATGTTATTTTGAGATATGTATATATGAAGTCACTTGAAATAATGTATTGTGTTTACTTAAAACATGACCTAAATTGGAGAAACTGAGCCTATTTTTTCTGGAACTCCACCTGCCGCCGCAGCAACGCGCGGGTCCAATACTAGTACTATATCACTAGCATAGTACCACGCAATCTAAAAAAAGTATGATGATATGATTATATATATATATATATATATTTTAATGGCACCTGGAAATTATAGGCTTTATGAACTAACTTGTACCTTGCCAACTTTCCCCAAGTCTTCAACATGTGATTTATCATCCTCATTTTCAAACTTTTTCCCCATCACCATTCCACCCAACCTTGAAAATCACTCCTTAAAATAAGGGCTACTTAAAATCACTCCTTAAAATAAGGGCTACTTAAAATCACAGCCACTTTTTCTTAATTCTTGCCAGTACAAATTCACCAAAATGTCGTCTTTTTTTTTGCGCACTAGTCATCATGCCCGTTTTCAGGCATTTCACTCTACCCACAATTTTTCTGAGGGCCGTTCGAAAAATCATTAATGATGAAAAAAGCCTCGCTAAGTTGTGGGAATCCCATCATTTTGGATGGAGACTCTGCCCCTCTAAAGTCAACCTTTATGCCACCTAGAGTTCCCACTAGCCAAATAATGTGTATCCTTCATAATTTCTATGGTAGGTGTCATTAGTCGTAGGGCATGCCTATATGATGCCCACCTTGTCAAAAGGATACAAAAGGATTGTGGGCCTTAATTTCCATAGTAGCATCATCACTTATAGGGCATGCCATTAGCCAGTATTTGCTTGCAAGATACTTCATTGTTTATTGTTGGCTTGCCATGCATAGGTCTTAGCATTAGTTTGTGCTTTGAATGGAAAAAACGAGTGTGACCACAAACAAAATCGCAAGCTTGACAAAAAAAGGTCATTGGCTAGTGTATAGTTTGACTACAAAAGTAATCATGATAGCTAATCTGTTGGTGCAACTACCCACGTTGTTTACTATTTCCTTCATGTACTCTCCTTAAATGCATACATCCTTATCAAGGCAAATATGATTGGTTCATACGTTTGGAAATTAGAATACTACTAAGGCCTTCCTTTAGAAAGAAGAAAACTCCTTTTCTAGAGCCACTTGTAATTTTCATGCATCTCAATGAAATCTCCTTCACAACCCCCAACACTTGGGTTTTCTACTTCTATTTTCATTCCTTGATTGATTAAGTACAATACAAACTTAGAACTTATGTGCGAATATCAAATGAGGATATTTGGATTGTATTAATTCCTATGACCATTCACCAAGGATACACACATAGGACTTATGTGCGATTCTATTTCTATTTCTATTTTAATTCCTTGATTGATTAAGTATAATACAAACTTAGGACTTATGTGTGAATCTCAAATGATTATATTTGGATTGTATCAATTCCTATGACCATTCACCAAGATGTCATCAGTTTAGATCACAAAAGGTCTAGTCACACAAGGAAATCCACTTTCAAAATATCATTACCCTAATTTTGAGCTTTCGTTTTCTACTCATTCCTTTCTTTCTTGCACTTTTCTTTCCGTTTCCTACTCTTTCTTTCTTGCAAAATATAATTACCCTTTTTTAGCTTTAGTTTTCTATTCATTCCTTTCTTTCTTGCACTTACCTTGCATCTAGATTCTAATTTTTATTTCATTGCCCTTTTTTAGCTTTTGTTTTCTATTCATTCCTTTCTTTCTTGCACTTACCTTGTGTTTCGATTCATTCCTTTATTTCTTGCACCTACCTTGCATTTTTTATTTCTTGGTCATTCCTATATGTAAAACTAAATCCTCATAATGGACTTGTCATCTTTTTCATTATCATGTCTCCCCATTCCACACCATCACAACAACCAAGTAAAATATTTCTTGTCTATCAAGAGCATCTTGGGCATGGACTTGGCTATGTATTTTTATCTCAATGGAATCTCCTCCATACACAAGTATGCTTGTCTTCATAAAGTTTTAGTCAAATATTCAACTTCCTTGTTAGTCAAGTACACCATTAGGTTTTTTTGGGTGAAAACATCTTTTTAACATTTGGACGTGGTTTTAGGAGCAAACATGTGGGAGATATGGAGCTCTAGGAATAGTATAATATTTTAAAAAGCAGCAAACCTGGGGATCGATGTGATAGAGTTGATGCATAGATGTGTGTATAACTGCTGGTATGTATATCATGTTAATAAAATGAATGATTGGACATTTGTTTAGCTGGTTCAGACCCTTCAGATAGGGATTAAATGAGTTTCTCTCTGGTTGAGGAGATGCTTGTACGTACTATGGTTTCCTAACTAATTTGTTATGTGGCAAGGTTATACGGGGAAGGATTTGAAGGCAAGACCTCCCAAGTTTGTGCCAAATACCAAGAGATTGTTGTGAAGGAGAAGCAACCGGTATGCACCTTTGTATCCCTCATTGAGAATCCCTTGGGAAAGAGACCGGTGGTGAAGATATGATCTAAAGGAGAGTATATAGAGGAACAAACTCTAAAAGGTTGTACCTCTGAGACTATGTTTACAGCCTATATGCAATTGGGATACTATATCTCTTGGGAGCAATCTTCTTTTGTTTGGGAGGATGAAAGATGGGATATAACTGCTTTTAAGTCTTTAATATAAATATTTTATGTTCCAAAAAAAAACATTTGGATATGGTTTACTTGATAAAAGTTTTCCTGTAAGATATTATTTAAACATTTTCACTCATGAATGTCTTTTATTGATTATTTACATTAGCACACCAAGTCTCATGATGTAAAATACTGAAGTAATGAATTTGTTGAGAATCTCAACTTTTGACTTTTTAAATAGAATAATATATCCATAAAAATGTGGTTAGAAAAAATTCGACTTGCAAACCATTATCTTTGTTTCACATGCCACCACAAAAAATGTGGTCACACAAAAAAAAAGTCCACTTGCAAATCATTACTTTGGTGCATTGAGCTTTCATTTTCAACCTTTTCCCATCTCCCATGAGCCCACTTTGCTTCTAGATTTAAACATCCACTTTCACTTCTTCTTCTTTTCTTCTAATGTAAAAGCTATATGTCTTATAAACACAATGCTATTATTTTCATTGTCATGACTAAGACTCTCTCTCTCTCTCTCTCTCTCTCTCTCTCTCTCTCTCTCTCTCTCTCTCTCTCTCTCTCTATCATCACACACACACACACACACACACACACACACACACACAAGCCAATCGTGTGGACACATATCAATATCACTACCAAAAGGTTTTGATGAAACACTAGCAATATTGTACTATCTAAAAGGATTCTCGCCCATATCTCCAGATGATATGAATTCGTATCGATACATATATTGCAATAGTTTTTAATGAAACACACATGTTGTGAATATTGAACACTACCAATACGAAAACAACTTGCCCAACTATACTTATTGGGCACTATTATCCCATACATGGCATGGAATATCACTCTCGAGATTTTGAAGTTCAATATTTATGAATATTCACACAAGTATCTATATCCTCTTATATGAGTTATGCCATCTAGCAAGCCTAGATATGTATATCTCACATGTACTTGAAATAAATATGGATACATATATTGGTTGCTAAAACACATCTTTATGCATGATCATGAATTTTGAAGATCCAAGTCATGGAGATTAATGTAATCGATACAACTGACCTATGAAAAAAACTATCATGGCATACCATTGCCTTGAGGCTTCCGTGGGTGCATACTAAACTCATGCCCTATGACCTAGAGCTCTACCATTGGGCTATCGTCCCCACCCCTAGGGGACTATTCCCTATTTTAACTAGTTGGAAAAATCTTATAAAAACATTAACTTTTGTTAGTTTTACTAGTATAAGAAGATTTATACAAACATCTATTGCTTGGTACTATAGTTGGCCAATTGAACATACTAACTCATGATAAAATTGCCAATCCATGTACTAAACGTTATTACTAAAATAATAGTGAATGGAAGTTTCATTTGGAGAAGTGTAAAAAAAAAACCTCCAACTCTTTGGTTTCACACATGGTGAAAGACTCCAAGTTCACCATATTTGGCAATTTCAAGGTTGGTTAATCCTCATGTATCTTCCACACCACCTTTAGAATAACATGCTCATAAGCCTCACTAATTACATTCACAACTATGTTCATAAGCCTCACTAATTACCTTTAGAAGGATATGCTCATAAGCCTCACTAATTAGCTTCACAACTACCTCACTAATTACCTTCACAACTACCTCACAAGCTAGAATCTATACAAAATTGGTAGCAAAAACTACATTTTAAAACCTGTCAAGTGTGGCCTATGATATTGCCTTAATATGGATAATAATTGCTCACACAAACTCTTATTTCTCAGGAGCAACCATATTGCCTTCTAAATGGTGGTTAACACTTTAAGGTTTTGAAGGTCAATAAAAAAATTTATGTCCCTAAAAAAACTATTCTTGTTCAATTATGCCTTATATGGGCACTTTTTGTCTTTTGCGTCCCTATATATCACATTGTATGAATGAGCAAAATTGCTTATGTTTACCTTTGGGAGGATGTCCATACCTTTTTAGCTCTAACTACCTAATCCAATTAATGTCTTGAATCCCACACATGGATTGAGGGGATTAGCCATTACTCTTGTGACATCATAAAGAGTATCTTCATGTTATAATAAATACTCTTAATATCCATGTAGGAGGTCATTGCTCTCAATATTACTGGCATAATTTCTTTGCCATTAATTTACTATCTAAATTAGATTTTTTATAAAGTTTCTTAGCCATTGGTGAAACATAGTTTCTTCTTAGAATATGGGAAGGAGATCGTGCAGCTCATTTGGAAAGAGGAGAAAAAAGTACACAACAAAAAAAAGAATGTCACAATAGGTACAAAGTACGCACCAAATGAATGGTGATTATCGCCTTTGAATAATGTAGCTATTTTTTAATTGACTATTTTAATATAATTATTTTCCCTCAAAATATTAATTTTTATCAAATTTAAAATTTATCGATATATATATATAATACATAGATATTGTACACACACACACACGCGCGCGCGCACGCGCACACACACACACACACACACACACACATGCTGAGAGAAAGATTTCTCATTCCTTTTCAAGATAGTCTGAGCAAGCTTTACATAATGTAGTTTAACTATGTTGTCCCTTTACCACTAGATAGACTTGAGTTTAAGAGCATATTTGCACGACTCACCAAAACTTTATCACCCAGATCTTTTGTAAAACTTTATTTTAATATAATTCTTGAGAAATATGCAAAATGATACACACACACACACACACACATATAAGTGGCTCGGGCATTACATGTAGCACATGTGGTGCGCCAAGTGTAATTCTTGGGCACGAGCATTACACGTGGCGTCATTGTTTGTGCACCATGTGTAATGCCTGCAATTGGGCATTATGTGGCGTGCCAAGTGTATTGCTCGAACTCAGGCAATACACCTGGCAATGATGTGGCAAGTTACGTGTATTTCCCACGCTCGAGAAATACACGTGGGATGCATGTAATACATGTGTCAGCACCACGTGTATTGCCCAACTTCGGGCAATACACATGGTGCTTGCCACACTAGTAGGCACCCTTTTAAATGGCTACGTCTCCCTCCCTCTTTGCCATTATCACCCTTGAGCCTCCCTCCCTGTACCTAGGCACCCTCCTACACCCAGATACCCTCCTCTCCTAATTGCCCTCCTACCCTAGTCACCCCCCTCTCACCCTCTTCCTCTCCCACTAATTGCCCCAATCGTCCCCCTCTCTCTCCCTCTCACGCTCTCTTCCTCAAAATCTTTCCACTCTCTCCCTCTCAAATACTCTACACCCCCTCAATCTCTTCATCTCAAACCCTCTCCTTGCCCCTTCTAGTGCATACTCTCAAATCCCTCTCCTATACAGGTTCTATTTCACTCACAACCCCTTCTAGCATAGCAACCCCTCAAATCCTTCTCCTATACAAGTTCTATTTCACTCACAACCCCTTCTAGTACATACTCTCAAATCCCTCTCATTTATAGGTTCTATTTCACTCACAATCCCTTCTAGCATAGCAAGAAAGTAACAAATGCCCCCCCCCCCCCCCCCCCCTCGATGACTCATTTATCATCTAAGGGCTTCACCAAAAATCTAGACGAGATTGCACTCTCATGATGTGGGCATGTCACAAGTCGCCACATGAAGTGACATGACCAATACATCTAGATTACAAGTTCCAGCTAGGCCTACTCCTACAACACCCGAAAAATAATCATGTTGCGAGCAGTGCTGCCACGATTGCCGATGAAGAGGAGCCCATAAAGGAGAGTTTTGGCCAAGTGGTTGATCGACACATCACTTGGTTGACGATCAACACCACCTTCCTAAAGTGCCTCTATGTTGCCTCCTCGTAAACCCTAAAATCCACATGAATGAGGATTGCATCGAAGGGTTAATTAAAAGCATGGAAGAGAGCACCTACCAGATAATAATGGTGGCATTCATTGTCTCCTCGGAGAGTTTCCTAGGCCAAGAGTCCATTCCATTCAACCGTTAAAGTGCACTTAGCCCTGACCTGTCATTGTTCGGAGATTTTGACATGGTACTAGAGTAGATGGAAGGATGGCAGCACATGGTCGGGATGATGTTTGCTATCTGGGATGGCAACCATTGTCTCAAAGCTTGTCAAGAATGGGCAAGAACCACAAGCTGATAGAGACAAGGTTCCAAAGGTGACTTTGTAGGGTGGTTCGATTCTCCTGGAGGAGGAGGAGGCTAAGTTCTTGATGGTGCTGCACATGATAAATAAGTCAGTGGACTTGTATCTTGTTATTTTTGTGATTAAAATGAACAAACATCTCATATGTGATCTTTCTACTAATTTATTATGCATACAAAATTGCTAGGGTAACTAGCATTTATGTGCCAAAAACAATGACACATGAAATCTTCATGATGCAGTGTGTGGGGCTTGCCGATCCACATTCATTGTTGACGAGGAGCATGCATGGGTAGAGAAATCTCTTAGGCATCGGGGGCGTAACATATCTAAGTGGATTTTCTGCTGTTAAGCTTTGAAAGTGATACTAAAAAGCTGGTTTGTCTCTCTAGGGAAGCTTTCCATGGCACTCCTCTCTCAATTGGTGTTTTCAAGGTATGTGTGTGCCTCATAAACACACTACAATAAAGCCATATTTTGATTTCCATAGATGTGGTTTCTAAAATAGAAATGCATTACAGGCTGAGTTTGATGCCCCATACCAAAAGAAGGTAAGTGGCTTACTTGAGCAAGGGAGTAGAGAGTATAACCAGAATGTAGACATGTTCAATAAGAATTACAAAGATGCCCTAAAGGAGACAGAGGAGCTATTTACAAAGAGAGGACATAAGTTGGCACAAATAGCCATCCCCGACTACTACGGGTAAAGAGAAGGTGATCTCTTACTAGGGTTGGGGTGAAAAGGCCAGCAGACTCACTACTCCCAAGCTAGAAGAGATCACTCGTGTGCATATTCCAAATGTAGAGTAAGATCACACATTTTCTCTCGACGCATTAAACTTTTTTGATATGTAGCAAGACACATAAATTTGGTTCACAATGCAAGAAATGTAGGCTTGTTGACATATTGGACGGTGGGGCGAGTTCCCTATTGGAGACGCTAAGATTCCTTCTTTGAACAGAACATTCTGCATGTGGATACATCACCATGTGTGTACTAGTTCCAGTAGTTGATGGAGTACATGCTACAACTCTATGCGAAGTTGGAGGAGAACTCACCTGCAATAGCCGGCATGCACGAGAGATCCATACGCGACTCTAGGGTGGGTATCATGGATGCCCTGAAAGCTTTTAGGAATATGCACTTTGAAAAGGTGTTCCTAATGTGGAAAGGGCAAATGCATGCTACCTTAGACCCTGACCAGTAGCCACACTTGCCGTGCATGGCACGCCTGTTATACAGGCATGTAGTAGCATAATCAATAATATCTATCTCATTTTATTGTTAGTCTATCGTATTGAAAGAGTATTCTAATTTTTTTATATTATGTGGTGGAGAAATTGTGTGTAAGCGGGTATGTATTCCTGAGCACCCGTACGCATGGGTGCAGTCTGGGAGAGAGGAGACATGATTATACCCTGAGCACTGGATTGATGAGCTATGGGGTAAGGAGACATAGACTTCTTATTGCCCATGGGGGATAGACTACTACCCCTAGCAAGGCTGAGAAGTTTCAAAGTAAGTATCATTGTGTATGGTAGCATTTTTGTATGAACTTTGAAGTTCATTTAAGGAGTTGATAGTTGCTATATGGATTAGGCAAGAAGCCAGCCCACCGCCGATCACCAACCCAAGGAAAAGGGCAAGAAGTCAATCGTAGATGCATCTCCATCATCCCTGCAACCATGAAAGAAATGCTAAAAAAGAGGACACGACCAGAGTTGGAAGGGGAAGACTATGATAAGGATGCTGAGGAGAGTGTCCCTCTTGATGCTGAGGATGATGAGAGCGTTGGTCGTCTCGGTAGAAGTCCCAGGGGGTGATGAACAAATGATCCCAAGTGGTGAGAACAAAGAGCAAGGGACGGAGAGTCCAAAGGAAGATGACTTAGACCTATTGGGATTCAGTAAGTGTACTCAACATCTTTGTATTTTAGCATATGTTTATTATTTGAACATTGATATAACATAAATTTATTTACCCACATTTAAATAAGCCTAATGTGTGTGCACATAAAAATATTTTATTTAGGCTAAGGGTTAAATCCCTAAGGTCAAGTTAACCTCCAAATCAAGATATTTAGAATATCTTGTTTAGAGTTATATCTTTGAAACAAGTTTAGAGAACCTTGAAAATCACAAATTAAACAAATTTTAGGAGTGGCATAGTCTTAAAGCGAGAAAGGTGTGTAACTCGATTATAAATGAAGGTACAAACCTTATTTTGAACTTTAAAATTTAAAATTGAAGAAGTTACAAATAAAGGATATCCACAGAGAGAGAGAGAGAGAGAGAGAGAGAGAGAGAGAGAGAGAGAGAGAAAGAGAGAGAAAATTAAATGACCCCTTGAGAAAGTAGGATTTAGCATAGGAATAAGTTATCATTCTAGGATCATTTTGAGATAATCTAGTTGACCTCGAAAATGATTAGATTAAGTCTGAATCTCTCAGGAAAAAGAGACTTTGATGAAAATAAAGAATATAGACAAGCAAAGATTTTTGTGCCAAAATTAAGAAGACCCAATATTTAAAAAGTACAATAAATAACTCTCAAGGAAAGGTAGCACTCTAACTAAGAAGAGGGTGTATCCCAAACAACAAAGGATTGAGAGCCTTGAAAAAGGCTACATTAAGAGACTTTGACAAAAAATAAGAATCTAAAAAAGCAAAGATTGTTGTGCCAGAATGAAGAAGACCCAATCTTTAAAAAGTACGATAAATAACTCTCAAGGAGAGGTAGCTCTAAAAAAAAATGACATGAATTTTTGATATGTGAGAAAGCCTAAATCCAAGAGCTAGATCAATGACTTTTGAATGATTATCTTTCTACATAAAGGACTCTTGTGCTTAACATCATTTCCCATAGGGAAATCTAACCATACCATGACAGAATCTTCAAGTGGAACCATGGATGTTCCTGTATCCGATTCAGTTTCAATTTTTGATATGTGAGAAAGCCTAAATCCAAGAGCTAGATCAATGACTTTTGAATGATTATCTTTCTACATAAAGGACTCTTGTGCTTAACATCATTTCCCATAGGGAAATCTAACCATACCATGACAGAATCTTCAAGTGGAACCATGGATGTTCCTGTATCCGATTCAGTTTCACCGATTCAGTTTCAATTTCCATTCACTTTCGTCCTCTTCTTGGCTCTGAGCTTTTTCAAGAGTGCCCAATGTATACAATGGCACCCTCGGTCCTTTGATAACTTTAATTGAGGTCTATTTGGAAACTTATGAATCCTTACAGTCCTATTCTATGTAGCTGTGGAGATCTTGGTACAACTCATGGTTAGCCTTTAAAGGTGTAAGGGCTGAAGCTATGCTAGCTTCACCATGAGAGAAGAGCACTCCTCAAAATGAGGATTTGAGAGATTGTGTAAATTTCATAAAGGATTCATCAAATTCCTCACATGCTTTTTCAATCGCCTCATTCGTGCAATCTTCCCCTAATGACTCTTCTTGGCTTGATGGGTTCATTTATGTAGAGAGAATGTCTTTCTCTTGAAAGGGGAAGCGATGCTCCTTCGGTTTTTGTATTTTGGTTGCTTTTTTAGGTTTGACATTATGAGATTCAATCACAACTGGTGATCTTGTACAATGACACTCAACAATGCTAAGCACACTCTCCTAAGCTTGCTTTTTGAGTTCTGCATATGTCATGTAATCATGATTTGCAATTTGGGGTGGTTGGCGAGTTCTAGTTTCTTGATTGTATTGGGAGGTGCACTGAGTGAAGAGTCAGAACTTGTTTCATCCTCACTAAGTGACATACCAGAACTTGTTTCATCTTTTGACTTTCTTTGGATTATCAGGGATTCATTATGCTTGCCCGTGCGATGAGAAAGAAAGTTCTTTTGGGCTTTTGAATCATGTGTCGCGCATGTGGGTTTTGTGGTTTCAGGGGTAGCCTTTGAGAGGCGGATGCATTCGCATCATTGGTAGCTTTTAGCTCTTTTGGAATTAGGTCTTCCACAGTCTCCTTTCTTTTGTCCTTTGTTTCAACCTTGGTTTCTATAGTTTGTTGGCCCTTGTTTTTCTTGGGTTTAGATGGTTTTGCATCCTCTTTTGGTTTCTGTTTTAAAACATGTTCCTCTACCCATTTCGAAGTATGTTCTTTTGCATTATTTTTTACTGTTTCTCATGCCTTATCTTGCAAGCGTGTAAGCACATTCAAGGGTACTGTGGACAATTGCCCGTTTTTCACACTCAAGATATTAAGAGTTGTGTATTCTATGAGACAGGTTGTATTAAAGCAACTTGCCTTGGGTAATCTTGGAATATGTGATCGATGCCACATCGTTCACATAGGTTACAAAGTGTCAGTAACTGTGGTCATGGAAGTATTCCAAACTGTGTAGTTTGCCACTTTGTGCGGTCCATGACAATAGAAACACTGAAGTGTTTGCTTAACTACTTCCTGAGCAGTTTTTACCCTTTGGACTGTTTCTATTTGAGGCAAGGACGGTTATAGTTTTAATGTAACTGTAGGTGAATTAGGACATTGAGATGTGTCATGACCCAAGGTTTTGAAATGTATGTAGTACAGAAAGATAGGCCTAGGGTACGCACACTGGGGATTGGGATGGACGTAGTGATTGCAGTGAACACAAGGCATTTCGCCCATCACTTTGAGAGGCATTAAGGATGTTTGGATTTGAGGGAGCTCATCCTCTCTTGGAGATTCTGGTTCAAAGCTTTTAAGCAAGGTTGTATAGAATTTAGGAAATGATAATTCCGATATCAATTTTTCTTTAGCCATTGCTTCACTTGGTTTAAATGAGGAACATCTCATATCATAATCATCCTCCATCATGTTGTCATCTAAAAGTATTACTTCTTTACAACATTGATCAAATGTTTCTGGATTGGATACAATGATCAAGTTGTGTAAGCTATTTTTCTTTATGTCCCTTATGAAACATCTTTTCAATTGAGCATCGTTTAGTTTTTCCCATGGCTCACATCGTGAGTTCAAGATTTTTATCCGAAAGATAAAATCTCTAATGGTTTCATTTTGTTTTCGCTCAATCGAATAGATTTCTCTTGCTGCACTCCACCGACTGCCTTGTGTTGAAAAGCCATGGATAAAGGTTGTTTTCAAGGTCCTGAAGTTTGTCTTAATCGTCGGCATCAATGTGATAAACCATCGACTAGCCTTTCCCACTAAGCAAAGGTTCAATGCATGTACCTTGGTGGGGTAGTTTGGATTTCCAAAGACTTCACATCTCTGTTCAAACATTTGCATGAATTGAACAAGATCAGTCATTCCATCGTATTTGCCCATGATTTTGGAAATCTGTACGGCCACATTCTTGGGTGAGTCACTAAGGCCGTGTGTGGGTACTAATGTGGTTAGGACCTCATTTAGTCCTTGGGCAACCCCCCTTAATAGATTAGTCAATATGTCCAAGGTTTGGGCATCTAGGGGTTGCAAAGGGTTGGTATCTAGCCCTTCTAAAGGTTTAGGACTTGTGATAGTGCTAAGCAAGGGACCAAATCTTGGAGGGATTATTGTGACAGGGGGTGCAAAACCCGATGATACGCTTGTTGTTGGCATGGTAAATGGTATGGGGAGGTGCATTTGGGGCATGGATCTCAATGGCTCGGTGATTTTAGCCATTGTGTTTAGTTTGGGTGTGGGCCTACATAATCTCTCTATTGCTGCCATATCTTGACGTTGCCAAGTGCTTCCTAATGAGCAAGCACACATGGTTTTTTTTTTGTTTTTTGATTTTCTTACAGGCCTTTACAGCCTTAGGAGGCATGGCGCACCCTTCGCTGGCTTAAATGAGCGTTCGTTTGCCCTAATTAGCGTAGGTGCTAAGCACACGTGAACAACCTCTTAGAGATTTTTTTTTTGAAAAAAGTACATGCCACTAGTGTCCCAGATAGAAGTCGAGGTCTCAAAAGCACATGCGAATGCCTAAGATAAACTTTTTTGGAAAAAGGTGCATGCTAGTAACATCCCAGATAGAAGAGGAGGTCTTAAAATCTATTTCCATCACTATATCAAGATAAATTTTTTTCCGAAAAGATTTTCCCTATTTTGCAGCCCATTTTTTAATGTGTTCCAAAAGGAATTTGGAAAAACGTTGTATGAGAGAGTTGTATTTTTGGAGTACTACAATGTTCTCTTAGATTTTTTTATGATTTTGTCATTTAAGCACTCAAAAAATAGCCTGAATATGGGACACGATCTTTTTCAGACTATTTTGGGCGATTTTTAGTGCGTTAAGGCCCGTTTTTGGCCTCGATTTCTGGGTCAAATTTTGAGGCTAGTGGGCTAGAGGGCCAAAATAATGGATTTTGCCCTCGGATACTTAAGGACAATTTCGAAGAGCTTGTTGTTGCAGGCTTGCACGTATTCATTGTCCTCACAGTTTAGGAGGTATGAGCTGCCAAACAGGGCCCCGGACCCTTTTCACGACCGTGAGTGCAGGAACCTTCACGCTGTGAAATGGATCTCACAGACTTAAATAAATAAATAAATTTATTTATTTATTTTTCACGCGGGCTTATTTCACGACGTGAAATAGGTGTCACGAAACGTGAAATGGGCGTTTTATGGATTTTTTTTTTCATGCTGGCCTATTTCACGAAAATGTGAAATGGGTGTTTCACGGATCCCCCCCCCCCCCCTCGGGACCCTTTTCATGATTGTGAAAGTACAGGTACCTTTCAAGTACAAGGGTAAGCAATTCAAGCCTTTGATTGATTGAGGCAGTACACATTCTTTTATTTCCCGAGGATGTCTGCGTAAGTTAGTCCTAAATCAAAAATCAAGGAAACCTATGCAAGTGGAATCGGCCAGCGCTGTGAAATGGATCTCACAGACTTAATTAATTTTATTTTTTCTCTTTTTTGGTGGGCTTATTTCACGACGTGAAACACGTGTTTCACAAAAACATGAAATGGGTGTTTCATAGATTTTTTTTTCAAGCGAGTCTGTTTCGCCAAAATGTGAAATGGGCATTTCACAGTTTTTTTTTTCACGCCAGCCTATTCATGACGTGAAATGGGTGTTTCACAAAAATGTGAAATGGGCGTTTCATGAATTTTCTTTTTCACGCGTGGGTCTATTTCACGACGTGAAACAGGTGTTTAACGAAAACGTGAAATGGGCGTTTCACGGATTTTTAAAAAAAAGATTCTAGAGGGAAATTAAAGTTTTCTTGTGTGGAGGGAATATTTTTTTGAATTTTAAATTAAGGAGATATGTGCATTTTCCCAAGGTAAGTGGGAATAAAAAAGTCAACACTTTTATGACACCCCCTTACACCCTTCATTCCCCCTGCAGTTTATCTCTCTCATTCTTACTCTGTCTTTACATGGAAAATGCAAAGAGATATTGTGTTGGTTTCTTTTTAAAAGAGATTGTTTTCTACGTGTCTTTGTCTATGTATGTGGAGAAGAGAGAGAGAGAGAGAGAGAGAGAGAGAGAGAGAGAGAGAGAGATCAAATAGAGAAAGAGGGAGGGATAGCTATGTATTTTTGCCACTGTGTGTGTTCGTGTGTGTGTGTGTGTGTGTGTGTGTGTGTGTGTGTGTGTGTGAGAGAGAGAGAGAGAGAGAGAGAGAGAGAGAGAGAGAGAGAGAGAGGTAGCCATAGATTAATCATAATAGCAACATGGTCCTTCCTATGAGATCACTGAGACATTTTGTTTACTCCATTGCATGAAGATAATCTCCCTACGGGGGAGAATATATTTGGATAGATTTGGTGGAAGCTTAAGAGTATTTTTAATTTTATGTTTCATTAGATGGCTACTTCCCATTGGAGATGGGTCACGCCACTTCTTATTATATATAAAAGAGGACATCTCTCTCTCCATGTGTCTATGTATGCCAAGTTTGGTGCTCTTTTCAAAGAAAACGAAGTGCTTGAGGATCTCCCTTTGTGGATATATATGCAAAGCATGGTGCCTTGATATGCAAGCATGCCAATTTTGATGCTTTTTTCAAAGCCGTCCATGACTGCCAAAATGGTCTTCAAATTTAAGGCTTACTCTAAGGTATCCATACCTGTCCCGCCTGGAGAATGGGTTAGGGTCATAAGAAAAATTGCTCAGATGGGTGGTGGTGTAGGCTGGTGCTTTTTTCTTGCTTGTGATGTCACAATGTGGCCATAATAAGGGTATGGGAAGAGATAAGGTTTGCGTTAGCTTAGAGCTAGTTCACAATAAGGGTACGTGAGGGTATGGGAAGAGATAAGGTTTGCTTTAGCTTAGAGTTTGTAGCTTAGAGTTTATTCACAATAAGGGTACGAGTTTGTTTGTTTGTTTTTTTTTTTGGGAACAAAAGTGTTAGATATCCGTAACGCCGCCGGGCGTTACCACAGGAGGGGACGGCCACTGGCTCACCACCCAGCCATAGAGGAAGAATGAGGATTCCCTCATCCCCAGGCTATATAGTGTGTGGCCTGCCGTCCACACTAGCCTGGCCGCCCATGACTCCGCATGGGCATCCTCTCCCACTGAACCTCGGACATGGCCATCCGGTCTACCGTCGGTCGTCACAGGCGTTACAGCCTACGTGACATTACCCCCCCTTAAGAAGAGTTTTCGTCCTCGAAAACAAACTGGGGAAACCTTTTGGAAATTGCACTACGGTGTTCCCAGGAAGCTACCTCCTCATCCCTATCTGTCCATTTAACAAGTACCTCCTGGTACATTTTATGTCAGGTTTGTTTGTCACGATACTGTAGAATCTTTTCAGGTTCATGTGGTATCTTTAGTGGCTCTATCAAGTCCACCAAAATCTCTGGAGAAACTGCGTTCTCTAACCCGTGAACTGATTTCTTCAGTTTACTGACATGGAAGACAGGATGGACTTGAGAACTATCCGTTAACTCAAGTTTATATGCTACGGCCCCAATCTTCTTAAGGATTTTAAAAGGACCACAATATCTCAGAGAAAGTTTATTACACTTTCCCGTTTTCATGGTTCCTAACTGCGCAGGAACCTTGAGGAATACAAAGTCACCTTCTACAAAGGTCACCTTTCTACTTCCTTTATCCGCATAAGTTTTAGCGCGATCCTGAGCGCTACGAATGCTCTCACGTGCGGCTCTGAGCATATCATTCATATTTTCAAGGAAATCCTTTACAGATTGAATCTTCTCCTTTTCTAGGCCTACAGCCATTGGAGATCTCGGCTGGAATCCATACATTAACATGAATGGTATAAATCCAGTCTCGCTGAATGCTTGGAGCTGTTATAAGCAAACTCCAATATGGGCAAATATTCTTCCCAATTTGATTGCTTCTTACTTACATAAGAACGCAAAATATCCTCTAGAATTTGGTTAACTCTTTCAGTTTGACCATCAGACTCCGGATGATCTGCCGTACTCATACTCAGAGTAGTATCCAACTTTTTGAAGACTTCCCTCCAAAAATGACTGTTGAACTTTCTATCTCTGTCCGACACTATATCTGTGGGCAAGCCATATAGCTTGTAGAGATGTTCAATAAAGAGTTTGCCAACTCTGGCGTTTTTACCGTTTTCTTGGTGGCAATAAATTTTGCCATCTTGGTTAACCTATCCACCACCACCTAGACCGAGTCATTCCCTCGACTTGTCGTGGGTAAATCGGTGATGAAATCCTTGGAAATGCTTTCCCATTTTTCTTGAGGAATGCTTAAAGGATGGAGCAAGCCCCCAACCTTTAGCCTTTCATGCTTATTGACCTAACACTTATTGCATTGCAGCACATAAGTCTGGACGTCCTTGAACAAACTAGGCCAATAAAATTGTCGTTTGACTAGTGCATAGGTCTTTTGTATCTCGGGATGACCAGCACTTGGACTATCGTGACTTTCTCTAAGAATGCATGCTCGAAAGTCACCAATTAGCTGGTACACACACCCTACCCTTGTAGAGTAAGTACCCGTCGCCAATGGAGTAGTTAGCATACTTCTCCCCCCGATGAAGTTTAGCATCATTCTTTGAAACCGTGTCGGAAAACAAAGATGATGAAGGGCCTACGTCTGAGCTCTCCGGCTCAAAACTATACCCCGAAGACTCGGCTAGCCTCTCCGGACTAACTCTCGCTTTGCTACTCGGTCGCGGCACCTACGGCCAGTCTCTCCGGACTAGCATTACGTGCCGGCGAGGAAGGTGGGTGCGGCTGTGACAAAGTGGGTACGCGTACAACGCGCCAGACCGCTGTAAAGACAGGATCATGCTCACACAAGCCACGGGGTGATTTCAAGAACTCATTCTTGTAAACCGTAAAGCTTAACTCATTAATTTGTGGCATGCGGCTAAGCGCATCAGCCACAACATTATATTTACCCCTTTGGTAGCGAATTTGAAGGTCAAACTCCTGTAGGAGCTCCGCCCACCGAGCTTTCCGACCTTTCAACTCGTTTTGACTCGAAAGCCATGTCAGGCTTTCGTGATCCGTATGTACTTCAAAAGTGGCACCATATAAATAGTGTCTCCACTTTTTGAGTGCATGTACGATGGCCAGTAACTCCCGCTCGTAAGCCGAGTAGTTATACTGAGCCTTGTCTAATTTCTTGCTCTCAAATGCAACAGGGCGTCCCCTTAGCAAAAGCACGGCTCCAATGGCCTCACCACTAACGTCTGTCTCCCAAGACAAACGGCTCAGTAGGGTCAACTATAGTCAAAACAGGTGCAGCTGTTATGGCTACCTTAAGTTTTTCGAAGCTTCTTTTGTTGGTCTCCCTCCCAACATATATTCTTTGTCTTTGTGCGCAATTGATCCAACGGGACTGCGATCTTCGCGTAGTCCTTTACATACTGTCGGTAAAACCTCGACATGCCAAGAAAAATCTACAGTTCTTCGAGATTTTTCGGGGTTAGCCACTTGAGAATAGCTTCCACTTTCTCAGGTTCCATCCGCATACCATGGGCGGATATAATGCGGTCCAAATAGTGAATTTCTCTTTCAAAAAATTCACATTTGCTCTCCTTCGCAAATAGCTTGTGTTGTCGCAATAACTGAAACACTAATCGCAAATGTGCCAAGTGTTCTTTACGCGTTTTGCTGTACACAAGAATATCATCTAGGAAAACTATTACGAATTTTCCTAAGTATGGACGTAAAACACTGTCCATCAGCGTCATAAAAGTCGCTGGAGCATTGGTTAGCCCAAACGGCATAACCAAAAACTCAAAGTGACCGAATCGTTTCCTGAATGCTATCTTCGCAACATCCTCAACCTTAATTCTAACTTGATGATACCCAGATCTCAGGTCTATCTTAGAGAAATATTTCGACCCATAGAGTTGATCAAACAACTCGTTCATATGTGGCATAGGGTACTTATTCTTAATCGTGACTTGATTAAGAGCCCGATAATCTATGCACATGCACATAGATACGTCTTTCTTCTTTACCAGAAGAATTGGTGATGCCCAAGGAATCGAACTAGAGCGAATAAACGCTTTCTCTAAGTATTCGGTCAATTGCTTTTCCAGTTCGCGTGCCTTGGAGTGGCTCAACCTATAAGCAGGCTTGCTCATTGGTTTGGACCGAGGCATAACTTCTATGCCATGGTCTACTTCCCTTGATGGTGGTAAATCATCTGGAAGCTCTGTAGGAAAGACATCTTGATGGTGGTAAATCATCTGGAAGCTCTGTAGGAAAGACATCTTGAAATTCCTGCAATAAACTTTTCAAAGCATCTATGTACTTTGTTTTTAGAGTCTCTTTTGCCTTGGACTTTGTTGTTTCATCATCACATGCATGCCAAACAGGGTTTCCAGAAAACAGTGGGTCTCTTCCAAGGCTTTGTTTTCCATGTTTGTCTACGCAAACATTACTTTCAGTTTCAGCTACGGAAACAGAATTTACAAGAGGGTAACAAGCGTATACTTGTGCTACTTGGCCGCTACGGACCGCGTGGCATAACTCGAGTGATGATATAAGTGGTGAAAAGGGGACACTACAGTCTCCCTGTAGGGTGATGATATTACCCCCAGACTCAAACTGTAATGTCTTGTGTAAATAACTCCGAACTAGGCTAGGACCGAGGTTATACAGCCACTCCCTGCCTAAGTAAACATCTGCTCTAGCCAAATGCATGACCTGGAAGTCAAGCACGGCCTCATAGTCCTGCATGATCAAAGGGACTTCGATTCCATACCTTTTTATCATAACCATTGGCCAAACCAACGGTATACTCATGATCACTTGCGGTCTCTTTTAATTTCAACTTCTTGACCAATGAATAGTTCAAAAAGTTATGGCTAGCCCCATCGTCTATAAAGACAGTGACTCTACGGCCACCTATGGTGCCATACATGCGCACCGTCATGCGGACCAACACTAGGCTGCCACATAGCTGGTGTCACTGAACAAGCGTGACGCTCGTCACAATGACTCACCGTAACCTCTCTGAACTCTCCGGCACTGAGAGGTAGCGTCTGCACCGTGTGCAACTGCCTAGAGGATTTACCATCGCTCTTAGGCGCCTTGCCACTAGTGCTTGCTTTTAATTTTGGGCAATCAGCCTTGTTGTGCCCCACTTCATTGCAGCAGTTGAAGCAATGATTTTCCTTTTGTGCTTGCAAGTACTGCTCCTTTTTGTGGGTTTCAGAACTTCGTTTTTCTTGAAGGGTCTTGGTTTTTTAGACCAACGACCCCCTGACTCCCCTCCGTCCTCTCCCCTGATTTTTCACTACGGAAACCCTTTCTTTTAAACCCCGACCCCTTTTTTTCTTTATCCACTGATCTCCCTACCGCATCTCACGCACCACGACGCTTGATGTCATCATAGATTTGCACATACTTGATGCCACGAGAGAGGTCCTTAGGCTGCAAGAGCTCTACATACTTAAGATAATCATTTGTTAGGCCTCGTTTGAAGCCCCTCAATGTTTGGAATGCATCGATTTCCTTCAACTTGAGTATGAGCTCTCTGTAGTCAGAGATGTACTGGTGAGGGTCTTGTGTTCTATCGCACATTTGTCCCACGCATCCCAACTTCTCTCTTCTTCATTGCCTAGCAAAAACTCCTTTCGAAACATTGTTTCGAAAGCTGCCCAAGTGGTAGGGCGAGTGGTAAGACTCATCCACCACTGGTATGCCTTGCCAGACAATAAGAAACTAGCCTCTATGGGCTGCACATGACTAGGCTGCTTACGCAGCTCATGAATGTCCGACCATTTCGCTAAGAACATATTAACAGAATCCTTGTTACGCTCTCGTTCCTCGCCGCCAAAACTAGGCAACTTAAAATCTTTAAGTAACGTCGAGGCTGCCTCTACGGGCAACCTCGCAGGCACTGCGGCCTGTCCTCCCGGGACCACGGGTGAGGCTGCGCTGATGCATGTCGTCGCAGGCGGGCGTCTATCATGAGGAAGAGGAGAAGATGTCGAAATAGCGGACAACACGTCTAGGCGTGTGGAGATGCCTTGCAGCATCGTGACAACGTCATCCTGGACCCTCTGTAAGGTCGTCAATTGCGTGTTAACATATCTAAACATCCCACTAGAGCACTCCGTCTCCGTGAGGATGTCGGCAGGGTCAGTAAGGTACTTGTCAAAGTCGTGGTCTGCCAAGAGGTCATCGTCCCCCTCGGCGACGTCAGTGTCCATATAATCCAGCTCATCGACCGGAGCGAGGTCAGCCAGGTCGGCGGCCTCTACGCGCATGCCAAGGTCAAGGGCAAGGTCACGAGACGTGGAAGGCGCCTGCGGGTCACGAGACGTGCCCGGAGAGCGTCCCTCCGAACGGGAGACGGCCTGGCTGACCCCGCTCCGGTCGATGAGCTGGATTAGAAGTCCTGAAAAACCTACCGAACTAGTGGGTGGGGACACACTAGGACGGGCAGACATTTTTATTTACTTGCAATGTAAACAATGCAAGTAAACCAGAAATACACAACAGTAACAGTAAAAGAAAGAGTAATAGTCACCCCCTGCAAACAACAAGACTCTTGTCCCCGTTGAAAAAACGTCCACGATGCAATGATCCACGAAGGTCGACGGCACGAGCAAGTAGTAAACTGAAAAACAAACACACTTGAAAAAACAAGGTAAGAACGTGTTTGTACAAGTTTAGTTACTCGATGCTACGGTCGAGGAGACGGCTTTTGTTTTGCAAACAATTTACAAGGCACAATGGCCTTCGACCACTTGCTCTAGGCACTACGGCCTAGGAATTTCCAGGCGCTACGGTCGTATGTTTTCTCCTCTAGGTGCACACGTGCAGTGCACATGTGCTGGATGAAATTTCCTCTAGGCGCTATGGCCATAGAAGTGTTCACTAGGCACAACGGCCATAGAACGGCTCACTCTCGAAGGACTCGACACTACGGCCGTGGGATTTGTCTCTCTCTTAGCACGCGGCGCTACGGCTGTGTGCGGTGGGTCTCTTTCGTGGAAAACGGGCACTACGGCCACACAGCGCGACGGTCGTGTTGGGTTTGTTTCGTGGGGTGTACCGTTGTTTTGTGTGTTTTTTTTTTAAAATAACGGGCCGGGCCGGCCCTCGCCGCTTCGGGCGTGGCCGCCCGCCCGTGGGGAGTGTCCACAACGGGGCCGAGTCTGGCCGCCGCCGCCGCCCCTGGCTGGCGTAGCTGATGTCTCCCAGCCGAGGACAGAGAAAGCTTAGGCCAGTATGTTTCTCTCTTTACAGCTTACGTTTCTTTTCACCAAAACGAAGCGTCTTTCGCAGACAGCTTCAACGCAAAAAAAAAATGTCTTTCGCACAGTTTCAACGTTTCACTAGGCGACTTTCTCTCTACCAAACGAAAATGCCTCGTAGACAAGCTTCAACGCAGAGAAAAAAACGAGATCTTACCTGCAATTCGCTTGTTGTGTGTGACGGGGAGAGAGAGAGAGAGAGAGAGAGAGAGAGAGAGAGAGAATTCTTCCCTTCAATTCAGTCTTGGCCGCCTCCCTCCACACTCACACGCGGACCCTGACGACCCAATCGAACCGACGCTCTGATACCAGTGTTAGATATCCGTAACGCCGCTACTACGGGCGTTACCACAGGAGGGGACGGCCACCACTGGCTCACCACCCAGCCATAGAGGAAGAATGAGGATTGCCCCTCATCCCCCAGGCTATATAGTGTGTGGCCTGCCGTCCACACTAGCCTGACCGCCCATGACTCCGCATGGGCGTCCTCTCCCACTGAACCCCGGACATGGCCATCCGGTCTGCCGGTCGGTCAATCACAGGCGTTACAGCCTACGTGACAAAAAGATATTTATATTTATAAGATGAAAGCTACCATTACAAAAGAGCTCTTTGTGCACCTACCATAACTCCCAATCATTGTTAAGCAAATTACAAATTTGCTCCCATCTCTCTTTAGATCCAAGTCTTAGGGATATTAGCACATACTAGGGCATTCTAACAAATTCTGATATGTGGCAGGTTTACATCGGGAGAGATAGGTTTGCGTTAGCTTTAGAGATGATTCAAAATTTGAAGAACCCTTCCTCACAAATTTCGAGTTGTAGTAATATTTGTAATGAAAGGAAGAAGAACATGGGAAGAGATAGGTTTGCTTAAGCTTAGAGCTGATTCATATTTTGAAAAAACCCTCCTCTAAAATTTAATTTCAAGTTGTTGATTCAAAATTTGAAAAAACCCTCCTCTAAAATTTAATTTCAAGTTGTAGTTATATTTGTAATGAAAGTAAACAGAAAATGCTGGTTCAGAATTATAATTTCCTTCTTCATCAAAGGCCTGCAAGCTGCCCATTTAATTTTACTTAATCTTCCTTACGGGAGCTTCGACCGACGAAATCATTATTCCGTCCAAATTCCCGTCGCCGCCCAACAACGGTTTTCCTTGTGGTATCCGCCGACCCCAAATCCTATGCTTATTACCGTCGGAACGCCCATCGAGCCTGTCGGCTGGTGATCTTGGCGGCTATTTGAGACCCCTCGCGCCTCAACCCTTTGACTTCAAGGTGCATTCTGTATCGTTTCCTCGCCTGTTCCATCAGGTAAAACCTCAAAATTCCAGCAAACTTACTGCTAAATCTCCCAGGTTCTCCTCTTACCACAAAGAGCACAGATATACATTGGGTGTTCAAAGCTTTCTTCCTCCATGCATTTCTAACAGTTACATGATAGCCTGGAGAGCACAGATTTTGATTTCTTAATTCTAAAACAAATCAAAGGGTTTTTGAGTAATGGGTTCTTGAACTTTCGAATTTTCCTGTTTTGCAATACGAACGGTTTATTGCACTTAAAAACAAACGGGTTCTTGAAAAAGCTTTTTTAGTTCTGCGGTTCTGGGACTTAGGGGCACTAATTCGTTTTCTAAACCATGGGCTTTGAGCCACTGCTTTCTTCTTCAAGCATTACTTTCTAGCACAGATCATAGGTTTTTCATACTGTGCAGACATCTCATTGTTCTCTTGGTCTCTATTTCTGGTTCAGTTTTATGGGTTTTGAGATGATGCGTTCTCAGAAACTCTATTTCTCTTAAGTCTCAACTCAGAGGATCTAGTAACGATAATGGATCTGACTTTCCATTTAAGCAGAAAACTGGCTTCTCTCTTCTGACATGGCTGTTTGAGAGGATGAGCTCTTAAAGCTCTGTTTGAGATGGTGGGTTGTTTAAATTCTATCTTATGGGGTTTTGAGATGATGGGTTCTTTAAGTTGTATTTTATGGGGTTTTGAGATAATGGCTTTCTAAGATAATGGGTTTTTGAAGCACTATTGTCGAGAGTTAAACATGGTTTATTTTTCCTGGTTGAGTAAAATTTACTAATAGTTAACCATTCCAGCACCCGCAGGCACTTTCTCCCCATCTGCCATGGCCGCACCTAGCCACACATCAACCGGTTTGAACCCCTAACTTCCCAGTCAAGAGGCACAAACACGTGCCGCTGGGCTACAAACCTGTTGGCAAGTTGTTAATCATGGTTATGGGTCATATGATATTGAAAAAATTCTACCTTTGTAAAGTATAAATTATAGGTGTTGGGGTTTGAAATTGTGCTCCCTCCTCGGCAGCATGGTACGATAGCAAGACCCAGCTGACAAATGGGTCTGAGTTTTATTCCTATCTGTACACAAAACGTTGGAGATTTGAGATAAGGGGTTGGTTTCGAGTGAAAACCATCATGGAAAAGGGGCAAATGCATGGGTTTCTTAAAGATATGGGGTGATTAGGTCTCTGATATCTGAATTGCATGCACGGCTTTCAGAAATGATAATGGGTTCTAGCTGCTCTATTATCTAGAATTGCTCATGGACATTTGAGATGATGGGTTTTCTAGCCACTGCGCTATTATCTAGGATTGATCATGGGAATTTCAGATAATGGGTTGGGGCTAGAAATCTTATTAGAATTAATGTGTAAACAAAATGATGGAGATTTGAGATAATTGATTGGTTTAGAGAAAAAGTTATCACGAATGTTTCTTTTAAAGGGGGGCAAATGCATGGGGCTCTTTAAAGATATGGGGTCTTTAAGTCTCTTATAACCTATGCATGCAGAGAACGCCATAAGTCTACAGATCTGTTTGCAAAGAAGAGATGGGTGTGGAGGTGGTGGATGGTACCCACACAAAGGATGTGCATGATTTCCCGCAGCTTCCTATAGCGACAGAAGATTATCAGGAGCCAGAGATGAATGGTGGTTCTTTCAAGAAAGAGAAGGAATTTTCAGTGGAGGACCTCTTTGCATCGACAGAGGTTCCCCCATGGTGGGCGCAGATAACCGTCCGTGGAGTCATAGTGAGCATTGTTCTTGGAGTCCTCTTCTCTGTCATTACCCTTAAACTCAGCTTAACCACCGGGGTCATCCCATCCCTCAACATCTCAGCTGGACTCCTCGGCTTCTTCTTCTTAAAGTCGTACACAAAGTTGCTGTCCAAGTTGGGCATTTCCCACACGCCTTTCACCCGACAGGAGAACACAGTCATCCAGACCTGCGTCGTTGCCTGCTATGGCCTTGCTTTCAGCGGTAAGCTCTGTGTTCTTGCTTGGTGCAAGGCGGTCTTTTAAATATGGCAAGTTTCACAGGGGGACTTCGTGTTTAGAAGATTCTTCTCTGCTCAATAATGTACTTTTGTTGAACCATTTTAATTGCACATGATGGACTCAATCTTGTCTCAATATTTTTAGGAGGCTTTGGCTCATACCTGACTGGCATGGATTCAAAAACTTACAATTTGATTAAAGATAAGAGTGGCAGTAGCCATGACAGCACGGCAGACATCAAAAATCCCCATTTGGGTTGGATTATCCCATACATGTTTGCAGTCGGATTTCTTGGTCTTCTTGCTGTTGTTCCTCTTCGCAAAGTAAGCGTCTCTATCACAGGCTCTAATAATTGAGTGCAAGCATACATGTGAATGCAGATTCTTATGGAAAATCACGAGTGTTTCGTGCATGCACAGATTATGATCATTGACTACAAGTTGACGTATCCAAGTGGTACGGCAACAGCAGTGCTGATCAACAGTTTCCACACTCCTCATGGTTCCAGAGAAGCCATGTAAGTAACTTTTCACGCTCAACATGTCCTTTGTTGGTAAGGTTTGTAGTTGCATCTCTTTGTTGGTTTGCCTCTATGTCGTGACTTCTCCAAAGGCAATGTGTGTGCATGTATTGGCACGTGTGTCTGTGGGAAGTTAAGGGACAGGGCAACAAAAGGACTAGGAATTCTTATCTTTTTATTATCTGTTTTATTGGTTTACAACTACCTCAAGCAGAAAAGACGTGCGAGAGTGTGTGCATGTTTTTTTTTTTTTTTGGAGGGGGGGGAGTGTGGGGGGTTACATGTGCGCGTGTGCATGTATCCATGAAGTTGAGGAGGCAAATTTACAGCTCTTTCGCATTGTTTTATTTGTTGTCTTTTGCAGGAAGCAGATAACCTGTTTGGGAAAGTATTTTACTTTCAGTTTCCTCTTCAGTTTCTTCAAGTGGTTTTTCAGTGGCCTTCAAGATAGCTGCGGGTTTGACACCTTTCCTACCTTGGGATTCAAGGCCTTTGAAAACAGGTAAGTCTTATCTCATTCTAATCGTCAAGGAAGAAGAAGGCAGCTCATCGCTAATCACATTGTTGTGTGGCTCGCCAGATTCTATTTTGACTTCAGCATGACATATGTTGGAGCAGGCATGATATGCCCTCATCTAATCAATGTCTCATTGCTACTTGGAGGCATTCTTTCGTGGGGCGTTATGTGGCCACTCATACAAAAAAAAGCGGGCGATTGGTATCCAGCTGATGCAACTGGAACAAATCTGCAAGGCCTTTATGGCTACAAGGTATATATGCATATGCCATGTGAAGCATCATCTTTCAACAATTATACTATATAGTTTTAGCTTAATTTGGCACAAGTCAAAAGCGTAGCATAGCTCAATGTTGTGGGCAGCTTCTTATTCTGTCCCACATGCTTTTGGTATCAGGTGTTCGTGGCAATCGCCCTTATTTTGGGAGACGGTCTTTACAATTTTGTTAAGATAACTTCTTTTATAACGTGGTCGTTGTATCGAAACCGTCATAAAGGGCTTCCGATTAAGGATCAGGACGGTAATGTGTCTCTCTTCATGCATGACTAGTCATCCGAGATTGGTGTTTTTCCTTCTTATCACCATTTTACCATTTTGCAGTGATGGAACAGCTTCCACATGATGAGCAGAGAAGGAACACCTTGTTCATGAAGGATAGAATACCTTTCAAAGTGGCAGCCGGATGCTACGTAGTGCTGGCAGCAATCTCCACAGGTGTCATTCCAGTAATTTTCCACCAAATGAAGTGGTATTATGTCTTCCTGAGCTATTGCTTGGCACCTGTCCTCGGCTTTTGCAATGCCTATGGCTGCGGCCTCACCGATTGGAGCTTGGCCTCGACTTACGGCAAGCTGGGCCTGTTTATCTTCTCTGCGTGGGCGGGAGCGCATGGTGGTGTGATAGTCGGGCTTGTGTCATGTGGGGTCATGATGATTGTGGTGGCGTGCTCGGCGGATTTGATGCAGGACTTCAAGACAGGTTATTTGACGCTGTCTTCACCCAGGTCCATGTTTGCAAGCCAGATACTAGGAACTGTCATGGGATGCATCATTGCGCCTTCAACATTCTGGCTGTTTTGGAAAGCGTTTGATGTGGGAAATCCAAATGGAGAGTATCAGGCCCCTTACGCTACTATATACAGAGAGATGGCTATCATCGGAGTGCAAGGCTTTGGAGCCCTCCCCAAACACTGCCTGGATCTTTGCTACGGCTTCTTCTGTATAGCCATAGTTGTCAACTTCCTCAGAGATAAGCCGCTGGCCAGGTGGGCGCCTTACATACCCATCCCGATGGCCATGGCCATACCTTTTTACCTTGGCCCCTACTTCGCGATCGACATGTTCGTGGGCACTGTTATTGTTTTTGTGTGGCAAAGGATGAACATAAAGAAATCGAATTTGCTGGTTCCAGCAGTAGCTTCGGGCTTGATTTGTGGTGATGGCGTATGGACACTGGTCTCGGCCGTGCTTGCCATAGCAAAGAAGCAGGCGCCCATCTGCATGTACTTTCTGCCCAGCAAAGTGGTTGGCAGCTTGAACTTACCACCTTACTAGTCACAATTTGGGAAAACTAGGATTATAAATTTTTCCTAATTGGGTTTATGATAATGTTCCTAGTTTCCATGATCTGCATTGTACCAAGAAGTCTTGTACAGAAGCCTCCCCAACCCCCTACCTATTGATGCTTTTGAAAACTTCCATTTTTATAAATATTGCTTCATGTTTTTGATGTAAACATCTTTCATGGTTTAAAAGACCAACCTTTAATTTATTTTAGTAATTTCAGGTAAAAAAACATGAATCAAACTGCAAATTGTGTTGGAGAGAAGTAAAGCTAAGCGGCGGCGTTAGTTTTTTTTGTTTTTTTTGTTTTTTTTGTTTTGGATGGCTTTCTTACGAGGTGTACTCGAGAACTAATATATATTTAGCATGACAAAGTTAAACATGAAAACACCTAATGAAAAGTTTGTTGTTCATATCAAAGGAATAGGCTTCATATTAATGTAAAAATGCATGTTGATTAGGTTGTCTAGAGGCTCTTGTTTGTTTACAATTTAGTTTGAGGACAAGCTAGACTTCTTGTGCTTTTTGCTTTTTGATTTCTTGTTGATATTTTTGTTGACATGTACTTCCACTCTCTAAGGAACCTTTTTAAGTTCCTTAAATATGAGCACCTCTTCAAATTCCTTAAAAAAGGAATTTAAGAGGGTGTATGAAAGATTTCTTGTTGACGTACACCTTCGAGAGTTGACATACACCTTCGAGAGAGTGATAGATTTCTTGTTGACATTTTTGTGGACACTTTGCTTTACACACATCTTTACAGCTTGTTTGGCTTTCCACTTCCACTCTCTAATAAGGCACCTTTGTAAATTCCTTAAAATGTGGACACCTTTTTAAATTCCTTGAAAAGGAATTTAAGAGTGTGATGATAGATTTCTTGTTGACATTTTTGTTGACATGTTGCATCACACACATGTTTACAACTTCTTTGGCTTTCCACTTCCACTCTCTAAGGCACCTCTTTAAATACCTTAATAAATATGGTCACATTTTGTCACTTTCTGAGCCACTAGGGTGGAAGTCATTAGTGTAGAGAAGGTGCTTTTAAGGGTTAGGACTATGATTGCCCAACTTGGATTCCCACCCTCCACCCCCCCCCCCCACCACCACCACCACAAAAAATAAAAAGAAACAAAAAAACAATCACATGCAAAAAAATAAAATAAAAAACGCCCAAACAACAAGCACACATGTTAAAAAAAAACCCTCACAATTTTTTTTGGCAAACTTTCAATTGAACTTCAATCCTTTTGCATTGGTGCCTGAGTAACCCGCCGAAGAATGTTTGGGCTGTGCATGGAACTACATATATTTGAGCACAATCATCCCATTTATTGGTATCATCTTGACATGTTGTATATTTCTAGAGAGAGCCATGAGCTATTGTCAAATAATCTGCAATTGATTTGTTTTACAAGTCATTATAGAGCCAACTCTTTTGTAGGTGTGCTATAACAAATCTAAGTAAATAAGCCATGCAAAATAATAATAATAATAATGCAAAAGGGTTACCCCTTATTACTTTGATATTCACTCCATTTGACTCTTATGAGAGTAACCATTATTGATTATTAAGAGCACACCATTTATTTTCCTTCAACAAAGAGTTTCTTAAAAGAGAGGCAGCTATTATATTAACTATTAAATGCAGAAGTTTCGTAAGGGTCAAAGGCCACATCTTCATTAATATCAAAGCTTGTTTCTTAGATTAAGTGAGATATATATATATTTTTTGCCAATTTTTATTGGGAGAACGTCATATAGTTAGGATGCCCATTGGATTCAAACACAAAACCATAGTCTAAAGGGGTTATTCACCTTTTGGCCAAACATTGACAAATGGACAGTGAGGATTCAACCAAAAGTAGCACGTTCACACGAGATGTGAGGCCGGCTGGGGCTACGGACGAGGATTTCAACCAAAAGTCACACGTTCACACTAGATGTAAGGCCGGCCCAGCCGGCCTCTTATGGCCGGCTTAGGAGCACGACAGCCCATCATGTGATATACTATATTACTAGCATAGTAGCATGCAATCCATATGATATCATAAAAACAGTATGATATTACTATGCTAGTAGCATGTGATACTATGCTACTAGCCTCTTAGCCTGCAATCCATATGATGATATGATTAAAAAAAAGTATTTTTTTAATGAATCCTTCCAAATTCTAGACTTTGTAAACCAATTTGTGGCTTGCCAACTTTCCCAAGTCTTCAACACGTGATTTATCGTCCTTTTTTCCCATCACCATGCCACCCAAGCTTGAAATTCATTCCTTACAATAAGGGCTGATTAAAATCACAGCCAGTTTTTCTTAATTCTGGCTAGTACAAATATGCTAGAATGTCTTTTTTTTTTCGAGCACTGGTCGTCATGCCCATTTTTGGGCATTTCACTCCACCCACAAGTTTTTTCGAGGGCCCCCAAACATCAATGATGAAAAAGCTTTCGTATTTTGTGGGAATTCCATCATTTTGGAAGGAGACTTTGCCCCTCAATAGTCAGTCCTTATGCCACCTAGAGTTCCCACTAGCCAAATAATGTGTATCCTTCATAATTTCTATGGTAGGCGCCATCAATCATAGGGCATGGCTATATGATGCAAACCTTTTCATATGTGTAGCCAACTAATGTGTATCCTTCCAAAATTTCTATGGTAGGTGTCATCACTCATAGGGCATGCCTACGTGATGCCCACCTTTTCAAAAGGATACAAAAGGATTGTGGGCTTTAATTTCTATAGTAGCGTCATCACTCATAGGGCATGCCATCAGCCACCCCAATAATTGCTTGCAAGATATTTCATTGTTTATTGCTACCTTGACATTAGTTTGTGCTTTGAAATAAAAAAATGAGTGTGACCACAAACAAAATCACAAGCTTGACAAAAAAAAGGTCATTGGCTAGTGTACGGTTTGACTACAAGAACAATCATGAACTTGACATGAACATGTGATTGGTTTGTGCAACTGCCCATATTATTCTATTCCCTTCATATCCTCTCCTTAATGCCTACATCCTTACCAAGGTAAATATGATTTTGAATATCTTCCATGATTTGGATATCCATATGTTTTTTTCATGAATTTGAAGAGAGGAGGAGAGAAGATGTGCAAACTAATCCACAAGGACTTAAGTTAAATTCACTTGTTTTAAAATTTAATATTTTGCAATTAAACAAAATTCACTTGTTTTAAAATTTCATATTTTGCAATTAAACAAATCTTCATCTTTTGCTTAGCAATGCTTGGAAATTAGAATACCACTAAGGCCTTCCTTTACAAAGACCAGTGGGCAACCCGTGCTTCGCACGTCTTTTGAGACTCCAAATTCAAATTCTACCCAAATCTCCTCAAGCCTCTTCCTCTCCTTCCTAAACCTCCAAATTCTTGCCATGTGGCAGCTTTGTGAAACTCTTCCTTGAGATAATATAGAGAAGATCCTTAAGATAATATAGAGATGGGCCAAAAGAAGATATCTTTTCTACAGCCACTTGTGATTTTCTTGCATCTCAATGAAGTCTCCATCACAACCCCCAACGCTTGGTTTTTCTATTTCTATTTTAATTCCTTGATTGATTAAGTACAATACAAACTTAGGACTTATGTGCGAATCTCAAATGAGGATATTTAGATTGTATCAATTCCTATGACCATTCACTAGGATGGCATCACTTTAGATCACAAAAGATCTAGTCACACAAGGAAATCCTCTTGCAAAATATAATTACCCTAATTTTTAGCTTTCGTTTTCTTTCTTGCACTTCCGTTTTTTGCTCATTCCTTTCTTTCTTGGAAAATATCATTGCCCTTTTTTTAACCTTTCGTTTTCTACTCATTTCTTTCTTTCTTGCACTTACCTTGTGTCTAGATTCCAATTTTCTTTCTTTCTTGGACTTACCTCATTTCTTTATTTACCTTATGTCTAGATTCCATTTTTTTATTTCTTGGTCATTTCATGTATGTAAAGCTAAATAATTATAATGAACTTGTCATCTTTTTCATTATGATGTCCCCCATACCACACCATCACAACAACCAAGTAAAATATTTCTTGTCTATCAAGAGCCTCTTGGGCATGGACTTGCCTATGTATTTTTTTATCTCAATGGAATCTACTTCCATACACAAGTATGCGTGTCTTTGTAAAGTTTTAGTCACATATTTAACTTCCTTATTAGTCAAGTACACCATTAATTTTTTGTCAAAACATCTTTTTAACATTGGGATGTGGTTTACTTAAGAAAAGTATGCTAGTTAAGATATTATCTAAACGTTTTCACTCATTAATGTTTTTATTGATTATTTACATTAGCATCAAGTCTCCTAACTTAAAGTACTGAAATACTGAATTTGTTGAGAATCTCAACTTTTGACTTAAACAGAATACTATATCCATAAGATCACTTAGATAATTTCACGTCCTACCACAAAAAAAATGTGGTCAAACAAAAAAAAAGCCCACTTTGCAAACCATTTTCTTTGTTTACATCCCACCACAAAAAAAAAGAGCTCACACAAGAAAAAAGTCCACTTGCTTACCTTGGTACTTTAAGCTTTCATTTTCAACCTTTTCCCATCTCCCATGAGCCCACTTTGCTTCTAGGTTTAAACACCCATTTCATTTCTTCTAATGTAAATCCATGTGTCTTATAAACACAATGCTATATTTTTCATTTTTATGACCTCCTTATTAAGACTCTCTCTCTCTCTCTCTCTCTCTCTCTCTCTCTCTCTCTCTCTCTCTCTCTCTCTCTCTCTCTCACACACACACACACACACACACACACACACACACACACGCACGCACGCACGCACGCACGCACGCATGCATGCACGCACGCGCACACACACACACACATGCGTGAGTGCGTGCACGCATGCACGCACGCACACACAAGACAATCATGGGACACATATCAATATCACTACTAAAAGGTTTTGATTGATACTGCAATAGGTTTCAATGAAACATGTATATTGCAAATATTGAACACTACCAATACAGAAACAACTTGCCCAATTATACTTATTGGGCGGTATTATCCCATACATGGCATGGAATATCACTCTCTAGATTTTGAAGTTCAATATTGATGAATATTCATTCAAACATCTATATCCTCTTATATGAGTTATGCTATCTAGCATGCCGAGATATGTATACCTCACATGTTCTTGAAATAAATATGGATACATATATTGGTTGATAAAACACATATTTGTGATAAGAGCCATACATACATGATCAATTTTGAAGATCTAAGTCATGGAGACTAATGTAATTGATACAAGCGACCTGTCAACATCACACCACTGCCTTAAGGGTTCCATGGGCACATACTACTAGACATGTCTTGGCATGCATAACCCAAGTAAATTGTTTCCTTGGAAAACCCCAAAATAAAAGTCTCAATACTATGAACCTTTTGTTCAAACATGGATGAGTACTACACTCACACTAGTCACCATGAATGCTCTACTCCATACCAATGTTCCGTTGGTGTAATTTTTTATGGATGCTTAAGGACCTTAAAATAAAGGGCCAGGACAATTCTACTTGTAACATTGAATGAAGTGTGGATTTGAAAAGAAAATTTTTAAAAACTCATGATTCATTACTTCTCCCTTTTTTTGTTACTGCCATGATTTTACCTAGCACACTCTTTGTTCCACCCTTGACTAGAGTAGGTGGGAGTGGTGAGTCAAGATTCAAACTCATGTCCCATGGCCTAGAGCTCTACCATTGGGCTATTGTCCCCGCCCCTAGGGACTTTTCCCTATTTTAACTAGTTGGAAAAATCTTATAAGAAACATTAACTTCTGGCAGTTTTGATGGTCTAAGAAGATTTGTACAAACATCTATTGCTTGGTACTGTAGTTGGCCAACTACTGAACACATTAACTCGTGATAATTGCCAATCTATGTACTAAATATAAATACTAAAATAATAGTGAATGGAAGTTTCCTTTATAGAAGTGAAAAAACAAATCTCCAATTCTCTAGTACTACCCTAGTAGGCAGCTCCCATGCATCCTCACCTCCATTGAGAGAGATAACAACACTACTCTCTTAGTAAAGCACACTACACTGCCTTGAGCCTAGGAATGATTCTCTAGCCTTCTCCATATTAATGTTGCTTGTCCTTTGGCATGCTTTCCATTCTTACTAGCTAAAATGAAGAGGCTCGTAATGCATACATAAATGAGGCAACCAACAGCTGTCTGATAGAGTATGACATCAAAGTGATCTCCAGCATCATGAAGACTCAACTTCAAACCTGTCTCCATTGGAGTAGCAATAGGCTTGCAGTCTTCAAGGCCAAATCTCCGCAATAATGTCTCAATATACTTTCTCTGACACAAAGCAATACCTCCATCACACTACTTAAATTGTATCCCCAAATAATAATGCAAATGCCCCAAATCTGACATCTCAAAAGAGGCATTCAAATCAGCCTTAAAATCAGCAATATGACTTTCATTTGGTCCTGTGAGCAGCATGTCATCGACATAGAGAGCAATGATTAGATGTACATCATTCACACATTTAACATATAAAGTGCTTTCTGTTGGACTATTCTGAAAACCATGTGCAATCAAATATGCATGTATCTTTTCATACCAAGCTCGTGGAGCTTGCTTTAAACCATATAAAGCCTTTTTCAACCTGCACACTTTGTTTTCCTGCCCTCTTTGAACAAAACCACGAGGCTGCGATACATACACCTCCTCATGCAAATCTCCATTCAAGAACGCAGTCTTTATGTCCAGCTGATGTACATTCCAACCATTATGAGCTGCCAATGCACAAATGCTACGAATGGTAGTCATACGACAAGTGGGAGCAAAGGTCTCATCAAAATCAATGCCCTTTGAGCATAACCCTTTGCAACAAGTCAAGCCTTATAGCGATCAACACTGCCCTCTGGCTTTCGTTTCAACTTAAAAACCCACTTACATCCAATGGCCTTTTTACCAATAGGCAAATCACATATTCACACATACTAGACACAGCCAAAGCATAACAATCTGATGCATAAGAGGCATGCTCAAAACCTGAACGAGTACGACTAGATATAGGTGCATCAATTTTACTATCATGCAAGGTTTGCACCAGCCATTTAGGCATATTTCTAGCCTGCTCATTTTCAGCCCTATCCTCAGAAATTACATCCTGTAAATCTGCATCAGAAATAGGCTGATCTATGATGTCGTTTGAAATCTGCATAGGCTGAATATTTGCCTCATTAGGACTTACATTTGAATTCCCACCTGTAAACAGAGGCAACAATGTATCAAATACATCCCGTGAGCTTACACCTGTCTCTTTGGTACATGATAACAAAGGCTACACAGCATCTTCCACAAAAACAACATCTCGACTAATCAAGATACGCTTTGACTGCGGATGATACAATCTGTAACCCTTGCTCTCAGCACTGTAACCAACAAAAATGCATTTGACAGCCTTATCATCCAATTTTCTGCGTTGTTGCACAGGCACTAAAGCATAGGCCAAGCAACCAAAGACACGCAAGTGACCAATAGAAGACTTCCTACCATGCCAAGCTTCATATGGAGTAATAGACTGCAAAGCCTTAGTGGGACACCTATTGAGTACATATGCAGCACACATGACAGCCTCAAGCCAAAACGCATGTGGCAAAGCTTGGCTCTTGACCATACATTGTGCCATCTCCATAAGTGACCTGTTTTTCCTCTCAGCAACACCATTTTGCTGAGGGGTATACGGCACTGTACATTAGTGTTTTATCCCACGACTAGCCAGAAATGCATCAAACTCTTTAGACAAGTACTCCCCCCCTCGATCAGAACGGAGGGTGCCCACAGTACAATTGGATACATTTTCAACCATAAGAAAAAACTGTTTGAAGCACAAAAACACTTCGGACTTTGCCTTCAGTGGATATACCCATGCATACCTTGAGTAATCATCAATGAAAGTCACGAAGTACAAGTGTTTACCAAATGACGGAGTTTGCATAGGCCCACATACATCACTATGTACAAGTTGCAATTTGCGAGTGGCTAGCACAGAACCATCCTTTGGAAACGTAGAACGCTGCATTTTGCCCAAAATACAGCCTTCACAAACATGTTTCAATGGTGCCTCAAGAGGGGGCAATGAAGCAACCATATCAAATTTCTGCAAACGCAGCAAACTAGCAAAGTTCAGATGACCAAAACGAGCATGCCATAGTTTTGCATCTGAAACTGCCTTTTCATATCAGAAACTGCATTTGCTGAATCTTCCACACACTTGTCATAAGAATTGAGCCTATACAGCCCACGAAACAAGGTGCCAGATGCAATAATCGTATCACCAGAAGTCAAATCATGAACAGTACATCTGTCATCCATAAATTTGACTACAAGTCCAAGTCTAGCAAGTGCAGAGACAGACAATAGATTCTTCTTTATCCCTGGCACATACAAAGCATCTGAAAGTGTGAAAGTGCTACCATTTGCAGCAGTAAGCATAATTTTACCAATGCCCTTCTCACTGGGTAAGAAGCATTATTGGCACATGTGACAGTATTCCCATTAGAGACAGCCTCAAGAGAAGTGAACATATCACGATGCGAGGTAATGTGCTTTGTAGCACCACTGTCAAAATACCATACATTAGAGTCAACAGAAACTGCCAAACATGCATCATGTACAGATGGGTCATACTGGCAATACACGCTAAATGCCCATTCTGTATCCTGCACAACATTTGCAGAATCTGCATTTGTAGAAGCATCCGCTATTGTGGCTGCATTTGACTCTTTCTTCTTTGCCTCTTTAGCCTTTAGCTTAGGGCAATTCTTAATGACATGATCATTTGCCTTACAATAGTTGCACCTGATCTTTTTCTTGCCTTTATCAAGAGCCTTCTCAGACTTATTGTTGCTACTTGTGGAAGGAGAAGAAGTTACAGACCTACTAATAGGAGAAGAAACAGTGGAAGGGGCTGCCTTACCACTTCTTCTCTACTGTTGGGCAGCAATAAATGCTTGATCAACTGCACGCTGCCTGGCCCTGTTTTGCCTGGATTGCGCTTCTTGCAAGAGCTTGTTGACTAAAGTATCATACTTGACAGCATCAGGTCTGTCCTCAGCAAGAAGTCTCCACGTGGAAGCAAAAGTCTGATATGTCTCAGGTAAAGCATTAAGAACAGTCTGCACAAGAGAATGATCAGGAATAATCTCACCTGCAGAAATCAACTGTTCTTTGAGATCTTTAATCTCAGCAACATTCATGTCATCATCTTCCTGCACAATCTTCAATTCTAGCTCTTTACGCAGGTAAGAAATTTTTGCCTCGTTACGACCTGCATACAAACCAGCTAGAATATCCCAAGCCTGTTTTGCTATTTTAGCTGAACGAATATGTGGGGTGATGTTACGTTTGACAGAAAGTGCAATCAAGGCATGAGCCTGCGCATCTTTACCATCCCAACGCTTGTTCAGCAGTGGGTAAAACAGCAGCAACAGTAGAGCTGCTAGAACCTGCAACATCCTCAACAGATCCTACATCCACAGAACCTGGACGTACATCCATACCCTGCACAATGTTCCACACTCCTTTTGCAACCAAAACATGCTGCATCATGTATGTCCAAAGTGGGTAGTTGCTGTCTCCATCCAGTTTGTCATCAGCAGACAACATGCGAAATACATCATTGCTGTTATCAGCCATGGCCACTGACTGAAACTGATGCAAAAGCTGCCTGTAATGAAGCAAAGACTGAACAGAAAACAACTCGTGCTATGTAGCACAGTCCACAATAGAATACGTATGCCTGTTTTGTAGAAAACTGCACTGTCAAAATTTCTGCACAAAATGACGAAAACACCTGTGCAGAACTTGAAATGCAAAAACGGAGCCCGAAACGACCTCAAATGCGATTTCTGACAATGCACAGCCCTATGGGCTGATTTGCAGAGTATAGGGACCTGCAAGCGCTCATGAAAGCTCACCTCAATCAGAGAACGTGAGTCAGAGGGCGCTGGCAGTGTAGCCCTGGGAGCCGATGCCTACTCTGATACCAATTGTTGGAATTAGGGTTGCAGGAAAGCACACAAAGCTTGAATAAGAAGAAGCAAGAATGCACACAACACAAAGTGTTAGATTGTGTCAATGTACAAAAGATAAGTTAGCCCTAGAAGGATGGGCGTATATACAAGCCAGGGAAAAAAACCTCCTAAAGAGGGAAAAAGTGCCCCGGCGGTCCTAAGTGTGTTCACACACATCACTGCCTATATATATATGACAACAGTTAAGGCCCAAAGTGGAGTGTACGTTCATAGCTCATGTAAGCTATTCTTGAATATATAAAAATACACTTGTTTTAGGAGAGCCCCATCAAACAAGTGAGGGAGATTCAACCCATTGTGGCGCCGTGCATCTCTCTCTCTCTCTTTTACTATGTATTTGTTATTGATGAAAGCTATATAGTATTTTATGCTATGTTCCATGCTTAGTCTATGTGTTTAATCTTGTAAAGAAAGAGAATGATGGTGATGGCAATCATTAGCTTGTAAAAGGTTGTCACCATCTTGATAGACCTCCTTACACAACAGTGTTACCCAAGTTCCCGGGGCCTCCACCTTGATAGACCTGTAGGTGTAGCACGTGAATTCAAAAGGATGGGTTTTAATATAAATCTCACTTACAGTTTTAAAAAGAAAGGAGGGGTATTACAATTGTGCCTGGAAAAAATAAAATAAGGAGTGTTTTTATTCACAAAACTTCAGAAGTAGGGTACTATTCTAGTGGTATGATATAATTTTGTTGGGGTCTAGGTAGAGGGTTCAAATCTAGTAGTGTTTTTTGGCCCCACACTTTAAAGTTCTTTTTTTGCTCCACACTCTATTTAACGTTTTTTAAATTTGAAGTGAAGTGTTTTAAATTAGTTGCTGTAAAAGAGAGAAGCAATAAAGAAATATCTCACGTAATGATGCTCTCTCTTTACTACTCCCTCCTTCCTTTTGGACGCCGCTTCCCCCTTTCTCTATCTTTGTGCAGCTTAATAAAGCTGGCTAACTAAGCTTAATAAAGCTCCTTAGTTTAGGTTTTTACATTATTGGCCAAGGTTAATAAAGATCCTCTTAGTTTAGGTTTTCTAATGGCAGGTTATTGGTGTTGATTAAGCGGAAGCTTTTCTAAGGTACGCTGATGTGTCGCGCAAAGCTTTGATCGCCTATTGTCCCCATCGGCAGCAAAATTTGGCTCCTGTCACCATTAGTCTAGCTCCCCATCTGCCCATCGGCCATCACGGCCAGAAAAGGCTCCTGGCTCCTGGCTCCCGCTAGACTCAGTTTTAGCTTCAAAATCAGGTGTACAGGAGGTATTGCTAGTTGCAGGCCTGCTTTTCGATGTGGGTTCGATCCTTGGCATGTTGCTTATGGGTCGCCTGGGTGTTGGGTTGCGGAATCGGCTTTTGCTAATCACGTAAGCTTTAACCCAACCATTCAGCTTTTCAAGCTTAAGGATTATTAAGATAGTTAACTGCATGGGTGTTAGCAATGGTGGGTTAACGTCTTTGATCTTATCACATAAAGCAGGTGTAATTAAAGTGTATTAACGTTTTCTTTTAAAACTAATTTTTATATGCAGTGAAAAGTTTCTTCCTAAATAGCTAGTTCTCTTGTTGTGCAGGGCAAATATTCTCTAATTATTGCTTCTTATTTGCAATATTTACGGCTACAAGCAAAGAAGAAGTTTATTATCTACAAATTTTACAACTCAAAGAGAAGGTGAGTGTGCTTTAGAGTTCATGATTTTTTCTTTCATATAAACTAAGAAGGATTATATAAATTTATAGAGAAGGATTTCTATAGTGTTTTAGAATACTAAGAATTCAATCTAGTAGTAATGCTCATGCATTTTTTTCCAATAGAATTTTATGTAGCTCTCAAGTAAAGTAGATTTGCCTTATTTTTTGCAAGCTCTCTCAAGCTTTATGGTTGAAATCAAAGAAAATGAGTGTGGTCCTATTGCAAGAGAGAAGAAATTTCTTTTAATTTTTCTTTCATATTTTTTCAATAAATAGAGACCTTGTAGATATTTTATGCCCATTAAACTATTTATTGGCATCCCTCATAATGTTTGATATTTTCTCTTTTATGGTTCTTTTGAATGTAGGATCGATCATTCATGGCATCCAAGGCTCGCATTAAGGTGTTTGACCATGGGGATAGTGAAAAGAAGTTGTTGGGTTATGTTAGAGTGATGGGAGATTATACCTATAGTGCCATACGCAAAGAGATTGTGCAAGATGGCATTGTAAGTGAATCTTTTGAGTTTGTTATTGAAGATGAAGATGATGATGGAGTGTGCACATTGAATGCCACACAAGAAGAGCGTTGGCAAGTGGAGAGCAACAAAAGTGTTGGCATAAAGAGGTGTTTAAGCATGGCTGATGGTGGCGGGCCCGCAAAGCGCATTTGTAGAAGCTTAAATGTTGCCTTAGAAACTAGTGACATGAATGCAAGGGAAGAGGGTGAGAATGTTCATGGTAGCAAGGTCAACATGCTCAAGAGTTCTTTACTACCAAAAGAAACTCTTGACCTTTGGGAGGTCCAGTGTGACAAGACTCGTAAGAATTTGAGGAACAGAAATCCACCTAGAGATGACAATTTTCAGCTTACAACCGAAGATGTCAATGACAAGCCTTTGATTCGAATTTGGTGTGATGAATGTAAAAGCTTTTATGGATCGGGAATGACTGGAGGCAAGCAGACCGCATACTCATGCTTATCAAACTTCTTAAGATTTCACATTCTTCAAGGACAATCCCATACAAAACGGTACCTTTCCAATCGAGGGCTAAAGATCGATGCAATAGACACTCAAGGAAGTAGTACAAAGGACAAAGAAGATGATTGTGATGATGCGGTGGCAATTTTGGCGGCTATCGAGGAGATGAATAATTTCAATAACACTCATGAAGGTAAGCATCAACTTATTTCTTAATTCTTTGCAACCAAACTATTATCTTCTTTATGTAACACCTTTGTTAAGCTCATGCAAGACACTAATTTCAGCCCCTTGTATTGGTTTTTTTTAAAGGATTTTTGCTTGTTCTTTTTAGTGTTAATTTTCAGCTGATTTTTCTTTTCTTTTCTTCTCTCAAGATCTTGTTTCTTCATGTAGGGGCTGATTTTCAGTTGGTTGAAGCCACCTTGCATGATTACAAAGATAGAAGCACTGTCAGAGTGGTGTGTAAGTATGATGGGAAGTGGCTGCACTTATGTCCTCGTGGTTCAGATTTGCCAACAATTCTAATGGAACATATTAATGGAAAGTCTCACACCATTGCATGGAGCAAGACCACACCACATCAGTCTTCTTCACTCTTGACTGGATCTTGTGGGCGACCTAAAAATCATTTTGACAAAGATCCACGCCAACAAACCTTGGGTGCTTTTCTCACATCAACAAAAGAGCGTTCAAAAGTGCCTTCTATCCCCACAGGTACATCATGCTTGCCTTCATCCAATCTTACTATCTTGTGTTGGGGATTATGGCAGCATACAATTCATGTTAGTGGTCGTCGTGAGGTTGATATAAAACCTCTCCTACAAGATCTAAAGATGGGACGAGAGTGGTTTTGTGAGCCATATACAAAAGCATCTTTGCATGATGGAGATATGGAGTACATGGTAGATGGATGCTTTAGGCATATACATTGCCTTCGTATCTCAAGCATTGGAATGCCTTTTCAAAGTTTTACATGCAAGCATTGCAAGACAATTCCATCATGTGGTGATTTTCGCATGAGGGTGTATCGGGAGAGTATTTCCATTGAGAAGAGAGGAGAAAGGCAAACGGGCAAAGGAATGCGGCTAGATTACCTTGGAATTGAAGAGCTGAAAAGTGTCTCAGTTGGGACCAAGAAGAAATTACGAGAAGCAGGTAGAAATTTATGGTGGCTGAAGGCAAAGATTATGGTGCTTTCCGTGAGAATCAGATCCTTGAAAGAGGCCAACTATGAAAGCATTAATAGAAAGGATGTGAGGCGATTTTGCAATAACATCATTGAGGCTTGCAGGCAAGGTAAATTTGGAGGCAAATCAGCTTTATGGGACTTTCTTCAAGACATTGCAAAGAATGCATTAAGATCCGAAAAGGGTCAAAGATTCACAGAATCAACAAAGACCATTTTTGAAGTCGTGAAGCTATGGGGTGGGCCACGCTTACATGAGTTTTTGAGTGCAAACCTTGGAGGGCCATCCATGTCAACCACTAGGAGACACCGAAGAAAATCAACTTACTTTCAGTCAGGGGAGCATGAATATATCTTTGATGCAATCGGGAAGATATATGTTGAAGCAAAGAGAAAACATGGAATAATATCACGAGTGCCAATTATCATTGTTGAAGATGAGACAACTATCAAGCGGCGCATTAGGTAAGCTTTTTTCAATATCTCTTCCTTTCTTTGATTGTAAATATAAAGTTCTTTGTGCATGAAGCGGGCTGAAATAAAAATATGAAAGCAAATCTTTCTCTTTATGTAGATGGAATGCAAAAGATGATGCTTTGATTGGGTTTTGTGGAAGAGAAGGAGAGGATCATCAATGCTCTTCAAATGATGCCATCATCGTTGGAGATGGAGCACAAGGATATGAGACAATAGTAGATGCCTTCCAAAACCACGTGGTGGGACACTATGCAAGGCTCCTCATTGTCAACCCTCTTCATGAGAGTCTTCCAAGATTGGCTCTAGTTGTGCATTGCACACGCTTTGATAGTGATTTCATCAGAACCCAATGGATGCTTGTGGAGCGGATGTGGAATGCAAAGTTCAAAGACGTGATAGGTCCAATAATTGGGCATGCATCAGATGGTGACAGTAGACGTCGAAAGCTCATGGTTGAAGACTACCTAGGAAAGAGAGATAGGCAATTTTTCATTGATTGGCCTGGATGGAAGTTGAAAGGAAGATTTGTGAGAGGAGATGTGTATGGTTTACATGATCAAGATTTTGTCCATTGTGGAAAGAAGCTTGTGAGTCCTCTTGACAGTCCTACCCGACAGCTTGCAGTTGGGCGTGTGTGGATTACACTCAATCACGTTGCTATGGTCTACAACACTTTCTCTGTTGATCAGCACAGGTTGCGAGATGGGGACATACAACGAAATGATCGTCAAAACTGGGGGCCAGCCCAAAGGATTGTCTCTAGACAAGTGCAAAAATGTATGAGGGAAATGCGAAAGAAAGAGAGGAGCATGCAAGGGGCCGAGGCATATTTGCAAGTTGTTGCTGACTACATAGACATATTCTTATCACCATATTTAGACTTGGGACAGTGTGTGGTGCTTGCAGCTAAAGTGGTCTTCTTCTTCAAGCTGTGGAGATTATGGCTACATCACCATCCTACATACAAACTAAAGGAAAACTTCATTAGCAAAGAGGCATACATAGACATTCAACTTTCTTGCCATTTTGTTGTTCTACTTATAAAGATGTTTCGGGAGTTCTATCCAAATTTCAAATGTCCTCTACATCTCACAGGATCTGATGCAGCGGAGATCTATTTCAGCAAGATTGGCGGTATGGTTGGGCAGGAAAGAGCGTTTGATTTTGGAGATCTTTTGCATTGTGTTGGTAGTTTGAATCAGGTTGCCATGCATGAGTATAGCTCAAATGGGGTGACTTTTTCAAGGGCCCATAAGAAACAAGAACACATTTGGAAGGACTTGAACAAGCATGAAGGTTTTTTGGAAGCAGATCTTGGGAACTACGAAAGTGTTTCCTCTGATACAAAGATGATAGATGCATTAAAAGAGGGATTGAAGCAGGCACAAACTTTATGTGAGACATTGGGCCTCAAACCTTGCACAAGTGAGGGTCTTAAATGGTGGAAAGAGCCTTGGTTAGATACAGAATCAATGTGGTCAAAGCTAGATACTGAAATGGGCGGGGCAGATGAGCATGATGACTTTGCGGAGCCATGTGGTGATGATAGCCCCATTGGCGACGAGAGCAATGAAGATGACGAGGTCATATCTTTGAGTGAGATTCGACATGAGATCGATGGGCTTCTTGATGAGGCAAGCAATGAAGCTGAGAAGAAGAGTATCTCACCGGTGGTAGAGGTTGATGGCAAATTCATCTTCAAATCTACTTTGGTAAGCCAACTCAATGGAAACTCTACATTGTCAAAGGATAGGTTGACTAGGGTGAAGCAAGGAGTGTATTTCAGCCACAAGGAAAAAGAAGCGTCATCTAGTAATGGCAATTTTTTTGGAATAGGGTCTGATTGTGCAATTTATTTCCATGATGTGACACATGGAGAGGGATAAAAAAGGTCAAAGAGAATTGGAAAAGCTACAAATCTGAAGAAGATGGACACACTTCATAGCACTTGGTACCTTGGAAGAGTTCAAAAGATGAGAAAGAAGGTAGGTGGCAGGTATGTGGATTATAAGCGAGGTTTTGACTTGACGGACCGGCCTCAAGGGGTAGAGATTCAGCTTGGTTGGTATCAAAAGGTGAAAGGGCGTCGAACATTTACTTATGACTTGACAGACTTGAACATGGTCGATATAGAGTCAGTTATTGCATTGGCACATTTAACATACAATACAACAACTGATAAATATGAACTACATCAAAATGACTACAAGCTTTTTAATGATTTTGTAAATACTTCAGGTTAGTTTTTCATGTGATTCACGTAAGTGTTGAAGCATTTAATTGTATTTTTAAGCCATGTTATATCAGATTTTTGCATCATTTTCCTCATTTTCATTTTGATTGTAGGCAACAGGTCATCAAACACATAGGGAGGCAAGAAGCTGATTTGACATGGGCTGAATTTTGGTGGGGCTGAAGTTTTTTGGGTGCGGGCTGAAAGACTTAGCGACTCTGACTTATGTAGACTCATGCTTTTTGTAGCCGTGGTATGCATGACTATGTATGATGACATGTCTAAGCGTATATTCAAGGACAGTTTTTGTGAGAGAAAGTAAGTCTTAGTTATTGCTTTAATTCAAAAGAATAGAGGAACATCTTTAGCTCACGTATACAAAATTTCTCTTTTGATTGCTATCAGATTGTTTTGCAGATCCAATTCATTCCTAAGGCAATCCATTTTGGCAGCAGGCAATGGGACCTACAATAACGGCTAAAGAAAGAATCACACACTTATACATATTGTAGATTTTTGTTAAATGTCATGTATATCCCTTCTATAATGTGGGTAGCTTGAGTATAATATACATTTGAGCAGCTCTAGTCAACGACATTATATGAAGTTCAATGATATGCGTGTATGATGAGTAGGTGTTTAATCCAAGAATAGGTTACTAAAAAGCATGTGCATGTCTTTTATTGATTCCTTGTTAGACCAGTTCTTATGTGCATGCATATGTTTTTATTTGTGTTGCAGCTGTTGCCCAATTTTATTTTGACAGGCATGAGAGTTGTTGGTGTTGTTTGCTTCACAATTTGGATGTCAACCATACGTAAAATGTGTCATCTTGATTGTATGTCTGCTGTGAAATTCCACACTAGCTTTGTTGTTGAGAGACAAGCTCTTTCGACGATGTTTATGCTCTCGTTCATTTTATTGTAGTCAATGGATTGATGCTCTTAGACAAGCTCTTTTCAGAGCATTGATGCAAACCCAAGACATCTTTTCAAACACATTTTCCTGAATGCACTCATAGGAGGATATGCAAAGCAAGGGCTGGTTGCGGAAGCTCTGGGTTGTTTCCAATGGATGTAATGTGAGGGCATCTCTCCAGATGAAACCAATTTTTTTTTTGTGTTCCCAATGCATGTAGTCACTCCAGTTCAGTTTATTTGGATGTGATGAGAAATTGAGCTTTGTGGTTTTCTCATAGTTTTTTTGGGAGAAGCTGACAGGGCAAGAAATTTCATGATGAGATTGCGGGTCAGGGGCTGCTGGAAAATGATGTGTGCTTGGAACTACTGTGGGCAACATGCATGGAAAATTTGGTGTACTTGGAGATCTGCTGGTCTAGCCAAGTGTGGTGTACTCATCGCTGATTTACTGGGCTACAAAGTCATAGTTGGGGTCAGCTACCATGATGGATGAAAGACGCTGTTATTGATGAAGGTTTGGGTGGAATTGGTGGGTTGTGGGTTCAGGTGGCATTGGGGTTGGGCTGCTTGGTGTCGGTGTGGTGGGTTGGGACGTGGACTGGTTGGTCTACGTACACATGCTACATCCATTCATGCATGCAGTATGCACACATACATCCACTCATTCATGGATGCATTATACTTACATATATGCAGACATATATACATGTGTACTTACATATAGACATAGAGTGCACCATAGTGGTAGGTTAGAAGAGTTGATTTTTGGGCTCTGCGCCCTGGGAGCCTCAACAACCTCACCACTGGGTGCTGGGCAGTCACCCAGTGGGTGCTGGGCAGTCACCATTTTAATGCATATACAGTGATGATGTGTAAAACATTTGTAAAGGCATCATGGGTGATGCACATAGATGCATATAATAAACTTTCATAAGTCATTTTGTATTGCTCAATGACAGCCTTGGATGTTGGGTTCTTTGCAGGATGAACTTCTTTAAGAAATCTAACACAGTACGATTGAGAAGCCGCCATCGAAAATACATTTGTGCAGATGATGATGAGTGCACGGTGTCACAGAGCAAGGATGGTTCAAAGTCGAATGCACTGTGGACTGTGGAGTATGATGATGATGATAAATCTGTAGTCAAATTGCTTAGCTTCCCATCGACTGCCTACTCGCATTGGGTCTCCTTCCCTGTAGCCATATCCGACTCCTTCGAGCTCTCGTCACTCCCCGGCTTCCCGAGCACCTTCCCGGCCCCTTTGGGCACCCTCACGGCATTCACACAAAGGTATTGCTTCATCCCCCATAGGGTTTTACTTCAGTTTTTCAGTCTGTAGGTCTGAGAAAAGAAGGGGCAGCCACCATTGAAGCTTCATTGCTTCATATCTCCACTTGGGCCTCTTAAGGGGCACTAAGGCTTGACTTGTGGCTTCATTGGCTCCCTATTGAGCCCCCCTTCACCCTCCCTTGTGCCACGTGGGCTGCAGGTCATCAAGGAGCAGCAGCGCAGATTGCGCCAGCCTTACAGGCTATGACAAATTTGTTTTACAGCCCACCCTCCTTCCTAGCATTCAGAAGCAACCTTCATGGCTCCATTTGGCTTGGTTAAACACTTGCCAACAACCCCGAGACTTGGCATTGAACATTGAAGCTTTTTGCTTCAGGTTTGGGACTGTGTAAACAGTCTCTACAAACAGGCCAAAAACTTATCTCTTGAAGTCTATGCTTACCGGGATTGATCACTTGTTGATGCATATTGATGCCCGTATGATGTCTACATGTATGGAGATGCTATGTTAATGGTTTGCCATCATTTTGGCCCTGATTTAGGACTGAGAATACTCAGTTTTGAGCAGTGAATCTGCTGACATACAGTGGGCTGAAGCTATTTTACTCATGTATGCTTATGCCTATGCTATTCGGGTTATGTCTTGGGTACATGCTTTGAGGTATTGACCATCGGGGATTGGAAAAGAGTTCGACATTGCTTCTTACTCATTGGTTGAGCTTTTGAGCTCGTACATACAGCTTTTGTGCCAGTGGGAGCATCTTTGGATGCTTGACAGACATTGAGCAGGCAAGTGTTATTTATCTGGGAGTGTTTCCGCACTTTGGAGATACTTTGCTGAGCACTTCTAAGTGCTTGCAGGGAGTCATACACTTTATTTCTTGGTTCTATTTGCTGATATGGCTTCATCAGGAGAGAGCTCATCTTTGCTCCACATCCGGAAGCTTGAGGGTGCTAAGAACTATGACATCTGGAGGACCCAGGTGTACAATGTTTTGTTGCAAAAGAGTCAGCATCTCCCTGTAAGGGAAAAGGGTGTCAAGCCCTCCGCCATTAGTGATGAGCAGTGGCTCAACGGTGATGAGCTTACGCGTTCCACACTCATGCTATCAGTTGTGGATTCTCTTCTTCCTGGGATACGAGATATGCCCAATGCATGGGCAATGTGGCAGCGGTTAGTTTTTGTTCATGGGTACACAGATTCAGACTATGCAGGTCATCCAGATAACCGGAAGTCTACTACCGGTTATGTTTTCACTTTTACAGGTGGTGCAATTTCATGGATATCTCGTGTACAAGGATGCATTGCCTTGTCTACTACTGAGGCAGAGTATGTTGCAGCTGCTGAGGCTTGCAAGGAGGCCTTATGGCTTGCTCGGCTTGTGGCAGATTTGGGATTCCCTGGTGATGTTCTGTTCTTGCATTGTGACAGTTAGAGTGCCATCCAGCTGGCACGAAATCCTGTTTTCCATGCAAAGACAAAGCATATTGATGTGAAGTACCACTTTATCCGTGAGGTGATTGATAACAAGTTGCTTCAGCTTGTCAAGATTCACACGAATGATAATCCTGCAGATCTTCTGACGAAGAGTTTACATGCTGAGCGGTTTACACACTGCAGATCACTCATGGGTGTTGGATGAGGCCATTTACAGATTTGTGTTGGTCTTGTATATCATTGTATACTTGCTTTTTTTTCTCTCTCTCCTACGGGCATATTGCCTTTAAGTGGGAGGTTGTTGGGGTGTAAAGGCCCTATGTAACATTTGTAGTTTGTATACAATGTGAAACCGGTTCGTTGAACCGGTTCCACCCTGACTCTAACACATGAATAAAACTCATGGGTTGTGGTGTGCCCATTATCCATTCTTCACACCCACACATTGTTGACTCTCGTCTCCTACTCTCCCGTCAACTATCCACTCCCGACATCAGTATTCAATTCTTTGTTTCAATAAACTTGCATTCCTACTTTCTAGGAAGACCTTGATAATCTCACTAAGTCTGCATGTTGGCCTTCTTTCAAGGCATTTAGAAAGGACATGTTCTTAAGGATCTCCCTTGTTTTCTCTTGGAATGCACAAATTCCAAGATAAGGTCAAGGTGAGAATGTGTACAACATGACGGCATCCTTCTAGATGTAGTAGTATATGCAAGTTGACAAAGGCTTATCGATTATTCTTGTGATCACCTTTTTCAATAATTGTAAGGGGCGTGATATCTTTAAATTTAAATTTACTAGAGGGGGGAAAAATTTCTATGAGCTGGAAATTTTAAAAGTACAGGAGGGTTATAATAATATATTGCAAAAGTAATAGGAGGTATGCATAAAATAGGGGAAATCAGGCTACAGAGGGGTTTTAAAATATGCCTTTGAACGCACGTGATACAAACTTTTTTGGAAGGTGGAGGCCCCGAGGCATGTAAAAAGCTTCTTACTCTCTATTTGTACCCAAGTTAGGCATGTAAAAAGCTTCTTACTCTCTATTTGTTATTGATGAAAGCTATACAATATTTTATGCTATGTTCCATTAGTCTATGTGTTTAATCTTGCAAAGAAAGAGAATGATGGTGATGGAAATCATTAGCTTGTAAAAGGTTGTCACCATCTTGATAGACCTCCTTACACAACAATGGTACCAGAGTTAGGCATGCAAAAAGCTTCTTGGAGTACACAAACCTACAGGCACAGCCAACACACATGAGGAAGCATGCCAACCAATTACGAAAGTTACATCTTGATAGAACTCCTTAAAATAGTGGTACTAGGCATCGGGAAGTGTGCCAACCGATTGCGAAAGTACCATCTTAATAGGCCTCCTTACACAACAGTGGTACTACCAAAGCTAGGCCTACAAAAAGTTGCTTGGAGTATAGAAACCTGTAGAAGCTAATACACATCGGGAAGAAGTGTACCAAAAATTGATTGCAAAACTAGGCGCTCCGTGTGGCAGGCCACTCACAGACCACAAGACCCCAACACACATCGGGAAGCATGTCAACTAATTGTAGGCGCTTTGTGCGCGACGGGCCACTCACAGACCCTAAGTGAAATTAAGCAATTAGAGAAGAGAATGTAAGCATGTCAACTGATTGTAGGCGCTTTGTGCGCGACGGGCCACTCACAGACCCTAAGGCCCAATAAGTGAAATTAAGGAATTAGAGAAGAGAATGTAAGCATAAGTCCACTCTATTTTCCACTCTCATCTCTGATACTAAAGGGAGTGAATCACTTTTCCTTAAAACCTTCACCCCCCCTTTTCAAATCTTGCATGTGGGATATATCTAGCTTCTTTCCTCTCATCTAATTCACCCTCCTCTTGTCCACAAATTTTGCCAAATTTTTCACAGTTTTTCCCATATCTCCTTTTTCTTCCACCCAGATTAAGCTCAATAATTTCTCTCATCCTTTATTTCGACAGTGTCATTTTGGGTGGGTTTCCTCTCTAGGTTTAGGTTCTATATGAAGACATCACCATCCACCTCAAAACCTGGGTGATTAGCAACTACCTCATTTCCTTGCCTATGATACTTCTTGGGCAGCGACTCGATGTGGTGTGATAGGGGGTTCGTAACGACCCTGTACAATTCTAATAATAGGATCACTCTCCAAACCTCCCACAAGAATGTGAAAAGAAGTGCTCTCCATGGAAATAAAAGCTCTCAGAAACACACAAACTCTCAAAAACCATCTCACAAACATACAACAAACTAATAACAAATTCAAAGTCTAAACACGAATTTTATACATATTAGAAAAAAATTTAAAAATTATACTCATTTTATAAAAATAATTATTATAAATAATGTCATTAATACACAAAATCTAAATAATGTCATTAATACACAAAATCTAAAATTCATTTTTAATAATTATACTATACAATAAATGCATGCATAACTACCTCTCATTTAATGATTATTCCATAACTAACTTCTATATAATGATTATTCTCCATAACTAACTACTATATAATGATTGCATAACTTTTATATCTCTGTCATGATACCAATTTAAGTTTTAACCTTTTTATCATTTATTTTATGATTCCATCCATTTTCATTTCAAATAAAGAGTACATCCTTGTATTTCCCAACAATGCATGGGAAAATTTGAAAAGATTCAAAATGCAACATTTAAACATGACTATCATTATTGTGGTCATTGTCATCATCATCATCATAAAGGTCTCTCCTTTAGGTTTAGCCAAAAATTTTATTTAGGTTAAGAGAGTTAGTAGCCACGTTTTGCTTTTAAGGAGGGGGAGAGGAAAAGAAAGGCGTGTTTTGTTTTGGAGGGAAAGAAAGCTGCCGCATTGAGGGGGGCACATTTTGTTTTATTTTGGGATTGCCCACTAAGGGTAACGGTCGCCCTTAGTGGGCAAGCTTACCCACTAAGGTGACCGCCGGTCACCCTTAGTGGGAAAGCCCCACTAAAGGTTTGCCCACTAAGGGTGACGTCGCCCATAGTGGGCCCATCGCCCTTAGTGGGCAAGCCCACCCCCAAAATAAAACGCGCTCTCTCTCCCCCTCCCAAAACAAAACGCGCTCTCTCTCTCCCCCCCCCCAAAACAAAACGCGCTCTCTCTCCCCCAACGCAGCAACTTTCTTCCCCTCCCCAAAACAAAACACCCCTTTTTTTTTCCTTTCCCTCTCTTTAAAAGCAAAACGCCTTCCCCCCTCCCCCCCCCTCCTCAAAAGCAAAATGCCTTCTTCTTCTCTCTTTCCTCCTGATAGAAAACACTCCTTCCTTTTCTTTAAAAAAAACTCTCACACACCCTTATCTTGTCTCTCTCAGAGATTCTCTACTTTCCTAAATCCTGAAACGATAGCTCTCAAGATAGCTCTCTCTCTCTCTCTCTCTCTCTCTCTCTCTCTCTCTCTCTCTTCACTCTCTTTTTTCCTCTCTCTCTCTCTCTATACCTCTCTCTCTCTCTCTCTCTCTCTCTCTCTCTTTTCACTCTCTTTTTTCCTCTCTCTCTATACCTTTTCCTCTCCTCTTTTTTCTTCATTGTTTCTTCTCTTCTTTGTTTGTTCCTTCATTCTCTTCTTTCAAAACTCTAATTTTTTTAATTTAATATTTTTTCTCTATTTATATCTATCGCTCTATTTATATTACCTCTATTTATATCTATTGCTTTTTTATTCTATTTTTATCTTTTGCTTTCTTATATCTTTTAGGACTCTTTCTTCTTGTTCACTCTCCTTCTTCTCATGTTACTCCTCATGGCATCTCTCCAATTCCAAAGAGGGACACAAGTATCCTTGATGTTTAGTGATACCAAGGTAGCTACTGGGACTATTTTGTATGTAGACCCCACCGTGGATACTGTCCATGGAATTGCTTTGCCTCATGGTGGTCATGTTGGCGTGTTGATAGAAGATGAAGTGGGAGAAGTTCCTCTTTCTTTTTCCCTTGAATATGGTGATCTCAACAAGTTAAATCAAACCAAAGGATAAATCATTGTATGGCCAGCCATAGAATCCTCTCCACCTTTCCAATTATGATCTCTTTTTGTCGCATGGTCATGTTGGCATGTTGATACAAGATGGTGAAGTGGGAGAAGTGTGTAAGTCTTATTTTATCCTCTCCACCTTTCCAATTATGCTCTTTTTTAGTGATTTTTTTGAGAGCAATCTGTCTTGTATATGTCGATGTGTTTAGATTGTTACAAACACATCAAAGGAAACCCCACATCCAAAGCATGCAAAACGTGTAAAGAGCACACCTGCCAAGCAACAAAGCCAAGAAGTGACAAGTACCAAGAAGAGGAAGAAAGTGCAAGAGGAAGATGATGATTGGAGTCCTCCTCAAAGGAATCCAAGTTGAGTTGTTAAATCTCGAAGAAAGGTGCTTCTTCAAAAACCATTAAAGAAACTAAGGAAGTAGGAGAGGTGGATGAGGAAATTGAAAAAGAAGGCGAGAATGAAGAGGGTTTCATGGTGACTCCTATAACTCGCTTAGCGATTAGAACTCCTACAAGACAGTCTTAACAGAGTGAAGGTAATTGTTAACCACTTTTTATCAAATCTTACATAAGGCATCTTTTGGATTACCAAGCATAACGTGTGTGTGTGTGTGTGCGCGCGCGCGTGCGCGTGCATTGCAGGTGGTGAAATCCACTCCTTTGCCACCTATTCCCTTGTGCAGACTTGTGCCTAACCCCTCTATACGAAGAGTGCAGTTTAGGTATAAGAAGATAGCAAGGGAATTTTAGACGAATGGCTATGTTACCGATAGATGCAAGTTCATTTTTTCCATCTCCTCATCCCATTATCTTGTTAGAGAAGTGACTCAAGATGTTGTTATTGCATGGGATGACATCTAGTGATTGAAAAACGAGGAGTTCAAGAATATGATCAAAGGCACAGAGTGGGAATTCATGAGCAATAAGATTTATGTGTGGGACAGAAATCATTGAGTTGTGGCATGGATGGAGGAGATTAATAAATGTGTCTCCTTAAACTGCCTACTTTTTTGAATGCGGTCTTTTGTTTTATAATTTAATAGTTTTGAGACTAATTAGATTTGCACTATCTAACTGTAGCATTCAAGAATGTCACATCAATTGTATGAAGTTACGAATTGAGTGATGCTGTATTTAATGAATTGCATTGAAATTGTTATCTTTAAAGAGTGCAAGTTTTCCTGGCTTGTGTTGATGCTATCCTTATTGAATTCAATGAGGATGGTGAGGGGGAGGTTCTCACATAGTGATCACTCGCTTAAACAGGTAAGAGAATATATGTTTTAAGACTCTTTGAATTCGGAATATTCGACATAAGAGAATATATGTTTTAAGACTCTTTGAATTAGGAATATTCGACACACTGTGTTTCAATCTTTCATCATAACCTTAAATTTTGTTGCCATGAGATGAATGAAGTGAACTATGTTTCTTCTTTCCTTATGGGCAAAGTGTGTCTCATTAGGGCACTTGGGTTGGCAAACAAAGAAACAATTATAAAGCACACTAGAGAGATGAATAAGGCATGGATGGACAAGCATGTCTCGACATAGAAAAAAAGGGCCGCCCATCCTGGTATAACTGCGAGCTTTCGAAAATTTCTCAAATAGTATTCCAGGTAAACCTTCAATCTTTAGACACTTGTAATATATGATAAACATTTGCATATCATCCACTAATGTTGCAATTTGTGAATAATAGGATGAGTACGTCACAACCACCCGAGATATTGACCCCCTAGTAGATAGTTTGTCTACACAAGAGTTTGAAGAGAGATGGAGAAGGGTATTCTATAAGGTGAAAGAAAGTGGAGGCATGCTACAAGGTAGCTGGCGGTGATTGCAAACCTTGCACAAGGGGAAGGTTTCTTTGAGTAAGAAGTCCTACACTATTTCCTCTGTGTATTTTGTAGGCAACAATATTGTATGGTTTTAATGTTGTGGTTTAATTATGGTGTTGTGTTCCAAACGACTAGTGCAAGTTAATTGGGACGAGAAATTGGATTGTTTGACAGAGGATAGGCTTTATAACTTGGCAGCTAGCTCATTGTGCCAAATGACCACAAAGCACAGATTTTGGATATTTTAATTGATGGCGATTTGCAGAGGTTGAAGGATTCACAAATCCCTAAAAGTATGTAATAATTACTTTTTCTATCTTCTTAATATTTACAAAGTGCTCTATTTTTTTTAATAACAATTTCAATGGCAATGCAGCAAATGCAAGTTTATTTAGGGATTGGCTTCAAAGAGAAGTCATATGGCATGAGATTGGAGCGCAGGGTGTAACCGTCATTACATAAATATAAAAAAAGTACAAGGTAATTTTTTCATATATATTCTTGGATGACCTCGCCAATCTTAAGAGAATGTATTTCGAGGAAATGGTGGAATCCCTAAAGAAACAAGGTGTGGTAGCTTTGAACCCTATTTTCGTCAAGGCTACCAAGCGTGTCTAGGTGCGTAACATTCCATAAAGCGTACTTACTACTTGGTTGTACTCTTATATTTGTAAACTGAACAGATGTAATAATGCGTAGATGGATTTGTAAGTGCCGTGCGGAGAGATCTATTGCAGATGTGCCTACAATCTTAAAAGAATGGTGCAATCTAAGACATGAAAGCACTGTTTATACACAACAGTAACTTCGAGACCTTTGGGATGCAAAGATATACAAGAGATGCCCATTGTTCCTTGACTTTCTAAGTGGCAAATTTCCCAAGAGCGAGAAGGAGATTTTTACTCGGGCTTTTAAAGCAAACCAATCAACCATGGTATGAACTATAAAATTAGATATTTCGCTTTAATTTAAATATTGTTTCTTATATATTTTTGAATGGTGAATTCGATTTTGAAGCCTAGAACTCTACGTGACAAATCACATGTTCAAGGCAAAGATAAAGGTCTTATGAAAGATGAAGGGGATGATGAAGATGATGAAGAGGATGATAATTATGAAGGGGGAAAAGTACCAAAAAAGGATGCAATGAAGGAAAATGGAAAAGAAAAGGCATTACAAGAAGAGGAAGACTCTGATACCTCTCCATCAGAATATGACAAAAGCAATTCTGATGATAGCACATGTCGCAATCCCAAAAGTTGAAGAAGTTGGTCATACAGTAACACAGGCAAGCAAGGCACTCTTTTACTTGTGGTTCATTGGTATTATTGTTACATTGTTTTCATACTAACATAGATTAAGTTATGGATTCAGATAAGCTTGGCAAGAGGTGAAACGCCAAATGCACCATTGGAACCAATTCATCCATCTATCTTGGGTGACCTAACTCCAATCCAAATGAATTCACTAGGTATGATTTTACTCATTGGTAATGATAATGTAAAGTATTTGTGTGGTGCATGCACTTACAAAATTTATGCTTTGTAGGAGTGTCTTGTCATACCACGACAATAGTCCTCAGTGCTCCCAACGAACATCAAAGTGCTAGTTCCTCTACCGTTATGGAAGCCTCGCTGTTAATAGGTGTAATAATCAATTGTGACCAAATGTGAAATGATTGTAAAGGTGTGTCTTTTATAACCTGTAATAACAAATGATGTATAACTCTACTCAACATGGTGTGGTAGGACATCATCCTACAAAGATGATGGCATGTGTTGGGGGTCCTTTGAAGATAGGCCGTGCACTTTGTGTGGATGAATAAGGTAGTGAAGCATTTGTAGACTCGAGGATCTGTACACAAAACATGAGTTAAGTAAGCTTTGTTGAGAAATGAGAAAGAAATATAGAGAGAGTGAGCAAACAAAAGGACAGAAAGAGTGAGTGAGACAGAAAGCAAGATAGGGAGCGAGAGCAAAGAGAAGGGACAAGAGAGAGAGCGAGGATAAAGAGCTTGAGCAAAGAAAGGGACTGAAAGACTGAGAGAAGGGTAGAGAGGGAAAGATAGAGAGGAGGATATAGATATGGACTGAAAGACTGAGAGAAGGGTAGAGAGGGAAAGATAGAGAGGAGGATATAGATATGGATATCTTCCACTCACACCTCTCTCTGCTAGAGAGAGTGAGAGAGGGAAAGGGAGGAAAGAGAGAGAGGGGGAGGGAAGAGGGTGGGAGAAGGAGAGAGAGGGTGGTGTGGGCTAGGCGGTGGTGGTGGTGGCAATAGTTAGAGAAAGATTGTTCAAGTAGAGAGAGAAGGCAGCCAAGAAAAGCTCCCTCCAAAGCTCCCTCCACCAAGCTCACTCGGTGACCATCCCCTTGTTGTTGCAGATAGAGAATCCAAGAAGAAGCCTTATCTTACATGCAAGCACTTGTACTTCATATATTTGCATGTTCTTAGCTTGATCCAAAATGAGAATATGTTGTCTTGTCTCATAGGAGAACCTACCCTAATTTAGACCATTGAATGCATGGAATTGCACATGCCAAATTTTCTCATTTCATGTCCTATAGTATTTTGGGGCTTCTGTAACCTCATTGGAAGCAACCTCATTGTAGAGGGTTCGATTTTGCAATATCTTTCTCTCCTCCCCTCCCTCTCTCTCTCCCCCCTCTCCCTCTCTTTCTCTCTTAATGGAGGGAATGTGTATGAAGTTTGTAATCTCGCTTTCCAACAAATTTTGTTAAGATTCTCATATTTCAATACTAGATTAAAGTTGAGTTTTGTTTAATATTGTTAGTTCATTGCATTTTCTAGTAGGTATTGTATTGCATAACGTGGTCTTTTATTAATGAATGGTAATTGCGTTATGAGCATTAAATGTTTAGAAATCTTAGGAAAATTTTGTCTGATTTATGCATGTTTATGCATAACAATTATCTAGAGAGATCTTAGGGTTTTAACAGTGGTATCAGAGCAATCTCTAGTTAATTGTTGTTGATTTTTCTTTCTTATTGTAATTTTGGTATTTTTTGAAGTAAATTTTAATATTTACTAAATAAAAAATATTATTTTATTGATTTGTGTTAATGATTTTCACGTGGATCATCGATATGGCGATTGGCACGCGTGTTACTACTATTCAATGGACGAATCGACATTGCGGGGGAATTTCGTGAGTTTAATGCTATTTTTTCCTATTTTTTATGGTTTAAAATAAGCATTAATGGAATTTTTTACTAAAATACCACACATTTTACTGTGGATGTTTTCGATAGAATGGATTCCCTAAATTTCTAGAATTTTTAGGAAATTTTTTCTAATTTTTTAGAAATTGTTTGAGCATTTTTATGGTTAAAATGTATTTTTAATGCATTTTGTGGGTTTTCCGCGGGTATGTTTTCGATTTTGTGCCAATTTTTTTTTTAAACTTGTGCAGCACTGGGTGAAAAATCGTCACCCCCCTTATTCGTTTTTTTTAACCATTAAGGTTATATTTAAAAAGCTTTATTTAAAGCTTATTTTTTTAAATATACTTTTGGATAATATCATGTGCTTTGAAGGTAGCATTTGCCTTCGTTTTTTGCACTTAATTTTGGAGTATATTGCTTGTACTTTTGTACATATTCCAACTTAGATACCTAGTTGCTTATATATCTAGGAGAATTGTTATTTTTTTACCCTAACTTTATTGAGTTTATTGGGTAGTTATCATTAGAAAGGCGCCAATAATTCAATTTCTTTTCTAATAATATACTTGGAAAGAGTTATTCCTTGATGTAGTCTCAGGTATATAGAGACAGGTTTTAGTATGTGAAAGTCTGGGATAAGGCCATCTTATTCCTTTTATACAGGATTTTATTCATATTTCCTAGACGGCATACTAGGGAATTTCAAATTGGTAAGGTATGTATGGGTGGTATCATGGTGGTATGGGACGCTAGTGATCCCTCACATATATTATCTTATGGGATAATTTGGGATCAAGAGATTGTTGCTTTGCTTACATCACTTAGCATGTTGACCTCAACATTCAAAGATAATCTCATTTTCTGAATTCATTTAAAGTTGTTGTGTGGGCATTCTCTAGATAAACTTCTTTTATCTATAGCCTATATGTATTGATGAGTGTAATCTCGTCGACATTTTCACTTGTTGAAATCTCTTTCTTTAGAGTTCAACGAGTTTATCTTGTTGTGTTCGGATTAAGGAAATTTGGATTTTTCCTTTGTTGGCATTTCTTTCTCTAGTTCCGTACTTTAGGTGATTTATACAGTCCACCTGATGGTTTACGGATGAACATATGTGACTCATCGAGACGATGACTCTCTATGTTGATATTATGGATAACTCGGGACATCGATAATTCCATGTGTAGATATGGGTACGTCAGGGCACCGATGAATCCGTGGTTCCTGCTGTTATAATGCCATGTTTTCCTACTTTATTCCAAATGGTTTACAACGAGAAAATTACTTTGAGTATGAATTGCTATGATCATCCGCAGTCTGATGGGCAAACAGAGCGTATGAATCAGATTGTAGAGAATATGCTTCGTGCATATGTCTCTAGAAAAGCATCAAATTGGAAAAAATATCTTCCAATAATGATGAAATTTGCCTATAACAGTTTTAAACATACGGCTATTGGTTTTAGTCCGTTCATGCTTATGTATGGGTATCAGGGCACCTATTGATGTCGGTCTCAAGGACATCGAGCTTGATGCATCGAGGGATTTCTTTCGTGATATATAGGAAATGCTGACCGAAGCTCGGGATTCTATCAGGAGTGCTCAGGATAGGGCACAATTCTATGCTGATAGAGGATGCTCAGCTTGGTCTTTTGAACCAGGAGCGTTGGTTTATTTAAATGTTCCTAAAGATTCTGAGACTTTGTCAACAGGAAAATGTTCAGTCTAGTAATAGATGTTTGTACAAATCTTCTTATACCAGTAAAATTAACAGAAGTTTTAAAAGATTTTTCCAACTAGTTAAAATAGGAAAAAGTCCCCTAGGGGTGGGGACAATAGTCCAATGGTAGAGCTCTAGGCCATGGGACATGAGTTTAGTATGCACCCATAGATGCCTCAAGATAGTTCTACGCCATGATAGTTTTTATATGTATTTCATCAAAACCTATTACAATATACGTGTTTCATCAAAACCTTTTGGGTAGTGATATTGATATGTATCCCATGATTGGCTTGTGTGTGTGTGTGTGTGTGTGTGTGTGTGAGAGAGAGAGAGAGAGAGAGAGAGAGAGAGAGAGAGAGAGAGTCTTAGTCATGAAAATGAAAAATATAGCATTATGTTTATAAGACATATAGCTTTTACATTAGAAGAAAAGAAGAAGAAGAAGTGAAAGTGGATGTTTAAATCTAGAAGCAAAGTAGACTCATGGGAGATGGGAAAAGGTTGAAAATGAAAACTCAAAGCACCAAGGTAATGATTTGCAAGAGGACTTTTTTTTTGTGTGACCACATTTTTTGTGTGGTGGGATGTGAAACAAAGATAATGGTTTTCAAGTGGACTTTTTTTTAAACCACATTTTTTTTGTGGTGGGATGATGTGAAACCACATTTTTTTGTGATCTTATGGATATATTATTCTGTTTAAAAATGCAAAAGTTGAGATTCTCAACAAATTCATTACTTTAGTATTTTACATCTTGAGACTCTAATGTAAATAATCAAATAAAAGACATTCATGAGTGAAAACGTTTAGATAACATCTTACTGGCAAACTTTTCTCAAGTAAACCACATCCAAATGTTAAAAAGATGTTTTCACAAAAAAAAACTAATGGTGTACTTGACTAACAAGGAAGTTGAATATGTGATTAACACTTTACAAATACAAGCATACTTGTGTATATACTAACTACTAATATATGATTTTCTCCCAATAAAAATTGGCAAAATATATATCACTTAATCTAAGAAACAAGCTTGACATTAATCAAGTTGTGCCCACATGATTAATAGTTAATATAATAACTGTCTCTCACACAAAAAGTATGACATCTTCCTACTCTTTGTTGAAGGAAAATATATATATGGTGCGCCCTTAATAAGAATCAATAATGGTTACTCTCATAAAAGTTAAATGAAGTGAATATCAAATTAATTAAGGGGTGGCCCTTTTTGAAACTTTTGATTATTTTGTATGGCTTATTTACTTAGATTTGTTATACCACAGTTGGCTCTAATGACTTGTAAAACAAATCAATTGTATATCAGTTTGTCATGCTAGATTTTAGTTTCTATAAAATTCTCAAGTATCACCTTCAAGTAGTTATAATGCAAACAAACTTAAAAGATTCCTCATCCACCCACAAGGTTTTGATGGCAAATGCTTGTGCAGAGCAAGCCTTAACTCTTATCATGTCTAGAGGGACATTTTTTTCATCAAAAACATGCAGCAATATATATAAAAATGAAAGTTTTCAAGAGCATCAATAGCAGGGGGCTTATGTACAAGACTTCTTGGTACAATGCAGATCATGGAAACTAGGAACATTATCATAAACCCCATAGGAAAAACTTATAATCCTAATCTCCAAGTGGCCATACTGTGACTAGTAAGATGGTAAGTTCAAGCTGCCAACCACTTTGCTGGGCAGAAAATACATGCAGATGGGCGCCTGCTTCTTTGCTATGGCAAGCACGGCCGAGACCAGTGTCCATACGCCATCACCACAAATCAAGCCCGAAGCTACTGCTGGAACCAGCAAATTCGATTTCTTTATGTTCATCCTTTGCCACACAAAAACAATAACAGTGCCCACGAACATGTCGATCGCGAAGTAGGGGCCAAGGTAAAAAGGTATGGCCATGGCCATCGGGATGGGTATGTAAGGCGCCCACCTGGCCAGGGGCTTATCTCTGAGGAAGTTGACAACTATGGCTATACAGAAGAAAGCGTAGCAAAGATCCAGGCAGTGTTTGGGGAGGGCTCCAAAGCCTTGCACTCCGATAATAGCCATCTCTCTATACATAACAGCGTAAGGAGCCTGATACTCTCCATTTGGATTTCCCACATCAAACGCTTCCCAAAACAGCCAGAATGTTGAAGGCGCAATGATGCATCCCATGACAGTTCCTAGTATCTGGCTTGCAAACATGGACCTGGGTGAAGACAGCGTCAAATAACCTGTCTTGAAGTCCTGCATCAAATCCGCCGAGCACGCCACCACAATCATCATGACCCCACACGACACAAGCCCCACTATCACACCACCATGCGCTCCCGCCCACGCAGAGAAGATAAACAGGCCCAGCTTGCCGTAAGTCGAGGCCAAGCTCCAATCAGTGAGGCCACAGCCATAGGCATTGCAAAAACCGAGGACAGGTGCCAAGCAATAGCTCAGGAAGACATAATACCACTTCATTTGGTGGAAAATTACTGGAATGACACCTGTGGAGATTGCCGCCAGCACTATGTAGCATCCAGCTGCCACTTTGAAAGGTATTCTATCCTTCATGAACAAGGTGTTCCTTCTCTGCTCATCATGTGGAAGCTGTTCCATCACTGCAAAATGGTAAAATGGTGATAAGAAGGAAAAACACCAATCTCGGATGACTAGTCATGCATGAAGAGAGACACATTACCATCCTGATCCTTAATCGGAAGCCCTTTATGACGGTTTCGATACGACGACCATGTTATAAAAGAAGTTATTTTAACAAAATTGTAAAGGCCATCTCCCAAAATAAGGGCGATTGCCACAAACACCTGATACCAAAAGCATGTGGGACAGAATAAGAAACTGCCCGCAACATTGAGCTATGCTACACTTTGACTTGAGCCAAATTAAGCTAAAACTATATACAATAATTGTTGAAAGATGATGCTTCACATGGCATATGCATATATACCTTGTAGCCATTAAGGCCTTGCAGATTTGTTCTACTTGCATCGGCCGGATCATCGGCCGGATACCAATCGCCAGCCTTTTTTGCTATGAGTGGCCACATAACGCCCCACGAAAGAATGCCTCCAAGTAGCAATGAGACATTGATTAGATGAGGGCATATCATGCCCGCTCCAACATATGTCATGCTGAAGTCAAAATAGAATCTGGCCGGCCACACACAATGCGATTAACGATGTGCTGCCTTCTTCTTCCTTGACGATTAGAATGAGATAAGACTTACTTGTTTGCATAGGCCTGGAATCCCAAGGTAGGAAACCTGTCAAACCCGCAGCTATCTTGAAGGCCACTGAAAAACCACTTGAAGAGACTGAAGAAGAAACTGAAAGTAAAATACTTTCCCAAACAGGTAATCTGCTTCCTGCGAAAAACAACAAATAAAACAATGAGAAAGAGCTGTCAATTTGCCTCCTCAACTTCATGGATACATGCACACGCGCACATGTAAACCCCCCCCCACACACACTCGCACGTCTTTTCTGCTTGAGATAGTTGTAAACCACAAAAACAGATGATAAAAAGATAAGAATTCCTAGTCCTTTTGTTGCCTTGTCCCTCAACTTCCCACATGCACACGTGAATTTACATGCACACGCATCTTTTCTGCTTGCCTTTGGAGAAGACACGACATAGAGGAAAACTAATAAAGAGATGCAACTACAAACCTTTACCAACAAAGGACATGTTGAGCATGAAAAGTTACTTACATGGCTTCTTTGGATCCACGCGGAGTGTGGAAACTGTTGATCAGCACTGCCGTTGCCGTACCACTTGGAAACGTCAACTTGTAGTCAATGATCATAACCTGTGCATGCAAGAAACACTTATGATTTTCCATAAGAACATGCATTCACATGTATGCTTGCACTTAATTATTAAAGCCCGTGATAGAGAAGCTTACTTTGCGAAGAGGAACAACAGCAAGAAGACCAAGAAATCCAACAGCAAACATGTATGGGATAATCCAACCCAAATGGGGGTTTTTGATGTCTGCCATGCTGCTGCCACTCTTATTGTTAATTGAATTGTAAGTTTTTGAATCCATGCCAGTCAGGTATGTGCCAAAGCCTCCTAAAAATGTTGAGAGATAAGATTGAGTCCATCATGTGCAATTAAACTGGTTCAACAAAAGTACATTATTGAGGAGAGAAGCATCTTCTAAACAAGAAGTCCCCCTGTGAAACTTGCCATATTTAAATGACCGCCTTGCACCAAGCAAGAACATGGAGCTTACCGCTGAAAGCAAGGCCATAGCAGGCAACGACACAGGTCTGGATGACTGTGTTCTCCTGTCGGGTGAAAGGTGTGTGGGAAATGCCCAACCTGGACAGCAACTTCGTGTACGACTTTAAGAAGAAGAAGCCGAGGAGTCCAGCAGAGATGTTGAGGGATGGGATGATCCCGGTGGTTAAGCTGAGTTTAAGGGTAATGATGGAGAATAGGAATCCAAGAACAATGCTCACTATGACTCCACGGAGGGTTATCTGCGCCCACCATGGGGGAACCTCTGTTGATGCAAAGAGCTCCTCCACTGAAAATTCCTTCTCTTTCTTGGAAGAATCGCCATTCATCTCCGGCTCCTGATAATCTTCTGTCGCTTTAGGAAGATGCAGGAAATCATGCACATCCTTTGTGTGGGTACCATCCTCCACCTCCACAGACATCTCTTCTTCGCAAAGTGATCTGTAGACTTATAGCGTTCTCTGCATGCATAGGTTATAAGAGACTTAAAGACCCCATATCTTTAAAGATCCCCATGCATTTGCCCCCCTTTAAAAGAAAGATTCGTGATAACTTTCTCTAAACCAATCAATTATCTCAAATCTCCATCATTTCGTTTACAGATTAATTCTAAACAGATTTCTAGCCCCAACCCATCATCTCAAATGTCCACGTACAATTCTAGATAATAGAGCAGCTAGAACCCATTATCATTTCTGAAAGCCATCCATGCAATTCAGATATCAGAGACTTAATAACCCCATATCTGTCAGACCCATTTGTGTACAAATAGGAATCAAACTCAGACCCATTTGTCAGCTGGCTCTTGCTATTGTACCAAGCTGCCCAGGAGGAAGCACAAGCTCAAACCCCAACACCTATAATTTATACTTTACAAAGGTAGAAATACAACTTAAAGAACCCATCATCTCAACACCCCATAAAATATTATTTGAACAACCCACCATCTCAAATAGAGCTTTAAAAGCTCATCATCTCAAACAGCCATGTCAGAAGATAGAAGCCAGTTTTCTGCTTAAATGGAAAGTCAGATCCATTATCGTTACTATTACTAGATCCTCTGAGTTGAGACTAAGAGAAATAGAGTTTCTGAGAACGCAACATCTCAAAACCCATAAAACTGAACCAGAAATAGAGACCAAGTGAATAATGAGATGTCTGCACAGATCTTCATAACTATGAAAAAACCTATGATCAGTGCTTGAAGAAGAAAGCAGTGGCTCAAGGCCCATGGTTTAGAAAACGAATTAGTGCCCCTAAGTTCCAAAACCCGAGAACTAAAAAAGCTTCAAGAACCCCTTTGTCTCTATAATCTAATAAACCTTTCGTATTACAAAACAGGAAACTTCGAAAGTTCAATCAAAATCTCTGCTCTCTAGGCTATCATGCAACTGTTAGAAATGCATGGAGGAAGAAAGCTTTGAGCACCCAATGTATATCTGTGCTCGTTTTGGTAAGAGGAGAACCTGTGATGCTAGCGGAGATTTAACAGTAAGTTTGCTGGAGTTTTGAGTTCTTTGACGAAGACCCCCTGCTGTTCCAGAATCCTTTTAAGATCCAGAATAAATGGGAATCTGTTCTACCCAACCTTCCATGAATCCTTCTTTTCCTCACCATGCATTGAAAAGGAAGCCGAGCATGCCTCCACTCACAGGAGGTGATGGGCTGGTCTCTAACCTAACGACAGCACCATCAATATGTCTCCACCCACTTGTTTGCTCTCGTCTCCAACAAGAGCACATTGCTAAGGTTTAAATCTTAGTACATTTATTAATTAGCAGCCCCGTTAATTAATTAATGGCTCTAGCATGAATGTGGGAAAACATGACTAATAGGAGGACGCCTAAGGAGGGACCCAAAAATGTCCTTTCACATAGACAACACCAATGAGATGGAAAAGGGGAAAAGGGTCCCTTTAGCCAATCATCACAATTACTAAACCTTGTTAGACATCATCAATCCAACAAAACTTTGCTCAGATTTAAAAAATACCTATGATTTGAAGCATACTTTTGTTCTACATCCAAGTTTGAGGCTGCATGATTATCAACTTTATCTCTCTATGTATAGTATTCTCACGAAAATAAATAAATAAACGAATTAGCTATCTATCTTTTCTTAAGCTTTTTTGTCCAATACCTTTAGTTGAAGTGTTTTTACCAAACATCGTGTGATAAGACAAAAGCATGTAGAGTCTTAGGAAATTCAAATGCCGAAATCCAAGCTCTCAATATAAAAATTTACATTTGAATGTTGATTAAAAAAATTGTCGTTGGAACTTATCGTTGTGCAAAAGTAAGTCTCGTTAGAACCATAATCTTGGGATGGGATAGGAGGGCGCTGAGTACTAGTAGGAGAGCTGAAGGGCGAGGAGTAGGAAAAGTGGAAGTATGGAAGACTAACAAAGGGACCCATGTGTTATATGCACATTATGTGTGCATATACTAGGAGGCTAACCCACATTAGGCTTGTGAGCATGGGAGCATGGGAACAAGCTCTAGTGGAGCATGGGTTAGGACTAACCTTAAGGGTTAAGGTTAGGGTCAGGCATCCAAGGGTCACACATGGGAAATGGAGAGTCAAGAGTCACTTGAGGGCCCTCTTATATAATAGGGATATGGGACACACTCAAGGGAGGCTTGGAGGCTTGGGCTTGTGAGGCCAAGGCTATGTTATGCTCTCTTGTGTAGAGGTTCATATCTACCATTTCACACTATAGCTACATATTATCGGATTGGAATTATACCTCTTGATGGTATGGGACATCAAGGTAGAGGTATGATGTATTTAATTTATAATTCATGTATGCATCCCTTGGGCTCGGGGGTGATTGGGTGGTTGAGTTTATGCCTGATTTATGCATGTTTATGCATAACAATTATCTAGAGAGATCTTAGGGTTTTAACAGTGATATCAGAGCAATCTCTAGTTAATTGTTGTTGATTTTTTTTGAAGTAAATTTTAATATTTACTAATAAAAATATTATTCTGCTAATTTGTGTTGATGATTTGCACGTGGATCGTCGATATGGCAATTGGAATGCATGTTACTACAATTCAATGGACGAATCGACGTTGCGGGGGAATGTCGAGAGTTTAATGCTTAAAAAATCAAAACCTTATAAAGCTTAATAAAGCTTTTTTTAAAATGAGTTTTTTATTTTAAAAAAAAGCTTTTGAAATCTTTTTCAAAAAAAGCTTGGGAAAAAGCCAGAAAATGTGAAATTTGAGATAAAAATTCTCTGAAAAATTTTCGAAAATTTCTTCTTGAAACCTTTTGGCTTTTCATCTTCCGGAAAACCTTTGGCTTTCCGTTTTCCCCGAAACCTTTCGGCTTTCCGAATTCCGAAAAAAACTTTTGACCTTTCACATTCCGATTGTTTTTTGTCTTTTCATTTTCCCAAAACTTTTGGCTTTCCGTATTCCAGGAAAACCATTGGAATTCCGAAATTTTTTGACCGTTCGTATTCTAAATGCGTTCGGGGTAAATTAAAAATTTCCAAAAATTTCCAAAAATTAGTAAAAAATTAGACAAAGGTTATTTTAAATTTTGAAAAAATGTGGGGTTGGTGTTTGGCATGTGGTGTGTCCATTCAGGCGCCTGCGACCATTCAAATTCCTTTAAAAATATATTTTTGGACCCAAAAATTTAGAAAATCCATTAAAATTGTAAATTTTCATTGGATTTGAGAATTGTCAGGCGGAATTGGAAATTTCGTGAACGATGGGATTCTCAGGAAAAATTAGGAATATTCTAGAAACTATTTTTAAAAATCCTAAAAATTGATATTTTTAAAATATCAATGGTATTTTGGCAAATTAAATTGCTGAAAATTTTCTGAAAAATATAGGTTTGGAATGCCATAAGATAGGTTTGGTGGAATTCAAAATTATCATATTTTGAGGCCCTATAAAATTAGAAAAAATTAGGAAAAAATCATGATAATTCTTTTTCTCGAGAATTTAATATTTTCGAGGATTATTTAATATTGAAGTATATTTTCTTGTGCTGACATTAGATAGATGTGGGTTATTCGCATATTATTAATACGATTGTACCTCGTATTAGTAGTTATATTTGTTTGGATTAATTTTAATACGATTGTATCTCGTATTAGTAGTTATATCTGTTTGGATTAATTCTAATACGATTGTACCTTCTTGTATTAGTAGTTATATCTGTTTGGATTAATTCTAATACGATTGTACCTTGTATTAGTAGTTATATCTATTTGGATTAATTCTAATCGATTGTACCTTGTATTAGTAGTTATATCTATTTGGATTAATTCTAATACGATTGTACCTTGTATTAGTAGTTATATCTGTTTGGATTAATTCTAAACGATGTTTTCATGATTTTTTACCATTGTTTAGCCATTCTTTTTTGGACATGTTTCTTAATTTCTTTTGATGGCTATAATCTGCGTTCAAAGTGTGTTTCACCTTTGACACTTTTCCATGATAATTTAATTTGCACTTATTTAAGTGTGGTCTATGCTTAATTTCTGAAGCCTAAGACAAATTCTATCATGGGTTAGTTGATCGGTTTGTTTTGGTGGATTTGATTGGATGTTTTCCAAGTTTGATTTTAACTCATCAGATTCTGCCTAGATCACTTATGTCTAGGGGTTTTTTATTGAGTGCTACACACATGTGTTTCACTTGCTTACTTTGGAGTTTTGCTTGAACGACACCACGTTCATATACACTGGATTGATGAGTTGGCCACCAATTTTAATGCTTCTTTTGGCATGATTAATGTCCATTAGATGGTATGCATTGTTTTTTTTAATGATCAACTATGGTTTTTATGGATTTGAGAAGCTTCTATGCTGTTATCCATGGTTTTATAAGGATCTTTTGATCTTTTGTATAATTTCATGTGCTTTGAGGGTATCATTTGCCTTCGTTTTTTGCACGTAATTTTGGAGTATATTTCTTGTACTCTTGTACATATTCCAACTCGGATAGAAAATACTTCAAAAAAAGTGTACAAGTTTTCAATTTTCTATAGAAAACCCTTTAGAAACACTTGTACACTTTAGAAAAGTGTACAAAGAAAACATTGCAAGAAATTATGTAACAATGTAGTACACCTTAGGAAAGTGTTAAAAATGTGTATCTAAGGCGGCTCATAGCAAGTGATTAAGCCCATGATAAAAGACTAAGAAAATGCTAATATACAAGATTAAGATAAGATTAATTAATGAGACAATGATTAAAACACAAACTCAATAATCTTGTTGCAATAATCAAGTTTCATACACCCATATTTATAGTCTTGGCAAGGACTCCAATCCATGCTTTTTATGCACCCTAGTGCCAACCATGTGTTCATTAATGCTCACACTACATGTGCAACCTTGTGCTTTCCATGTGTCACCTTTTGAGCATTGACTTCACCTTTTATAGTCTTGGCAAGGACTCCAATCCATGCTTTTTATGCACCCTAGTGCCAACCATGTGTTCATTAATGCTCACACTACATGTGCAACCTTGTGCTTTCCATGTGTCACCTTTTGAGCATTGACTTCACCTTTTACAAGTGACCATACAAATCAACATTTGATATTAGACCCTTAGTCTATTCTTTTTTTCTATTGTGCATGCTTCTTCTCTTGTTCATGTGACTCACTCACTACCTCTTCCTTGTGCTCTTTGGCACCACGTGTATCTCAACAACAGAAAGGATATGAAGGAAGAAAGAATGTTGTAGAAAGTACACCCTAGGTTCCCATCCTCTCTCCTTGTTCTCTATGTGTGTGTGTGTGTGCACGTGCACACACACGTGTGCATGCAAGCGTGTGTGTGTGTGTGTGTGTGTGTGTGTGTGTGTGTGTGTGTGTGTGAGAGAGAGAGAGAGAGAGAGAGAGAGAGACTAGTTGTATATTTTTCTTTTTATTTTACGGTGAAGGGAAAGAGATAGGGATATGGAAATGGCAAAGATGTAGCTCAATGGAGATGAGCAAGAGCAAGAGCCATGTACATGCCTCATGGCTTCTTCCTATTTCCACTAAGTTGTCTTTAGATTCAAGCATCATAAATCCAAGATGTCCTCCTTATTCACCTAATACAGGGTCAATAAGAGTTAAGGACCATGCTAACAATCAACTAGAGTCAAGGGTCCACAAGAATCAAAGAGTCATGCTAATTACTAATCCTCAAAAGTGGTAGCAAGTGCTAAAATTAGAAATCAAGCAAAGAAGCATTAAACTTCATCAATATCAAATTAAATATCATGCAAACAGACTAAGTTATAAGTGGTTTAAGGTCCATTTATAAAAAATATGTTGGGTTGAATTCATACAAGAGACCAACTAATCAAGGGCTAAGTAGTCCAAGTATCCCCCAAGACTACCAATTCAAAGAAAGGTGAGGAACCCTGTCCAGTCTTAGCACAAAATCAAAGAAGGAGGCAAACCAATTAAGGGCTTAGTAGTCCAAGTATCCCCCAAGACTACCATTTCAAAGAAAGGTGAGTCTTAGCACAAAATCAAAGAAGGAGGCAAACCAATTAAGGGCTTAGTAGTCCAAGTATCCCCCATCACTACCATTTAAAAGAAAGACGAGTAGCCATATCAAGTCTTAGCACAAAATCAAGGAAAGAAGGAGGCAAACCAGTGTTCATGTCAAGAACCTTCTTGCTTTCCAGCAAGAAGGAACCATAGTGTTAGTGGTTGGACCTCTTATCTTCGATCATGGAAGTTCCGATTGGAGAGGAAAAAGAGGCCAAGAGGTGTGTCAATCCCTATTGTTCAAGCCCTTTACTCTCGATCTTCTAAGCAATTTTTCCAAAAGGCAATGGTTAAGCTAGAATGCTTGAACCACCCTCCTCTCCACGCTTACTCAATCACACTCTCACTCAAGCTAGCAAGCATGTACACTTGTCAGATTACCATCACACACACAAGTATGAATCCTACCACCAAGCAAGCAAGAAGGTGAGGGATCAAGAGAAGAAGAAGGATTTGAACTTGAGAAATGATTGAATTCTCCCTCTTCACATTATCAAAAGTTTGCCATTGCCTATCTCTGACCATATATACAAGGCTTATGGGCTGGCTTTTGTTAAATCATTGGGCCCAAAGCCATACATAATGTGAAATGGCTAGAGTCAAGGAATTCAGATATATGAAATGGCTAAACAACCCTCCCTCCCTGGACCTACTCTATTTTCAAAAGCTATGAATAATGGGCTATACCGGTGATAGGATGTGTTGGTTATCTCGCGAGATGAACTCATCATGTGGAAGTGTTGCACCATCTTTGATTATTGGAGTGGCTTCCAATTGTTTCGAATGAACATGAAATTATAGCCCGAGAGGATGAACTCAGATGAGAACATTGCTTCAAAGGCTTGCACAACCTGATAAGCTTCTAGAAAAACTGGATGCGTGTGAATAGCCTGTATATTTGTCAAAGTGTGGGCCCGCGATGTTGATGTCAAAGGCAAAGCCCTGCACACGTGATCATCATATTTGTGCCATTGCATGGGGCCTTTCTCTTCCTTGAAGTCTTGTAAACAGATTCGGATGGTATATCTAGGAAATTGATGGTTTCTTGGACTTGGTTGCTTGGACTATGGGGCTTCTTGATATGAAGTGATGAATTGTACACAATTAGCCCACACATCTACTCCTACGTCAGGATTATACCAAAGGGTGGAGATTTAAATTCTAAAAAGTTAAGGAGTAGAGGATTGATCTTCTTATTTGCCTTGTACTCTTTCCACCTCATGCGCTTGTGTAGTGGCATATATATAGGATTGATGCATTGATTGACTAACACTACACAATAGTTTGCCCAATAGCTGAGGTTCTAAAGGTAGCTATCACTTAAATTGGTTCTTTATTTTTGCAATGTTGAAGGCTTTATCATCAACGAGCCTCCTGTATCCACAATGCTCTTCAACTAGAGTGCTCTGTTTGAAGGGCTACTCTAGGTATAGTTGCACATCAAGGAGACCTCAAGTTTATGAATGCCATGGATAATAGGCTCTTTGTCGAGGAGATTATTTTACCAACTTGTAAATGGTTTTGTCATAATCATGAATGGCTACTATGTGTGAGAGGTCCTTAGTGATATCCTTTGGAAATCTCTCTTCTACTTTAAAAAACAAGTAGGGGGAGTGAAAATGACAGGCAGGGGCTCATGCACCCATTGTGGTGTGATTCTCTAATCCGGGTTTGGCAAGACCTCACTTCCTTCTTGCAGCTTCCTTCCCTCCTACAACTGTGGTGGCTCCTCAAAAGCATCAGCATTAAGATTGAGGAAGTTCACATCTTGGGGCTTGTCTCCTTGTTCTGTTGTGGGTTTCTAGAATGCTTCGATATCTTTTTGTTGTTATTTTGTGATAGTGCCAGAGGGCAGCTCCATGTCACCTTCTTCTCTATCTTTGCTTGCATCCTCATATCCTTGCTCTTCAGGTCGTGGTCCTCTTGACTTATAATTCTTGTAAAAAATAAGCAAACTTTTCTAGCTCATTAATGAGATCTAAGTCTTTATCCCCTTCCATCATGTTGAATGTTGGATAAGCCACTTGCATTGTAATAAATAAGACTCGGGAATTGGCTACCTTTTACTCTTCAATCTAAGCCACAATCATGTGGTAATACAACGTCGATTGGGTCATAGGTAGCAAACCGACTTGCTTGAAGCACGTTGTATATTGCTCTCCTGAGGGGGCAAGGCCTTCCCCATGCACCTGAGCTCTCACAATGGTCCATCATTTCATTTCCCATGGCAACCAGCTTAGCAAGCTGATCGGCATTCATTATTATTGGCTCAGGATCAGCCTCTACACATGGATTATTTAGTATTGAGCACAATGATTGTTGGTAGTTGGCCAAAATAGGGTGTACCTTTTAAATATAGATATATGTTGGTTACTCAGCCACATATCCCCTTTAAAGATAAGCATGTTGACCAGGTGCATGTATTCTGTTGGCACCTTATGTCATAGCTCAGTGAACATGTATATGTGGAAGTTAAGAGACAGATCCAAGCTATATCCTTGATATATAAACATGACACATGGAGCATTAAATCGAGGTATTGGTGGGTGAGACCATGGCTCTGTAACACCAGATTTGGCAAGTGTACTGCCACTTCAAAGGCTCAAGACCATGGCACTGTAACACCAGATTTGGCAAGTGTACTGCCACTTCAAAGGCTCAAGTGGGGCTTTTCTACATTATCTCCAGCCGAGTTGGCAAAGTCCGGGCTTGCTAGCTCTTGAGCCCTTTCTTTTTTACAAGCTCATGCTGGAGCTCTGATAATGGCATCTTTCTTTCTGATCTCTGCTGCATGCAGTGCATGGGTGTCACAGCAGCTAAAGGCCACAAGGCAGTCCACTTTGGCTTGTTTCTCTAATAATGCTGCAAGGTCTGACTGCTTTTCTTTCTGGCAAAGTGCCAATGGCCTTGTCTTTCTTTGTAAGAATGGATTGATTGGCCCCATGAGCTATGATCTAGCAGCAATATGAAATCAACGATCTGAAAGTCTTAACGATCAGATAATTGGATCAATATTCAGTGTAATGGAAACGATCCGGATCAAAGAGACAATCTGAAGTTAGAATCACAAGGTGACCCAGTTTCCAAATGATCTGAAATGTGGGATGATCTTAGAGCTGGATCGGTGATGGACGATCGAGACTTATGAGTGGGCTCGACAATCAAAATCAGATGCTGTCAATAATCCAGGCTTGGGATCAGCAATTTAACTATGCATTAATGATAGTAGCTATTGGGGTTGATAATCCGAGCTTGGGATCACTATGCATTAATGGTGGTAGCTGGTGAGACATGTTTTAATGAAACCCTTTTTTTGCAATTATTTCACGCCTTGTCATTACTATGGGTATTTTTTAAGATCTTAGAACTTATGTACAAATCACATATTTTTTCATTTTTTTCCGTGTTATTTATCATACACATCACTATGTCCCCCCTACATTTACGTATATATATATGTACATTAAGTATTCTCATTTCTATTGTTGGGTGGTTTTATCTAGAGTAAAAAGTTTCAACCTTTTAAGGGAAAATATTTACATTTATGAATAACTCTTGACAAACCAAGTGCACGCCAATAGGACACAAAATGAAGTCAAGAATGGGTGGGAGACCATACCTTAGTTATTGATATGCATTATTATGTAGTGAGTGAATAAGTCAATATTTTCCAATAAGTCAAGAATGGGTGGGAGACCATACCTTAGTTATTGATATGCATTATTATGTAGTGAGTGAATAAGTCAATATTTTCCAATATCATAATATTATTGAGAGGTGCATGCATATCTTGCAAATGGAAAATTTTAACATCTTTTGGGATCTTCCTTGGACCTAGCAACAACAACAGCTAAGACCTAGTCCAATTACAACCTCTTCATCATCAAACCACTTTCACACTACTTATATCTTTCCTAAGGGAGTCCCCCTCCACCTATTAAAAGGGGCCATCTACTATCACCATCAAGGGGGGACGTATATTTATTCTTTCCTCCTTAGCCCTCAAGCTTATGTTAAACTCCTCCTTCCCAGCACCCATGCCATCATAAAGTTCTTAGTCTTCTCCCCATGCTCACTCCCTCACCTCAGCTCTCTACAAATCTCTACTTATTAACCAATGTGCTAGTGCTTTAGGGATGTTTTCTTTACCATGTGTGATTAGTGTATAGCCCATGTGCTAGTGCTTTGGGGGTGTTTTCTTTACCATGTGATTCTTGCCAATGCCATTATAGGTGTGTATAACTCATCGAGAACTCATCCATGTGTGATTAGTGTATAGCCCACAAATTTTTTCCTCCATGTACTTTGTCTCCAACCACTAATAAGCAAGCTTGGGTCTACCTCCACATGGTTTCAAGCATTGGTTTCCATTGGTGACTTGATTTTGGTGTGTGTTTATTAAGGGGATGCCTTTGTTTTGTTCTTCCATTGTGCTTCTTTTAAGATTAAGAATTCTCTAGTGTTTGTCTTTGAGTGTGGTTCTCTTGTTGGGAGGTGATAGAGGCCACCTTTCAAGAAAATCCCCCTCATAAATTGGTGCCCCCACTAAGGATCAAACTCAAGACCTTCAGTTTACAATTTCTCTACAAATTAGGTCTTTCTTAGCAAGATGAACTACCCTAATTTGCCAATTAGGCCAAATCATCCTTATTAACCTATTCCAGCCCTATCAATTCATGTGGTTCTAAGACACAAAGCCGATTTTTGGCAATGCCTTGCATTTATCTTTGGCGCAAAGCGATTGGTAGAAATCAATGTTATTCTGGCTCACCCTAACCCTCCTTGAAACACATCCAAAAAGAGATTACCTGGTGAACCGCAACTGTCATGATGAGAGGATCTTTCCACAATGGCCGAGCTCGTAACCCTTGAGGTCTCCAAGCTTCACAACTCCTTGAGAAGCAATTTCACCACGTCCATGAGCGTTGTCACACAGTCGTGTTGCACTATTGGTCCTCATCCCTCCTCTCACCTCACTTCACTCGAGGAATTCATTTATATACATGGCCATAAGTGTTCACACCCACAAACTATGGCCGGCCAGGCACTTTAGGCTCATAAGAGGCCTAATGCTATTACAATGATATATCCATGAAGTACATCACTTAGGACATCATCCTAACTTGCTACCACATGCTCTTGAAGCAGGAATCGCCATAAATACTCCGTCACACCATTACGGGCGCTCGTCTAAGTTGTAGATTTGGACACTATTGCTTCATATCTTGAATGTATGACCCTTTGGTGTATTTACCATGACTCCTTGATGTAATATAATGGCGGTAGCTCTTGTTAATCCTAGAATTGGATTAACAAATGCATCACCTGAGTCTTTCATTTTGCCCCTTCTCAATTACAAGCTCACATTTTATGTGTTTATGTTCATCTTGATGTCCTAAACGTTATTTTCCACATCTTGTTTCTTATCCTTCTTCATCTTTCCAAAACCTATACCAATGGCTACCCCCTTTCCAAAACCTATACCAATGGCTACCCCCTTTCCAACTTTTCATGGAAAACCTAATGAAGATGCTCTAGAATCCATGGATGATTTGGAGATGGCCCATCTCATTTCTGGGAGAGACACTGAGGACATTAAGGTTAGGGCTTTCCCCCTTGTTCTAAAAAGGAGGAAGCTAGAACTTGGTATGGAACCCTTCTGCAAGCTACCAACAAGGATGGATAGGAGATCTTCTGCCAAGCATTCTTATAAAAATATGGAAAAGGAGATACTCCACAATGATTATGGTAGTAGTTGCTCCTACATCAACATGAGTCTCTCCAAGATTTTCAATGGTATTATGAAACTAAATTTCAAGATTTGTGGACTAGATGGAGTTCCTCTCTTTCGCTTGAAGAAGCATCACCAAATGTTTTGAAGAGGGATAGGTTTGCTATTGGTTTATTTTCACCTTTAAGGGGTGAGGTAGAATCCAAGTTTTCCCAAGGAATTCACTTTCCATAGAAAGGGGACGTCACCTGTGTGCATGAAACTTATAAAAACCCCCTATTTAAATTTCTCTAAAAAATACACTATACCCCTTTCTAAGCATATGAGTCCCAATTATAAAATTAAAGTACCCCCTATTTAAGGTTTAAAAATCAAATAGTAGATATTGATGTTATATGTGTGACAAGTTATAGCCCATCATGTAAGTAGCATGGATGTAAGTGCTAGAAGCACAAAGACCTATATGTACTCTCCAAAACTTGTTCCATGTGTGGTTAGCTTAAAAGAGTAGTAAACTAATCAAGTTTTCAAACTACATTGCTAGATCACATATTGTAAACTACAAGAGAAAACAAAGCCCCTATTCTCCTTCGGAACATTATTCTTTCTCTCACAATTAATGGCTAAAGAGATTGTGGATGTAAGATTCCTCCCTCTAGCTTTTGAGGTGTACAGGTGTAAGAACCTCCCCTTCTGATCTTGTAATTATTCCCCTCTCTGAAATAAAAGAAAGATTTTGTTTTACCCTGTTTTAGCCTAGAGAGAGAGAAAATGCCTAGAGAGAGATAATCCAAAATTGAGATATTTTTGGATATAAAAATCCTCCTACTGTCTAAAATGGTTTCCTTGAAACATAAATCCAAAAAGAACTTTCCAATGTGCATTTGGAATTAATTGAAAAGAAGTATAAAGGACCTTAGCCTAAGGGTCTAGATTTTTAGAAATTTTTTTATTATGATCCAATTAAGGTTCCTATGTCCCAATAGGATCAATCCAAGTGTGGGGAGGAGGTAAATCCAATTTATAAAAGAAAAACCCCCAAAAATGAGTAAATGCTCACATAAGATGAAGAGTTGACTAAAGGACAAGGTTTATTAGTAAAAAAACTATGAGTATTACTAAAAAAATGAGATATTTTGGGTATAATGATTCAATTTTGACACCTTGGTAAGGAGAAGGGAGCTCTTCAAGGAGGCACCTATTTCACTTGTGTGGTGGAGTTTTAAACTCAAAAATATTGTGATATTTTTATCTCTCCTCTCTCCTAGATCAAACCAAATCAAAAGGGAGCCAAACTAGGTCCAAATCTTGTCTAAATTCAGCCAATCTGAACCTGGAAAATTCTAGAAACTAATTGGACTTGGTTAGAGGCCTCCCTCACCTATAAATAGATCCTTAGCCCTTTGTGAAAAAATATGAGAACTATACCATGCCAGTATTATACTGAAATAATGATATTTTCTATTATCCTCTACAAATTGAAGAGATTGGAGCTTCTCTCTCTTCAATCTTCTTGGTGACTCCAACAACATACCAAACCAATTGATTGGTTGGGGGCCTCTACTGTGATCAAAGAATCAAGTAATTTAGAAGGTAAAGTGTGGATTATTGTCTTCTTTTTCTTAAATCTCCAAATGTTTCTCTTCTCAACACCTCTCAAGCTTGAGAAGCATTAATTTGAATGGCTTTTGAATACTATTGAAGTTCTTTAATGTATTGTAATGAAGAAATACATAAATTTCCATTTATGCTTAATTTATAATGGTTTTTAAGAATTTCTCTCTCCCCCCCAAAGAATGGTCATTCCTATGTCCTATTCTCAATTGAAATGAAGCTTCTCATAAGCATTTCTCTAATCTATAAGTAAATTCTATGCTTGTCTAATTGGAGGCCATGAACCTTCATCTGCATATCATGAGGTCTCATGTTAGGATATGGCCAACAATAATGAAAAATAATATTCTATCTATGGTGCAAAATTTGGCAAAAGAAACGTGTAGGAAATGAGTTACCATTTTTCATGGTATGGGGACAAGAAGCTACTACACAAATGACTATGAGAAGATCTATAGGCTAGACAAAATTAGGATTGAAACAATGCTTAAAGCTCTTCTAAAGGTTTGGTGCTAGTGGAGTGGTGATTGCTGCTAAGAACCATGGTCATTGAGGACATCCCTTATAAAGGTTACTTAAGTCTAGTATTAAATTATATGCCTACATTATTTAATGTTGATCATGGAGACAACATTTTTGTAATAGACCTACTACAATCTTTATTACATTTAAATATTGCCAAAGATATACACGATGTCATAACCAATAGATATGGAGAATAACCAATCCAATATGGTCATTCATTATATGAGTATTTTTAATGGCAATTCAAGGATGGGATGTGATGAATAAGAACATAACTGCAGAAGGAGGGCATGATGCAACTTTGAGCTTATAAAAAAAGACAGATTCCATCAAATCAATCTCAAGGGAATGCCAGATATAATCAACTAAGAATAACACGTAAAATTCATGCTCCACCACCTATTCTCATTAAGAAGTGTATAATTAGTGAAATTGCAAAGAATTCCTTTAGTGTCTACACTAAAAGACATGGAAGTAATGTACTATGCTATGAGTGACTAGGATATAATAAAAGATTTAGCAGAGGAGCTCAAGCTAAGATTTTAATATTGAAAATATAAGAGTTCTATATCAACGTTAGTCAAAGAGAAACTATGTTCTTTTATCACAAACCCAAAAAAATCCAACACTTTTTAATGTGTAGGAGAAAGCTTGTAACATTAATGCTATCTTTAGTCTTTAAAATATAAATGCTAACTTGTGTTGTAACATTAATGCTATCTTTTGTCTTTAAAATATAAATGCTAACTTGTGTTGTTATTTTTTATAGACTTAAAGGATTTATAGCAAATTAAGATATCTTGAATAGAGACGTATTACTTTTTATGTCATATAATTATTTTACGTATTCTAAGTCATGGGTTGGGCTTGTCGGCACCACATGTAAAGGGTAGGGGATTGGGTGATCGCTGATGAGAGGTGCACCTCGAATTTCATCAGGGGTTAGGATCGGCCAGCCATGTGTGGGCGTCCATGTGTGAACAGCCAGGTCACATATAAAAGTCAAATGTAACCTAAAACCTCTCATTCTCTGAGTGTTGAATACAAGGAGTGTTCTTGCTTCATCTTCTCCATCTCCTTCTCCAGTGTGTGTGTGTGTGTGTGTGTGTGTGTGTGTGTGTGTGTGTGTGTGTGTGTGTGTGTGTGTGTGTGTGTGTGAGAGAGAGAGAGAGAGAGAGAGAGACAGTGTGTGTGTATGTGTATAGCGATCGAGCATTGCACGGCGGCGAGGCAGTAGAGCGACGGCGGCGGCTCCTTCTTCATCGCGGCGCGAGAATCCTTCACGAGACGATGGCAGTCTGAGCGGTGAGTGACACACCATTGCTCCTTGTTTTGAGCTTTCTGGTTTCTTGGTTGTGTGCTTGCAGCCATTCATGGCTCGCACACGGTGCTTGGCAAGTCCCTAGCTCCGACAACACGTGCGGCAAGAGCGCACATTTTTGGCACCGCTGCCGGGGAATTGCCCTCTGCACCAAGCTCTAGATGCAGCTCGGGCTACTGTTTGAAGTCTATTTTATCCTACAGGAAAGGCAAAGAGAGGCGTGTTTGTGTGTATGCTGCTGTGTGCAGGTTTATGGAGCTGTGTGTGTGTTTGCTGCTGTTCTTCAGTCATTTTTCAGTTCTGTTTTCTTCATTTTCTACACATTTCAGTTTCGTGTGTTAGCTGTTAGTGTGTGCATCTGCGCATGTGTAGACAAAGGGTGGAAGAGCCGATGCACGCTATGCTGCTGTTTTGGCAGCCGCAAAGGGCGCCGCGGCGGCAAGCGGCCAGCCCTAGGTGCACATGAGCTAAAACATTATCCTTAAGATTTATTTTTTTTCTAAAAAATAAAATAAAAATAAAAAATTAAATCAACCCAACCCGCGTGGAAAGAAATTTTTTATTGAAAAAGAAAAAACCCCCAATTGACCCCGACCCCCGGTCTCGGTCTTTTGATATATATATATATATATATATATATATATATATATATATATATATATATATATATATATATATATATATATATATATATATATATATATATATATATATATATATATATATAGGAGAGTGAACCTCCATAGCTTTCTCTCAAGTGAAAGCTTAAGGGGAGTGAAGCTCTATATAGAGTCTACCCCCCTAAGGAGTGGAGTGGGCATGTGGGACAAAGCCTTCACCTTTCCCCCCACAGGCACCCTTGGACTTTCTAATTTAAGCCTCACACCTAGGCACAAATAGAGTGTTCTGAGGGCCATGGGAGCTCCGAATAGGCGAACACTGTGCTGTAAAGTACGCTAGGACCCCTTGAACAATACACTCGTCTTAAGCTATCACATGCCTTAGTCCAATTTTGACCATAAGTAAGGGGGTAAAAACGGGTTGAAAACAAGACAAAAACAAGTAAAAACGGGGTGCAAAACACCTGAGAAACTTGTGTGGGCTTTAAGGGTAGTTACCAATGCCCGTAGGATACCCACGTCACATGCATCTACGCTCTGGTTGGGTGCTAGAGTCTGAGCAACTAGAAAGCGTTTCAGTTTTTATGCAGGCTCACACCATCCCTCCACGTTAGCATCTTGGCCTTCAGTTAACCCAAGGAAGTGCAACCCAAGATCCACGAATACGGCTAGTGACTCGTCCTCTGACTCTGAAGTCATGACTCTGAAGTCATGGAAGGGTATCCTACCCAGAACGCTCAGGAAGCAAGCCAAAATGTGCCAGTTTGGGCCCCGCAACCCAGATCTAGCATGTTTAGTCGTCTAATAGAGACTTTTAGTAGAGCTACGTGCTCTGAACCTACGACAAGTGAAGTAAACGAAGAAGGTGGGGAAGTATATTCACCATTCACATCTCATGTAGACCCTGCCCTCCCAAAGAGTGTCCATGTGGATATTCTACCCACTTCATTTAATGAAGGCCCTACTGAGCTACCACCTTCTTCTGACGCTCTTCCTAAAGTAGAGGCCCCTAGAAGTCAAACCACAAGAAGTGACATTGCGTCCACTTCGAGAGAACCTTTTGGCATGCCAAGTTTAGATGGGATATTTCTCAATGAAAATTGGGAATATGACCTACACACATGGAGACTCTGACTGACCTATACATGGGTTACACATACCATGTAGGTTGGTTAGAAGTCATACGATCTACATCTAGTCCAACCAATCTAGATGAACAACAACAAATAATATGTGAAGTTATCCATAGAATTATCCAATTCGAGAGGTAGAATACGGGAGTGAACCTAGTTTCATCTAGCCCTATGAGATTTTTACGGGCAAGGCTAAACAACCAACCCTGTAGCAATTGAAGACTCCCTCGATGAGTCTCGTAGATCCTTCGTATGTGTTTAGCCTTCGCAATTGGAGACTCCCTCGGTGAGTCTCATAAATCCTTCGTATGTGTTTCACCTGGAGTCTCAATGCAAGTTGAGCCCACGAGCAGTAACTTTAGCTTTCCAACTTTGGCTCAACTTTCCATTAGGGAATCAACAATGCCTACTCCGATGATGAGCATGACGGAAAGTGCACCCGTTACCACTGTAGTTAGTACAACACCGCTACCTAGTGGCACAGTACCTACAATAGTGTGTACCAGTGCATATCGACCATATATGTACCTATCGCTACTCATGCTCATGTAGCTCCTATGCCTCCTGTTAAGCCAATGGCGTATGCTCCATGAATGCCTTATCAGAACCCTTATCCAAGAGGAGCTATGCCTAGTCACATATCATATTCTGCGTCAGCTGCATACATACCAAGACCAATGCCAACTCCTGTCAACCAGGCCATCCCAGAAGTTATGCATGCTCACTTAGGTGATCTAGCAGCATTTGCTCAAACAATCGGACGATCTATTATGAAAAACATGCGTGGCATACCTGAGAGAGAGCCTAGAAGCAAGGCGGTACAAGTTTCCAAGCTCACTCAGATCTTAAGTGGTAATAACGAAGATGTTAGGAAGCACATTAAAGTTTTTGAACACGTGTGTGATTCCTTGGAAGAGCACAATGAGCTACATAAGTGTAAAGCCTTAGGCTTAACCTTGAGTGGAAAAGTCGGAGATTGGTATCAAACTTTAAGGGTTGAATCTCAACTCCAAAAAGCTGAACGCGAGGAAGGAGAGTCAGTGAGAGACTTTATTAGTCGACTAAAGGATCTAAATTCTCACTGTACTCTCGATGAGCGCTTCAATAACAACCAACTTCTTGATAGATTCATCCGAGGATTGCGCCACGAGGACATACACAATGGCCTAGTCATTAGAGGTCTTACTATGTAGTCACTGCCAATGCAATCCAGTTAGAAGACAACTTGATGATTGCAAGTAAAAAGGTGTCTTTGGAGACAAAGTCTGTTAGTTCGCAAGTATCTAGGCACGAGCCAATGACTGTAAAACCTATTGCCAAGGAGCCCAAGATATCCAAAATGTCTATAGAGCTGACCTTACTAAGGCTCTCCAAGAATACTTTAGGGGTAATCGAGCTCCTCAAAATAGCCATATGTACCCAAGAAGAGAGCAACAATGGTGTTCGGTTTGCTTAGGACCACATAGCACGAGTGAATGTCCCACATTCAGAGTTAAATTCAATGGGACTTGCAATACATGTGGTAAGTATGGCCATCAATCTAAGGATTACCTCTAGTACTTAAGCGTATGTTAGCAAATCAGGCACCACTAGCCTGGTCAAACACACCTCAAGTACCCGCACTGATGCCTGCACCACCTGTCAAGAAACCGTCACAACACATAGTTCCAAGGAACCCAAATTTAGTCCAGTCTGTGCCGTTTTACCACACCGCCAGTGCTAGGACCACAACCTCCGCATCCAAGGGTTACCCCTATAAACCAGATGGGTTGTGAGTCACATAGTGTATGTGGGGATTATAAAGAGGATATAGACCCCACTGTTCCATATGGGATTGATACGTTTGAAATGACTCCCCAGTACTACATGGAGGATCATTTCGGGCAAGTCAAGCCTGTATATCAAGTGACTGCTCTCGCCCACAAGAGGGCAAAACCTTAATACCTTTGCCAGGAGACCACCTCTTTAATGCTACGATTGTGGTGGACCGCATCGTGTAGCGGAGTGCCCTAATAGGCTACAGAAGATCGCTACTCAAATGCAACCAAATCAAGGGAGCACATCGGGAATGCTGGTACTTACATATGTCCACATAATCCAACTGCACCCAAGATTACACCATTGAATTTGGTTGAGGTCACCAATGAGGCACTAGGAACCACACCTGTTGTACCCGCAAATGTAGTCACAGCCCTAGTCAAGGGCCGATATCTCAAAAGTATCGTTGAATGTGTCCAAACTAATAGATTTCATGTCCTCTGAAATCAGAACCACGATCATATCCAAGTTATACGGAGATCCTGAGCTATTCTTAGCTCTTCGGGCATTTCTCAATGGAGAACTGAAGGTGGGGTTACCACAATTTGCAAATATGGATAAACCCAACACGCTTCAAGATGTGGAGGAACATTTGGATCCACAGCCCAACTTAGATGAAGACTCGGTCGTTGAAATACCTGTTAACAAGTTGGGACAGTACTTTGAAGGTGATGAATCTAATGCAACCCTCCCCATTACTACCAAGGGATTAACTCTAAAGGGAATACTTGATGGTGGTGCTGGAGTGAGCATTGTGACTAAAAACCGCTGGGAATCTATGGGAAGACCTCACCTAGAAGTCACAAACATAGTGGTTAAGATGGCAAACGGAACTATAGCTAAACCTATTGGAATGCTAAGGGACCTTAAGATCAAGGTTCTGGGATACAAGGGTAAGGCATACCTTCATTGTAATGGATTTATCTAAGCATCCTATGTCATATCAAATGATCTTAGGATGTCCTTTCATGAGGGAAGCACAAATGGTGCATGACTGTTCGAAAAACCATGTCTACTTACAATTCTAGGACTCTGTCATTCAAGTTGATCTTGAGAATGGTCGCGCGCATCCTTTAGGAAGCAAGGTTATCAGTGAGATAATTGATCGGATAGCACTATTCACTCAGCCCCATTAAAGTATTGCTATACATGCAAAAAAGAGACCGATGATGGGAAAGATTCTCCTTATATTGATGTCCTATCGGGCATGACTGAGTCAGATAACGTAGATTGGGTACACCTAGTGGCAACCATAGACACATGGGGAAATAGAGGCACAAGTTGGGTAACACCTGAGGGGCAAGATATGCTACCATTAGTGCCAGCAAACATGATAGGTGTTATGCACTTGACTTCTGGCAAGAAAGTGGCAAACTCCCTTGATACTAAAAGTAGCGAAGACTCTGACCAATGTGACTCCGAGTCTGAATCTCAAGAAGAATCTGACTCAACTTGATAGGGGGTATGAATTGAATATTCACCCAAATTGTGGAAGACATATGCTCAAGGCCTAGGACAGTAACCTCTTGCAGTTCATCCGAGAGTGAGGGGGACACAAGTGAAGATTGATCAAGTGAGTCTAAATATGATATAAACAAAAATCAGAAACTAGGTAAGAAGAAGATGATACATAAGCGACAACGCTATCAAGCTAATGTACGAGCTAGAATAAACAAAGAGAGATCCACTGCAGAATGGCTTAGTTGTGTAGGAGCATATGACGCTCATCGGCGGAAGTTAGTGGATAATTGGGGAGAATACCTCCAAAGTGTCATGTGGTGTAGTCCGCAACCTCATGACATCGCCCAATTAGAAATCGAAGAGAAGCCAAAACTAAGTCGTACTACGAGAAGGCATCAAAACTAAGAGTTAGCTCAACAACAAAAGAAAGCGGAATTTAAAGAAAAAAGCATGGCACAACAAGAACCGGTAGACTTACACCCCGCACCCGAGCATTTCAAATCTTTTACCACCCACGGGGGAATGTAAAGTTGTCTATACAAAAGCCCAACGAATGCCTACCACCAATGGGAGTAGTGGTGTCTACGATGGCTCGGCGGTAGTTAAGGAGATAGAACTAGCAGATCCAGGTGAAGAGTCTAAACCAGTTTTTATTGCTCAAGACCTCACTAGACAAAAGAAGCTACACTTAAGATGCTTCTTAAAGAATTCAAGGACATATTTGCTTGGACATACCATGATATGAAGGGTGTTCCACCCTCTGTGGTGCAACACACAATTCCAATGATTAGCACTGCTAAACCAGTCCAGCAATGTCTCTACCCAATGAATCCTAAGTATGCAAAGGTTGTACAAGAGGAAATTGAAAAGCTTATAAAATGTGGATTCATATACCCTATTGAGCACTCAGAATGGGTTTCTCTGATAGTCATTATACCAAAGAAGAATGGGAAACTCAGAGTGACCGTTGATCTCAAAAAGGTTAACGCAGCACCAGAAGAGATCATTAGCCCTTGCCGTATTCGGAACATGTGCTTGAAAGAGTTGCAGGCAAGGAGGCTTATAGCTTTTTAGACGGGTACTCTGGTTATAATCAAATCACAATTGCAGTAGAGGACCAAGCTAAAATAGCTTTTATAATAGAGTTTGGAGTGTTTGCCTTTCGCGTCATGGCCTTTGGCTTAACCAATGCACCTGCAACATTCCAACGATTGATAAACATAGCCTTTAAGAAATATCTAAGGGACTTTTGTGAAGCCTTCTTAGATGATCTTTGTGTTCATTCCTCTTGGGACGAGCACTTGATGTGTTTACGAAAAGTATTTGAAAGGTGTAGATTATATCGCATCTCATTGAATCCTTTCAAATGCCAATTCTGGGTTAAACATGGAGTTACTCTAGGGCATATAGTGTCCAAAAATGGGATTTCCACCGACGAAAATAAAATAAAGGTCATTTTGGAATTGTCCCCACCCACCAACTATAAGGGAGTCCAGCGCTTTATGGGCCATGTTGGTTATTATCGAAGGTTTATTTTATTCTTTGCTGAGATAGCTCGACCATTGTACAAGCTTCTCATCGAGTTTATTTGGACCGAAGATTGTGACCATGCATATGAGTTATTAAAGAAGACCCTGTCGATTGTGACCGTGCATATGAGTTATTAAAGAAGACCCTGTCGATTGCTCCAATCTTGTGAATGCCTAACTGGGTTTTAATCTTCCATGTGCATATTGATGTATCAAACTTTGCTATTGGGTGTATACTAACTCAACCTGGAGAACATAAACTAGACTACCCCATTAGCTTTGCCAGTCACCAATTGAACAATGCTGAAATGAACTACACCACTACGGAGCGAGAAGGGTTGGCAATGATATATGCAGTAAAGAAATTTCGTTATTACCTTCTTGCCACCAAGTTTGTTTTCTATATGGATCATCAAGCATTATTGTATCTAGTGAACAAACCATGCTCCACAGGAAGAATAAACCGATGGTTGTTGATTCTTCTTGAGTTTGATTTCACCGTTGTTGTGAGACCTGGCAAAAAACATGTCATGGCTTATCATTTGTCTCGCATACCTAATGGTGAAGCTCCTACGGGAGTTGAATGACTTACCTGACACTTCCTTGTTCATGGTGGAGACAATGCCTGAATGGAGTGAGAAGATTGTTAACTTCTTGGTTAATGGTTTTCCACCCAAAGAACTTCGTAAAGATATAGCTCGAAAGCTGATCAAGGAATGTGAACCCTATTGCCTAATGGCCGGGACTCTTTATAAAAGAGAAAGGATGACATTCTTAGGCATTGTGCCTAAGAGGATGAGTATCTATATATTTTGCAAGAGGCACATATGGGCGTAGCCGATGGTCACTTTTCAAGAGACTTAACTGCGCGAAAGATATTGCAATCAGGGTATTGGTGGCCCACTATGTTCCAAGATGCATCACTTTTTGTGAAGGGTTGTGATGAATGCCAACGCTACAAGAAACCCCAGCGGAAAGATCAGATGCCCCTACATCCAATTAAAGTAAACCAACCGTTTGAAAAGTGGGGTTTAGACTTTGTAGGTCCAATTAGCCCAGCGGCCCGTAACACACAATCTCGCTATATTATTGTGGCCCACTGACTATGTGACCAAATGGGCTGAAGCGAAAGCGACACGTAAGGCAGATGCGAGGACAACAGCCAAGTTCCTCTTTGAAAATATAATCACACGCTTCGATTGTCCTTTTGAACTTGTGAGCGACAATGGTACGCATTTTATAAATGAAGTGATTAAGGAGCTTACAACAAATTTCATGATATCCCATTATAAATCTACTCCTTATTATCCGCAAGCAAATGGCCAAGCCGAGAGTACCAACAAGACCTTAATCTCTATTCTGACAAAGACAGTTGAGGCTCATTGTAAGAAAGCATTATGGGCCCAAGGCCATGGACAACTAGTAAGTAGGTGTGAACTCTTGGGTGGAGTATAAATACCAATGTAAATGGGATTATGGCTCATTCATGATAATGTTATCTGTTCCAAGAATCAATGGTGAGCTTCTCCCGTGAGATGCTAAGTGGTGACTCCTTCATGAGCCACTCCCTTGGTGAGGGACTAACCCACCCCTGTTACTTTCTTTCATTGGTATCAGAGCATGGCTTTTGATCCATGATTTTTAATTTTTCTTTTCTTCTTCTCATTTCGTGAAATTTCTGCTTCATTTGATTCATGGGGGAAGGGGATATGGCTAAGGTAGAGTTTGTGGTTCAAATCTGAGCACATGGACCTATTTTTTTTGAATGAGTGGACCAAATTGGGAAAAATTTCTAATCTTGATTAGCAGTTGTTAATCAAAAACGTTTTTTTGTTTGGGAGCTTTCTTGCAAACCCTAGCCATGGAATCTCAACATGAGCAAAGGGCATTGAGTCTCTCATGTATCTAGCAATGTTTTATGAAGTATTTCACCTATTTTCCATGAGCAATGGGGCTCCCAATGTGGCTGAAAATCACTACCAAAGCTGCCCACGTTTTTCACCAAAGTGACCCTAATCTTCATCTTCTTCAACAAATTCAAGCATTAAGGCTTCCCGGGTGACATTGGTGAGTTGCTCCATCACTTCCTTACAATTTTGAAGCATTCTTTCAAGCTATGGAGTGAATTAGGGTTTTATTACACATAAAACCCTAATTTTCAGAAATTGGACTTTAATCATGGCCATTCATGCTGCTCTTTATGCATTATGAATGCTTGAATGCTACACATAGCCATTCAATGCTATGCCTTGCATATTGGCATAAGTGAGCATAGCTTTTGGCACATTTGGGGGATTGAATAAAATATTTTGGGTTGGAAGCCCACTTTTTGGTGACACCGTTTTTCATTGCCGGTTGCACGTTTTTGGTCATAACTCTCTCATACGAACTCCGTTTTTGGAGTTCTAGTACTCAAAACGACCGGCTCGTCGTCCTCTTCGAGACGAGCTATAGGTCTTGAGGTGCAGGATTCAGCAAGTGCTCTCTGTTTTCACTTTTGTACTGGATTTTCTAGTCCCGAGCAGGAACTCGTGCCCAGAACACGACCCGAGATCACCGCTCCGTGACACTTGGATGTTGTTGATGTATGTGGAAATGTATTGACATTGCCATGAGTGGATGTGATGAAGGAAGCACTATGAACCATGTATTATGATATGAATGAGCATGAGTCATGCTATAAATCAATTGTAAGTCAACTCTACTCATTCATTTGAGCTTGTAACCACATTCCACTCACGATTGTACCCCACTTTATTCCTAGAATCTAGAATGAAGTAAGGGTACCTTGGCATTTGGAGGAGAGGCCAAGGGGAGAATGTCTTGAATCTTCCTTGCCGTTAGTGCCGGGTAACGCGGTAAGGAAGAGGATTAGGTACTTGGTGGTAAAGAAATGGCCTCAACCTTCACCTTGGTAACTTGGTGAAGGGGTGAGAAGTTCTTGGCCAGGAGATCGGCAAGCATCGACGCGCTTCATCGACCACTTCATTCGACTTGAGCAAACTAGCAAATCCTCTTTATCGACTTCTTATGCAAAAGGACAAAATTGATGCGATAAGGTCACATGCTCAGATGGAAAAATGATTGAGGATTGATTTGCTTATAGTGGTCAAATGCATAAGGATTTTTAATACTTGATTGAGATGCTTTGATTTGATTGAGATTTGGTGCAAAAAGAGGGGAGACCATGGCAAAATTTTTGTAAAATTTGCCTACTTGCAGCCAGGACAAATCCTTGAATTTCTAAGGTTTTTCAAAAGCTTTTCAAATCTGTCCTGAAAGCTCTTCAATCTACCCGAAAACCTCTTTCAAACAAGCTAAAGATCACTCAAATCGGAGTAGTATTGAGCGGTCAAAGTTAAGAGTTGACTTTCAGCTAGAACAATTGATTGGTCAAAGGTTGTTGACTTTTTCAAATCTGTTTTTGGGGATCCTTACTCGTCTCGTCAAGAGCTTCACATCAATATAAAGATCACCCAAATCGGATAAGAATTGAGCGGTTAACATCAAGAGTTGACTTTCAGCCGGTACAGTTGACTGGTCAAAGATTGTTGACTTTTTCAGATCTGTTTTTGGGGATTCTTATTCGTCTCGTCAAGAGCTTCGCATCGATATAAAGATCACCCAAATCGGATACCGTTTGAATAGAGAGAAAAAAATCAAGTAAGTGGTCTTTGCAAGGAGGGATCAATTACGCGTATGGAAATGACTAGAGGAAGTCAAAACAAGGGAGCCCGGAATGAAAATGATCAAAGACAACCGGAAGCAATGATGGCAACGAGTTCATCAACGAGGAATGAAGAAAGTTCAACCATAAAAGCACCATCTCCAGATGAATCTCAGCCAGTGGAAATGCCTCAATCTTTGGGAACTACTCTGCTAACAGTGGACATGATGTTAATGGCTATTGAAAATAACCAAACAAATCGGCAACAACAATTTGGTGAACACCTCATGGAACGGTTCGACAAGCGACACCACTACCTGGATGACGTGATGCAAAGAGGGTTAAAAGACTTGGAGAAAGCCATTAGTGCTTTGGCTCCTCTCAAGCTCAACCAAGAAGCCGATATGAATGCAATGGATGGTGTACATTATGATGCCAAACATGATGGAAAGCCTTCTATGCCAGAAGAGAACAAAGTAAGACAAATGATGCCACCTCAAATGATGCCACATTCTTCTTACATGGACAAGGGCAAGAGACCTATGGGTGATGCTTCTTATGAGAGATCCAATGCCAGTATTCCAAGAACTTCATCCTTTATGCAAGATGCAAGAAGAGGGTATGAACAGAAGGGATTTAAAGATGCAGGTGATTGGCAATTGGAAGATGAGCAAATGCATAGACACTTGGGTGAAGGAAGAGGATTTGATGATCCAAGAGCACGGCAGAGGGGTTCAAGAATGCATGGTGATTTTGACAATGCTGTGAAGGACAAAATCATATTTAATAAGTTCAAAGGAGAATCAAATTCTATCGAAGACTTTGAAGAGTGGGCAAACAAGATGGATCTCTACTTCGAAATCAGCCCAAGGAGCGAGATTGCCAAAGTCTACTTCGCCTCACTTCATCTTGAAGGTTTTGCTCACACTTGGTGGAGGAGGAAGCAATCTCATGGTTATGTCATCACTACTTGGGAAGAATTCAAGAATGACATGGCAGAAGAGTTTACTTCTCGCATGCAAAGGGACAATCACATTGTGGAATGGGACAAGCTAGAGCAAATCACTACCGTGAAGGAATATTCTCATAAGTTTCTAAAGCTTCTATTATACTTGGACGACTTTGATGAGCATTATCTTGTTGTCAAGTATATAAGGGGCTTGAAAGCTCCTATTAGTGGTGATGTCAAGTCTTATGAACCCGCCACTTTGAAGAAGGCAATGATGCTTGCAGAAATTCATGAAGAGAAGTACTTGACAAAGTGGGCTAGCAAAGGGAATATCAAAGGGGAAGTGATCGCAAGGACTGACATGGGTTCTCATGCAAACACAAGACCTAATCTTCCAAGATTTCCTACCGTGTATGGTAGAGGGTCTAATAGACTTCCATTTAAACCACCATTTATGTCCAACAAAGCTACATACAATGAGTCCAAGCCAGCAAATGGGGGTTCAAAAAGCAAGGTTATCAAGGAGGACCGTTTGCATGAAATGAGGCTCAAAGGTCTATGTTTCAAATGTGGAGAAAAATGGAACAAGGATCACTTCAAAGTATGCAAATCCAAGGATATGTCCATAAGCTACATTATCACTGAGGACAATGCTAATCATGAGGAGGAGGAATTCCTTGAATGCAATGATGCCTTAGGATGGGGAGATCCTCATGAGGGTGGAGGTTCTCATGATGATGGTTTTGATGAAGAAAATCCCGAGTTTCCTTTTGATCCGGGTGGGAAACTAAAGTTTGCTCATGACAAAATGGATGATGGGATGCCTCTATGCGTGTGGAATGAAAACAATAGTGCACATACTACCTTGTGTACAATCTCTCATGATGCTTATGCGGGAAGTAAGGGTGCCAACACATTGAGATTGAAGATCAAGGTGAATGGGAGAACAGCATATGCACTCATTGATACTGGAAGCACACATATTTTGTCAATAAAAGGTCTTTGAACACTCTCAAAATGCAACCAACTTCTTTACCAAACAAGCACATGGTGCAAGTGGCCAATGGTGATTCAATGGGTTGTAATATGAAGTGTCAAAGTACAGAATTGGAGTTGTCCAAGAGCTACTCTTGCAAAGTTGATCTTTTGGTGATTGAGTTGGGACCAATTGACATAGTACTTGGATGTGATTGGCTGTCCACTTTGAACTCTTTTACCATGAACTTACAGAAAAGTTTCATGAGTTTTGTGCATCATGGAGGGGTTATTACATTGAATGGAATGCAAGGGTCCAAGCTCTTCATGATGATCAATGCTACTCAAATGAAGAAAGAGTTCAAGAAAGAGGGCTATGTTTATGTACTACAGCTTTGCAAAGAGGAAGATAATAGCAAAAAGGATTGCATCGAAAATGTGGACATGGTTAAGCTACTCAAGGATTATGAAGATGTGTTTACTATGCCAAAATCAATGCCGCCAAAGAGGAGTGTTGATCACGCTATTGATTTGGAACCAAATGCCAAACCAATCAACAAGCCTCCCTATCGTTTGTCAAAGGTTGAAAAGGAAGAGGTGGCAAAGCAAGTCAAAGAACTCATTGACATGGGATGGGTTGAACCAAGTCAATCTCCTTTTGCTTCTCCGGTGCTACTTGTGAAGAAAAAGGATGGTACTTTCCGCATGTGCATTGATTACCGTGATTTGAATAAGATCACCATCAAAAATCGTTTTCCAATACCAAGGGTGGATGATCTTTTGGATGAGTTGAAGGGTGCCACATGCTTTTCAAAGATTGATTTGCGTTCCGGATACCATCAAATAAGGATGAAAAGTGGTGATGAGTTCAAAACAGCATTTCGTACAGAAAGGGGTCTTTACCAATTCATGGTTATGCCGTTTGGATTATGCAATGCACCGGCAACTTTTCAAGCATTGATGAACAAAGTGCTTCAACCTTTCCTCTACAAGTTTGTATTGGTATTTTTTGACGACATACTTATCTATAGCAAACATGAGGAAGTGCATTTGAAGCACGTGAAAGAGGTTTTGGAGGTCTTGAGGCAAAACAAGTTGTATGTTAAGGAGACAAAATGTACCTTCATGGCACATGAGGTGGAATATTTGGGTCACATTGTGAGCAAGGATGGCATTTGTGTGGATCCAAAGAAAGTGGAATGTATTAGGAATTGGCCAGTTCCTTCAAACACTACTCAATTGAGGGGATTTTTGGGGTTATCTTCATTCTATAGGCGCTTTATTGCCCACTATGCAGAAATTGCAGCCCCAATGACGGACAAATTGAAGAAGGAAACCTTCTTTTGGGATGCCATTGCCAATAAAAGCTTTGAAGATATGAAGAAGATGCTCACATCAGCACCTATTTTGGTATGTCCAGACTTCACCAAACCTTTCACAATAAGGGCGGATGCAAGTGGAAGAGGGATTGGTGCGGTACTTTACCAAGACCATGGAGTCATTGCTTATGAAAGTAGAAAGCTGAATGACAAAGAAAGAGAACTCCATGTGTATGAGCAAGAGATGATTGCTATACTCCATGCTATCAAGAAATGGCACCATTACTTATATGGGAGTCATTTTTATGTGAGAAGTGATCATAGGGTGCTGAAGTATTTCCTCACACAACCCAATTTGTCTCCTAAGCAAAGAAGGTGGGTAGCAACACTACAAAACTATGATTTTGAAATCACATACACAAAGGGCAAAGAAAATGTGGTTGCCGATTCCTTGTCTCGTATGTGGGCCTGCTCATTGTATGCTATTTCTGAGGTGCATAAAGATTGGATCATGGAGATACAAGAAGAGTACTTGTTTGATGAAGAAACCTCACAAATAGTGCAGAAATTACAGCAAGGTGTATGTGAAGAGTTACCCCATTATGAGCTGAAAAATGGTCTTCTCTACTACAAAGGAAAAGTCTACTTGGTTCCTACTTCATCATTTATCAAGAAGATCATGGAAGAGATGCATTGTACTCCTATGGCTGGTCATTTGGGTGTCTACAAAACCTTTGATGCAATAAGGAAAAGTTTCTTTTGGAAGGGGATGTGGAAGAGCATTCATGCTTATGTAAGTGGGTGCCGGTCATGTCAATTGAACAAGGATCCTACACATAAACCGGGAGGTTTGCTTCAGCCATTGCCCATTCCCGAAGGCAAATGGAGTCATATATCAATGGATTTCATTACTAACCTTCCGCGCACAAAGAAAGGGTGGGACAGCTTGTATGTTGTGGTGGATAGATTGACCAAAGTGGCCCATTTCATTCCTTCCAAGGTCACATATTCAGCCCAAAATGTTGCCAAGCAATTTGTTGATGGGGTTTTCAAGTTGCATGGTATGCCATCACAAATTGTGAGTGATCGCGATGTCAAATTCATGAGCACTTTTTGGAGAACATTGTTTGAATATATGGGAACCAAGCTTACTCCAAGCACCGCCTATCATCCCGAAACCGATGGTCAAACAGAAAGAGTAAACAAATGGGTGGAAACATATCTACGCCACTATTGTCATGATACTCAAAGCACATGGGATGATTGGTTACCTTTGGCTGAGTTTGCTTACAACTCAACATATCATGTGAGCATTGGCATGTCACCCTTTGAGGCTTTATATGGTTACAAGGTCAATTTGCCTATGTTGGTGGGTACATATGAGACTTCTAACCATAATGCCAAGGAGGAAGCTGAAAGGATGCAAGCTTTGTTGCAACAATGCAAAAGTAATTTGAAGGTTGCACAAGAGAAAATGAGACAATATGCCAATGTTCATCGAAGACCATTGGAATTCAAACTGGGAGATTGGGTTCTTTTGAGAATACCAAAGTCAAGATATGCGTCTTTGAAGGGAAGCACCAACACCAAACTAGCTCATCGCTATTATGGTTCTTATCAAGTGATACGAAGAGTTGGGGAGGTTGCATATCAACTCTTACTTCCATCTACAACAAAGATTCATGATGTGTTTCATGTCTCTCACTTGAAAGGATATGTGGGTATGATCGATCAAATGGTTGATGAGTTACCTCCAATGAATGAAGAGGGAATGATTGAATACATTCCAGAAGCTATCTTGGGTACAAGGAAAAAGGTACTTCGCACTCGTACCTTGGTGGAGTATCTTGTTCAATGGAAAGGTTTACCTAAGGAAGAAGCTTCATGGCAACCTATTTCAGCATTGGAGGGATATGAAGCATTGATAGAGCAATATGGGTTGGTGTAAATTCAGCCACATGGAACATTCTTCTCCGAATTTGGGGTATTCATTTGAGGTTTCGAGGACGAAACCATTGGGGAAGGGATGGTTTGTAAGAAAGCATTATGGGCCCAAGGCCATGGACAACTAGTAAGTAGGTGTGAACTCTTGGGTGGAGTATAAATACCAATGTAAATGGGATTATGGCTCATTCATGATAATGTTATCTGTTCCAAGAATCAATGGTGAGCTTCTCCCGTGAGATGCTAAGTGGTGACTCCTTCATGAGCCACTCCCTTGGTGAGGGACTAACCCACCCCTGTTACTTTCTTTCACTCATCGCACGGATTGGGATCTAAAGCTTACGTCAGCTTTATGGGCCTATCGTACTGCATAGAAAGTGGCTATTAATTGCACATCATTCAAGATGGTATATGGCCAAGAAGCAGTCATGCCGTGAGAATTTGTCATTCCTAGTCTTCATGTTGCTACTCAAGAGGGATGGGATGGTAATCCCTTAGTAGAGCATTTGTATATCAGCGGTTTGACAAAGAAAGACAATTGGCGGTGTACAATGCCCTTGTAGAGAAGGATAGAAGGAAGAAATGGTTTGATCGCCACCTAAAATACAAGGACATTAAAGTTGGGGATAAAGTCCTGATGTATGGAGTGCGTAACGAAAAGAAGAAGCTAAAATATGCTGGTAAGGGACCGTATAGAGTATGTGAAATTACCCTGCAAGGTACCATTCGAGTTGAGACTCTTGACGGAGTTGAAACCATTGGATTCCTCAATGGGAGTAAATTCAAAAGATAATATGACCCCCTAACCCAAGAGGAACTACATGCAATCCATCAGAAGAAGGCAGCTAAAGAACAGGCTGAGCTTAAGAAGATACAAGCGAGAGTTGAAGCTAAAGAACGTCAGCAGTGTGTTAGGTGCCAACGCGAGAGGCCAACTTGGGGATTACGCAAGCATTTTTCAAGGAGGCAGAGGAGGATTCACTAGAATCTGACCCACCTCTATGATACACAATTGAGCTACAGAGTCCTTATGGGAAGGTGCTATATAATGCATTATTGGATACGGGAGCTCAACACAATTTGCTGTCATATGGAGTGTGGTGTCAACTTGGAAAACCACCCTTATCCAAGAGTACCATCCAAGTTAAGGGTATCAATAAGAAGAAAACCACTCTCTCGGGAATTCTGCACACTCCTGTTGCCTATGACAAGGGGACTGTGGTTCAAAGCTTTTTGGTTATGCCTGCTGGTACCATGGAGGGAACTGTAAACTTAGGGTGCAAATGGATGTTAGCCACCAAGTGCAATATTGATTGGGCAACCAGACAAGTTACAACGCAAGAACCAGCTCGGCTCACCACTCAGGGTCCCGCACCCAAGCCATCAACTCTAGACAAAACGCTAGATAAGGAAAAATCACAAAGTTAAGTGGCTACACCATCTTTAATTGTTTGCCACCCCTCTAACGCTTCAACGCCAAGAGTGGAGACAGGTAGTGTGGTCCCCAAGGCTCTACTTACTTTACCAAAGAGTACATACAAATGGGTCCCAAAAGCTTCATTAACGGCTACCTCTACTACTCAATCTCGTTCAGACAAGAAGCCTCGTAGTAGGAAAGCAGCTACCCGCCCTAGAAAAGGCAAGGTAATATCACATTGGATTCCTAAAATATTATTAGGAGCCCAAGGGTACTACGAAGGGAATGACCAGATTTGGGTCCCTAAACATAAGCTGAATTCCTCTACATCACCTGTAAAATCTTGTAAGCCAAATGTTGCCACCCCAACGACAATTCAAGACTGTGTGGTAAGGGAAAGGTAACAGAGTACTCCACACCACTTCTTCCAGAGCTAGTTTGGATTCCCAAACGATATCGATCGATACCACACCTAGCTCAGGAAGGGGAGAGTCACAGCAGGAAGCTTCTAGCTCCTCATGCCATTCACACATTAAAGGAATTTTTTGCACGCTCTACACCTACCCTTGTCAATACCCACCCACCAAGAAATCAATGAGTCTACGTCTCCCCTTGTAAATGTATCGTCGGAAGCCATATCCTCCGTTCGTTCATGGGAGCATACACTACCATCTCTGCAACTTGATGTGGCCACAAGGGTCATAAAAAGCTATCTGCCCACATCACCACCCATAACCCACTGGACAAATTGGTTCCAAGGGGCTATAACATCATTGCAAAAAAAATGATCTACCCAAGGGGGAGCATGTACTCACATTCGACATTCTATTGCTTCCTCGTTAACCTTCTCCCCTGACCATGTAACTCCCAAATTCGAGGGAATGTATATATATAGCTTCATACACAAAAAAGAAAAGAAAAGAAAAAAAAATAGTAAAAAGAGCAAGAGCACATTAAGAGGAGAGTTATCCGCACACAATTAGAAACAAGATTGACCTGTCTTCATGAACCTACTGATGCTATATCTATGTTTGCAGATATGGCAGTGCATGAGCGTCACACACTTCATCTTTCTCAGATATTTCACATGTGCTATCTTGTAATTGGGTCATATAGATGTACTAGCCAGCGAGGGAAATGTTGAGGAATTAGAATGGCTAATTCGCCTATTGACCACGACTGACCCCTACTCCGTAGAGGACGTATCCCCGATAGACCAAGTCTTTACTTTTCCACAGGATGACTATCCTCGCATAGTTACATTCTTGACGAGTCTATGTGGATGGGAGGACGAAGAAGATATACCTGACGATGAATGGACGGATGAGACTCATGGCACTACCGAGGCTGATTTTTATTTATTTGGATGATGCGGATAGAGGCTTGGCCTTAGGGCTACAGCCAGAACTCTACAACATCCTCTTACCTCTTGATCCTCAGTATTAGTGTGGTGTGACTGGTAGGTAGGTTAGTGTTTTCAAGTTGTTTCTAGTTTTGTGTCCTTAAACGAGTCCTTATTTTTTCCCACTGATGTGCCTCTCAAAGTGTAGTGCTTGTTAGTTAATTGTACAGGTTGAGAAGTTTGAGGTGGGTTCGCTTTCATAGGCCATGGACTGCCGCAATGTTCATACATGGATATCTACATCAAATTACGGGCATTTCTCATCGAATCAAGGAGATCTCCAAAATACAGGTGTAATTCTTCCATGCCCACTCTCTTTCATTTTTACTGTTCAATTAATTGCATGAACTATAATGCATGACCACATGGAATTTGTTAAGCACTACTTAGTTTTTGAAGTTGCATAAGGTGTTAGTGTAAATCATTAATTGAGTTTAACCTTATTTTAGATATTCTTGGGAATGCATGATGTCTTTAGTTAACCTTGGAATATGGTTGTCTTAGGTTTAGGGTTAAAACCATCTTAATGCTTGAACAACCTGGCCGTGTGTGTTGACCTCTAAGACATAGCTTCTACCCCTTTGTCGAAAGGATGTAAGAACGCATGATAATTTGGGAGAAAAAATCCAAAGAGATAAATAAAAAATAAAAAGAAAGGCCTACAAAAAATGGCAACGTATGTCTGTTATGTGCTTTCATGTCGGCCTATCGCCCTATTGACACTTGGTAGGCGAGGAGTATTCCACTCCAGATCGATGCCCTGGGTTGGTAGGGGGTAGCCTTGCCTAAGGTGAGCTAGTAGATTCCTGGAGAAGGCCTTGTGGTAAACATGGCACTAGGGTCGATGCTAGTTTTGCTTTAGGGAGGTCGCCATTGTTTGTAAAAATTGTCATGTGCATAAAAGAAATAAAGGCAAAAGACTCCTATGACTCTGATGTTTCTTGTGTCCTTAGGCTCTTGGGATTAGCTTGTTCTTAGAATAGACACATTGTGGTCATCTGTTTATTTATTAAACTTGGTGAGAATGGATACAATGTAGGCCTAGGAAGAGAATGCCATATAGGAATGGGCTACTAAGAAGTTAGAAGAAGTAAAGAATTAGGAATACAAAGTTTATATTAGTTGGATGGCTTGTTCTAGGAAAGAGATCAAACAGAAGAGAAAATTCTAGTGTTTGGGTGATAATAATTCAACTCAGTCAAGAAGTTTCAATTAAATAAATGGGCTAAGAAGCTAGAAGTAAAGAATAAGGAATACAAAGTTTCTATTAATTATTGAGAATGACTCATTCCTTGGAAAGAGACCAAACAGAAGAGAAAATTCTAGTGTTTAGGTGATAGTAATTTGACTCAATCAAAAGCTCAATCAAGAGAAAACCACACTAAAGGAAAATGTATTTGGAAACATAGAGTGGATCTTGAGAATGCCCATAAGGAAACAAAGCAAGAACAAATCTCCTACAATATACTAAGTAGAGGAGAATATTACCTAGATTCTTGTGGAGCTTACATGGTGGAAAAGGGACTTCCACTACAACCAATGTGGAAAAAGGTAGAACCTTCTATTCTCTCAAAACATCACCCCTCTTCATAGTCCACAAAATCCCAAAGACACCTCCCGGGGATGCTAATATTCCAAGGCAATACGCAAAAGTTTTGATAGCAACAAGGGAGGCATCTAAGGACATAGATAAACTTGTTCCCATGAAATTTCCAAGAGAGAAAGTTCTGTCATCCTCTAATGACCAATAGTAATAAGGGAGTAGTAGAGAAATCTAAGGACATGGATAAACCTGCTTCCATAGAAGCTCCAAAAATAAATAAGATCCACCTGAACATAGGGACAATAACTACTAATAGCAACCAAATTCTTTTGAGCATGATATGATGCTCGACATCCCACTGCCTTTGTGATTGAGCTAAAAAGTTACACACCATATGATTTTTCTGGCATTGGATTGATCCAACGAAAGGTGGCAAGGTTTGCTAGATAGGATACCCAATCATGCCACATGGTTTTTTTGGCATTGGATGTGATTATATGCCCATGGGCTACCCCATCATGACACATATCACAAATGGGTTTGACCTAGTTTATCTAAGGGTCATACATTCTACTAGTTGTACCATTTGTTAACATCATACCCACATCGATCCTATTAGTTGGGACCATTAATAGATATGCAACACTCATTATTACTTTTACCATTATTATCACCATATCATATGAACTAATTGTGCCATCATTATAACTGAACGGTCATCATCATAGAGTCACCTGAGTTCCACTAGCATGATCTTTTAACATGCCAGGCCATGCATACTCTAGCTAGCTTTAAATTGGTCTTGTGAGGGCTTCCTGTGTGGTTGCAAATGCTTATTATTACAAATAGTTCATTTTTAAGTAATTTTAGCTCTCAATTTATTTTCTTTTTGGAGTTGCATGCATTTCATTCATACTAGTATAATACTATCAAGGGCCACAACATCAACCAACCATAAAACTTCTACTTCGAAGTGTTGGGGGCTACCTTCTTCTAGTGGTCTTGGTTCGTGCCTTCCATTAAAACATCTAAGGAAAAACATCTCATCATACTAATCCAAGGCTATGATACTTTGAATCAATCTGTATTTGGATAGAACCCCATCCAGTGGTTTATCAAACCTATGTTAAATCTGATCAGAAAGATATGAGGTTCAAGCATAAGCAACATTGATAAACAAAATCTGAATGTAAATAGGTGAAGCATGAGCAAGAGCAATAGGGTGGTTGCAAGATGAGGTTATCTAGTTTTGTGTTTAGTGGGCGCCCTTGGGTTTAGCCTAAAAACAAGCAATTTTTCAAGAGGAATAGCTAATCTCTCCTAGTTAACCAAGGAATGGCCAATCTCTCCTAGTTAACCAAGGAGTTTCACTTCAAGGTCTTCTGATGAAACATCACATGAAAATTTGAGCAAACTAAAACTATAATCCGATAGAATATCCTATAATTACAAAGCCCCTTTTGTTTGGGCACTGTTGCGCCCAGCAACTTAGAGGTGGAAGAAGGCTTAGTCAACCCACTCCACACGTCTGAGCACCACCTCGGTATCACACGTGGGAAGGTGGCAGACTGTAACCATCAGAGAGCCGTTGTAAGAACAAGTCTTAGCTTGAAAGGGCGACTGATCACTACTGAGAGATATATAGAGAGAGATAGACACACATATAGAATGGATGTATGAAGGGTGAAGTCATTGTATGCTCTCAACTAGTAGTTGATAGTCAGTGTTATGAAGCTTGTTATAGAGATAGTCCTCAAAAAGTCATAGCTTTGTGTTGGGAAAATGCTCTATAATAGTTTGTAATATTTTTGGAAAGTAATCAAGATTGATGTTACCATTCCATCATGTCTCTACATTATCCTCTGCACTGTGTTGATTAAGCATGTTGTGTCTCTGTTTTAATAAACATGCCATGTATGTGTGAGAGAGTGAGTGAGATATGCAATGGGTGAGTTGCAGAGTGAGAGCCAAGAGAGTGTGAGTGAAGGTCTGCACAACAGAGTGGTTTTCTGAGTGTCCCATGACCACTTAAGAGTTGGTGTTTGTATATAGAAACTCTGGCGGGTGACTACACATCTCCCACGACATTGCCTGACTGGTCTGGCACACTAGACTCCTGTCTTGCCATTTTGCTGAGAGGGAAATTAGCAAAGAGAAACACCTGGCAATCCTCCTGGGGACAAACTTCCTACAGGGAACTGTGCTGCTGAGAGGAAAACCTTTATTGCAACTCTACTGGACCGCTATTGTAACTTCATTGGGAAACTTCATGCGGAAGAAAGGCTATAGCATCTTGGCGGGAAATCTCTTAAGTTGAGGAAATCGTGGCGAAGCAGGAAAACCTCTACTGAGTAGCATTTTACACCTTCAGGCTAAGAAAACTTTGAAAAAGAAAGTTGTGAGTCCACTTAAAACAAGTTTGTGGAGAAACCATAACATGGAAGGAATTTTTCAGAAAAGTCAGTGTGGAGAACCTTTCACCACACAACCCAACTAGATTTAGGCATGCTTTTCGCAAGATAATGAACCTAAGGATGGAGAAAAGCAGTGCCTTCCAAGAGATCCTCTAGAAAGCTTGTAGCTGGGAGTGCCTCTCGCACCCATTACAATCAAGAAGTCAGTGAGCGAAAACTTATGTAGCCCTGCATGAGCAAGAGGGAGTGTCATAATTCAGACACAATTTAGACCAAGAAAAGGAGTCCCAAGAGCGAGAAGCCGTGTATAGTCTAGGTCTAGAAAGCCCAAAAAGGGTGGAGTAAAAAAACCAGGAAGAACAACCACAACAAAACCCGCGAAGAAGGTTCAAGGGAGCCATGGTGTCATTAGCCAAAAAATTCTCAATGTTCTCAGGACAGAAAGGGGAAGATGCAGATCTGCATGTGAGGAGGTTTGAGCAATACTGGGAAAGTGGCCAGACCTTGGGATCTGAAAGAGCCAGAACTGAGTGAAATCCGCAGAGATGATTTCATGAATACCTTCAAAGACAGAGCCACGGAGTAGGTGTCAAGATATCAAGACAACCATTTCCAGACCTATGAAGAGGTCATGATTGCTTTTCTAGGAAGATTTTGCAAGATAAAGTCTACAACTCAACTCTGTGAGATCAAATGAGAGAGCTTCGACAAGAGGACATGGATGTAGAAGCCTATGCAACAAAGCTGCTAATCTTGAGGCAGAGAGTGGCGGAACAAACCCAATCCTCAATGCAAATTGTTTGTTGATTGGTTTGTCCAAGGGCTTAAGCTGGACATTCAAGCAGCAATTAGCACAAAGCAAGCAAAAACTGAAGAGGAATTCGAGGAACTGGTTGAGCTGGCCAAAATGGAGAAAAAAGAAATCAAGAAAGAAGGCAAAAGAGGAAGCCCAAGAAGAGGGTCAGCACACTGAAGAGGACGATTCAAGCGACTCCTCATAGGACACTACAGTGGCGGTAAAAAAAAAAAAAGAAAGACAAAAAGAAGAAAATTGGGAAGGCACAAGCAAGCCTCGGAGAATTGATGTAGGTAAAGCAGCCGATGCAAGAAATGAAAGAGGAAAAAGGCTCAAATTTTCCCAAAAATGTGTTTTGTTCCCAAAAAAACAAGGTCACCTCAAGGAGAAATGCATTGTACCACCAACTTGTACCATTTGTAACATGTACAATCATAGTACTTGGAACTGCAGGTACATGAAAAATAGAGCTCCCATGGTGAACATTATGAAAGGAGTGGAAAGAAGACCCCCAGGAATGGGAAGGTACGGGAATGGAGGCCACATAAATTATTCATGAAGAAGAGGCCAAGGACATGCTGGTGGTTCTACAACCTTCACATGCTACTATTGTCAACAACCTGGACACACCAAAGCGCAGAATGTGCCATGAAGAAAAAGCACGATGAAGAAAGACAAGTAGAATTGATGTGCAGCTTGAGTGCCACAATGTAAACTTGTGTATTTATTTGATTTAGTGAAGCAACATTGTAAAATTAATCCATTCAAATCGAAGATAATAGCCATCTTTGGTTTAGTTTCATTTGGTGAAATTCCTCTGGGTTCCTCCTCTACACAAGTTAACAAGACATGAACTATTTCTTATAAAAAAATATTTTTTTATCATAATAAGTTAAATTTTCCCACAAACTTAATATAAATGAATATATTGAAAGGTGATCTCTCTTTATATACAAACAATCCAAATGTATAAATTCTTCTAAAATAAATATCATCTGATTTATCTAATTATTACATAAAATATCTTAAAACTGAGATGGAGGATTAACACTTGACACATAATATATTGATTTTTTATTTAAAATTGAAACCAAAGATAAACGTGCAATATCATTCAGCTTGCAGCATTGAGTTTTGAATTATTCCGTTTAAGAGACTTAGACATAAGTCCAAACCTCCCTCTGATGATATATTTCCATGACAGGGTGATGTTTGGACTTGATTCCAAATCTTAATGAATTTTGGATAGATTTAGACTGGAGTCCAAATCTCCCTCATGTTAAAATAGATATAGGTTGTTTGATACTTAAGATCACATGGTAGGGGGTCGAGCACCTTCTTCATCACCACTCAACAAATTTGTATCACTTTCCTTATCAAGTGTCTCTTTTGAAATGATCTCTGCCCAAGCACTAATGTTTGGGTTAATTTGTGCACAGTGCCAACATAAGGATTCCACTTTCTTCTTCTCCAACACATGTAAGACCATTGCAATTGTCTTCCTTTTGGTTGTTGTACCTATTTTTACTACAATTCTAGATGCAAACACATCAAAAGGCATATTGTCTTCTTTGCATAACTCTTTTATAGTTTGTGTAATGAGCTTTTCTTTCTTTTTTTGAATTCTTTCATCAAAATGTATACTCGTCTTCTTTGGATAACTCTTAATAGTTTATTTAATGAGTTTTGTTTTCTTTTTTTTAATTCTTTATCTACATCCTCGTATCAACATCATCCTCCTCATCGTCCTAGAACATAGCACCAACATTATCTAGTAATACTAGATTTTCTACTATTGTCATTAAACTCTTTCATAGGAGCACCATAGCACTATAGCTTTTCTACTAGACACTACTCTTTCATTATTGTAATGTCTCATGTCACTGCATGTCTCCATCACATACTTTCTAGCCACATTATATCCAAAGCATTCTCCATAGCATACATCTATTTTCTTAAAACAAAGGCCACAAGTAATAATTTCACACGATTGAAGATAATGGACATTAGACTCTTGAGAAATTGTTTAAACTTTTGAGAATCCTAAGTAATATTTTGAGTGCCATGTACAACATCCACTACCATGGGATCCTAATAGACACTATGAATAAATTTAATGCCTTCCATGTTAGGTCCCACTATATAGATACTCCATGGGAAATTCCTAGATCATAATTTGGATATTATCCATAAAATGTAGCAGTTTAATAACATTTCTGGCACGGTTCCTCAAATCGTTTCCTCATGCAAGTTTCTTCTTTATCCAAACATTACAACATCTAATAATCTTTTCATATAATTTTGGTGTGATGTTGTTATACTCACACTCTTTTCGAGATATTTGGACTCCATCAATTGAATTCATTGATAAATGTTGTAATACTCCTCTCACTCTTTCCAAGATCTTTGAGCTCAATCCATTAATTCACTAATAGATGTGATCAACTCATCTTGCAAGAAGAGACCTTGTTTTCTTTCATTTTCTTAGTGATATATAACTATCTTGTGTATTATGTTCTTCATCCTCATTAAAGTATTACCATCAAGGATATCCCTTTAGATCACTTTACTGTGCTCCTCAACCAACCCTTATAAGCATCAAAACATTATAGTTGGTTGAGTCTCCCACCCTCCATTCAAGTACCACTTGAACTTGTTTATGTCGAGAAGTTTTCAGTGATGTTTGGCCATGTTCTTGATACACGGGTGGCGACCACCTCTATACCACATAACCATCCATGTTGTATATGCGTTTACCACACCATCTGCAGCACTATATATGGACACAATTATCACAAGCTAAGGCATCCAATGCTTATGAGTATCCAAACCCTCCACACTTAGTACTTCCTCCATCTAGAGTCTATCTAGATTTTCATCCATGCTCTACTTGAGAACATACAGGTGGAAAGCACCATTACATTGTACTTGTCTCAAAAATGCTTATGAGTATCCAAACCCTCCACACTTAGTACTTCCTCCATCTAGAGTCTATCTAGATTTTCATCCACGCTCTACTTGAGAACATACAGGTGGAAAGCACCATTACATTGTACTTGTCTCAAAAAATTTAAGTTCTCCAAATCTCTAGGCATTCATGCCAATTTGACTTGAGATTTGACTTGAAGGCCAAGTTTGCCTTGATGCCTAGAGAGTCCAAATCTCTCCTCCATTGGATCAAGGAAGAATATCATGTAAAAGAGATTTGGAATACAGACTAAATCCATACACATTGATGGGATATTTGGACTTGATAAACCTCCCTCAAGAGATTTAGAATCAAAGCTAAATCCATAGGCATTGATGGGATATTTGGTCTTAATAACTTCCCTCAAGAGATTTGGAATCAAGACTAAATCCATAGGCATTGATGGGTATTTGGACTTGATAAACCTCCCTTATTGTGTATAGAGTTGTACTTGATAAACCTCCCTTATTGTGTATAGAGTTGTACTTAAGTTGATAAAAATTTAGACTTGAGTCCAAATCCCTCAAGAGTGAGCTGAAGTCATAATCTCTAGGAATTATGGGAGATTTACACTCAAGTACAAATCTCTAGGCATTGAGGAAGGGTTGGACTTAGGTCTAATTCTTCCTCAATCCTTCAAGTGTTGGACTCAAGAAGTCATAATTTCTAGGCATTGAGGGAGACTGAACTTGAGTTCAAATCTCCCTCGATGTCTAGAGATTTGGACTTAAGTCCAAATCTTAGTCCCATTAAAGGTGATTCAACCCGTGACTCCCAAAATCTCTATATTGATTATTAATAGACAAGAAAAAGTATTGGACTTATGTCTCATTGTGCTCATTTGTGGACTTCCTTTTGTTATGCCTTGTTATGCTCTTAGTGGTTGATCAAAAGCTATACATTGATCCCTGACCTATTGTTTTAGAACATCTATGTATGACAATTGTTTGTGATTCCAAATTTGCCATCTTTGATATTTCTAACAATTTACTAGAATCCTAGAAGTCCTAGTCATGTAGTAACTTTTTCTTTACACCATGGGTGGATTTGGATTGCTGATGAAGCCCTAGTCATGTAGTAACTTTTTCTTTGCTCCATGCTTGGATTTGGGTTGATAATGAACACCTTTGCAACATAGATAGAGTGTTGTGGATGAAAAGTATCCAATATTAAAGGGTATATGTTTTTGCCACATCAACTTTATGAAATGGCATTTGATCTGCATAAGAAGAAGATGGTGAGTGAAGTTAATGACAAAATTCAAAGCTAGCTTCTTAATGTGTCCTATGTTTATCTTTCTATTCACATTGTGAGAGTGCTTGGAAGTTAATTATTTCTAGGCATCTAGAATTATGCTCGTGATCTAACAATATAATTTTTTTCATACTCCACTAAGCTTGATCGTCTGGCACTACTCTTAGAAGATAGTTTCTTCTTTATTTATTTGAAGTCAATAAACAACACAGTATTAGAAACAGAAATTAGCATTGATGTGTTTGTCCCATATCCTCCTTTAGCACAGAAGATGTCCCTTGACCTCTTATCTTTGGTTTCTTTGGTGGTTTTTGTGATTCTTTTACAAAAACATCTAGCTTGAGCTTTACCTTCACCTTAGCATAATCATTAGTTATGTGCTTGATTGATGCTTCCTCACCCTCCTCATCCACATCCCACCCCATTTCTATCATACTATCATGCCTTCATTCATGTGTCATCATAACAAACTGGGTCAAGAAAAAAAGCTTTATCTTTTCCCACATTCACATAAACACACGGCACACCTTGCTCTCACGAAACTTCTTACTACCCGACACCTTTATAGGTGGAAATGTTAGGCTTGAGCATAAAAAGCTAGATGTTCTCCACCATTCATTTTTCTTCTTTATTATAAAATTCCAAGTATTAATCCCAAGAATCAGTATCATGAACTTCATTAAAAAAATTCACTCACTTGTGTGTTTAATCAACGATTGTTTGATACATGTTTGTTGAAGGCCTATCAATATTGCTTATGTTAAATTACTGATTCTCTTAGACATGTTTGCGACCTTCAATATCAAAAATCGTGTAACTTATTAGAAAAATAGTATACACACAACTCAACTAATAGGAAATACGAGTACTTAAACCTTCTCATTTACAAGAACCATGTAACTTATTAGAAAGATAGTGTATACACAACTCGACTAATAGGAAATGAGAAATTAACAATTTCTCATTTTTAATATTCTTGTGTATACACATTGATAAGGATTTGGACTTAATTCTAAATGCATTGAGATTTGTACTTGAGTTAAAATCTCTAGGTATTTTCAAATTATTAAGTGATATTTCAAATGCCAGATTTAGGGATTGATGGAGATTTAGAATCTCTCAGTATTAAGGGGAGATTTGGACTCAAGTCCAAATCTCTAGGCCTTAAGGGGAAATTTAGACTTAAGTTCAAATCTCTAGGCTTTAAGGGGACATTTGGACTTGAGTCCAAATGTCTAGGCTTTAAGGGGACATTTGGACTTGAGTCCAAATATATAGGCATAATGCCTAGAGATTTGAACTTCAACCAAATCTCTAGGCAGCATTGAAGGGGAGTTTTGGACTTGAGTCCAAATATATAGGCATTGAGTATAAATCCCTCAAATTCCTAGAGATTTTGACTCCAAATCTTCCCTTAGACATTGAGGGCCAAAATGGCTAATCACATTTGGGTAAGAAAATGTCAAAATTGCTAGTACTATTTGAGTAATCAAACACCAAAATTTAGGTCATTTCCTCTCTTTTTGTCGCCTCAAGAGACACCCCATGGTCCGCGCCCCCTTGACTTTAGCAATAGTATATAACCCTTTTTTTCAATCTAGCTTCTCCTTGGGGATAAATTATGCTTATTAATTAATTAATTAATTAATTATGAATATATAATGATAATATGTGTATATTTTTAGATAGAAGATTTAATTTAAAAAAATTATGTTAGTTTTAATTTTAAGATACTTGAATAAATTATCACATGTATGTGTGTTGTATACACACACACACACACACACACATTTGTGTGTGTGTGTGTGTGTGTGTGTGTGTGTGTGTGTGTGTGTGTGTGTGTGTGTGTGTGTGTGTGTGTGTGTGTGTGTATGTGTCTATGTGTGTACATATGTATATATGTTTAAAACTCAATCCTCAATTGAATGGCTAGTTTTTTGGACTTATGTCCAAATCTTATACTGATTTACATTGAGATTTAGTCACAAGTCTAAATCTCTAGCCAATTAGTTGAGGACTAAGATTTAGACGTGTCCAAATCTCTTTGGTTTAAAGAATTGCACTTGTGTTTAAATCTCTTTGGCAAGAGATTTGGACTTTATCTTAATCTCAATCATCAACCCGTTGGTTGAAGATTTGGACTTATGTCTAAATCTCTATCCACTTCAAAAAGATTTGAAGGTGATTATGTTCTCTTAAGAATTAAAAAGAGACGCCTCAAGAGTGTTGAGAAGAATCCAATACTAAAATTGGCACCAAGGTTTTATGGACCATTTAGTGTCAGTAAAAAGATTAATGATCTTGTATATCAATTAGATATGCCATCACAATGGCACATTCATAATTCTGTCCATGTTACTTTGTTGAGATCAGTTAGAGGACCACTTCCTTCACATCCTACTTATGAAAGGCCACCTCCAATTATTGATCACAACAAGAAAATAATTGAACCTGACATAATCATTAATCATCAACACAGTACCACACACATGGGAAACACTTATACTAATTCAAATAGAGGACCACTTCCTTCACATCTCCTTCACATCCTACTTATGGAAAGCCACCTCCAATTATTGATCACGAAAAGAATTGAACCTAACACAATCATTAATCATCAACACACTGCCACCACAGGCATGGAAAACACTTATACCATGTATCTTTTGACCTTCAAGGACCAGCATCCTATAGAATATACTCGATGGATGCCTGCACTTGTCCAGACCTCATCCACTCATATAAGAAAACACTTAATTGAGGACAATTACAAAACTCAAGCATGAGGGATGTTAGCTAGATCTTTCTTAGTGGTAGATATAGTGGTCAAATGTACCCAATATGGTGGTGAAAACCCATGCTATAAGGGAAGTTGTGTGAATATAGCTCGTTAATCCATACAACGTACCTTAGATCTTGTGAGATAAAAATCTTATTAGCCTAAGATCAAGGTGGATGCTGAGGACTATGTCCAAAAATATAAGCAATGCCAAGTGGATAAAACCAAGAGGTCTAAAAAGTGGTTGGGTTGGTTAACCCTTTAGGCATTCCAGAAAAATGTGGGATAGTCTATTGATGGATTTTGTGACTACACAATAGCGAACTCAAAATAGGCATGATGCTATTTGGGTTGTGTTTGATAAGTGAGCAAAATTGGCAAGTCTTATACAAATTCTACTTATTTCAAAAGCTTTCAATTTGGTGAAATTTTCCAAAGCTAAACTGGAAACTACCTTTATTTTTAGCATAGCTCACATCATCCAAAATCTGATGGCCTAATAGATCACATGAGGATATGCTACAAGCATATGTTTCCCTAAAGGAACATGAGTGGGAATACATATTGCACTTATATCTGCTTTAATCTAAAAAGCATACTTCAAAATTTTGAGGGTAATTAGGTTTATCTCTAATTTCTTAAGGATTGACAACTAATTCACACTAAGAATCATTACCAAGTTAGCTGGTTGGGGTTATCTCTGATTTCCTAAGCATTCAAAAGTAGTTCACTCTAGGAAACATTACAAGTTATCCCCAAGTTATAGTGGACCTATCAAATTATGTAGAAAATGGGAGAAATTGCATAGCAATGGAAATTATGTGATGAGATCATGATTCATCGCGTATTTCATGTAGATGGATTAAAATCTAGCTTGCATGATGCGGAATCTCAATTTCTCAAGAGAAGTCATTCAGCTTGAGGGCTTGTCAAGAAGAGAGGATGACAAATCTGACATAATACTTGATCAATAGAAAAGGCAAACGCATAGCCAAGCTTTGTCTTGATTATTCGGGTTTGTTGGAAATGGGTTGGAAATGGAAGCCGACACGTAAATGTGTCACATTTGAAGACATGCCATTTTTTGTTAATTGGAAATTATGCTTAATCATATTATTAAGTCTAGAGACACTATTAAGGAATGTACACAAAAAGCAAGATAATTGTAGCAAGGGCCACTTCTACATAATAATACTTCTTGAGAGAAGCATCATCACTCAAATTTTCTAATTGGGGAACCAATTGTTACCTTAGATTGAGACAAAGATATATCATACACAGCTTATTATCTCAATTCTATGCATTTTTCTCTAGTTTTTTGAATTGGTTGGAATTAGAAAGTACAACACAACACTCACACCCATACATGCTACCGCTTGCAAGTCCTCGCTGTCTATGCATTTCTCATTTGAGCCTTAAGAAAGGGATATGGTGCATATGTTTGGACTAAGGTGTGTATCTAAAGCAGAAGTGTGCACATGGTCTAGCAAAATCTATTCTCTCACTGAAGGCATGCAAGAGAAATGAGCAACGTCACTCATTCTTTCCTTAGTTCATAGTAATTTCACTTGTTGGAGCTAGAAAGAGAGCACCCTTTGTCATTCCAATCATAGGAGATTGAGACACTTTTTGTCATTAAAATGCTAGTAGTGAGCTTGTCATTTTCCAAGTCCTATCATTGTCTTGTCATGCCATTATTGTGATTCTTGGAGCTTACCAATATTTTCACCATTAAAGTTCTAGTGTGTGTGTGCCATTAAGTGCTAAATTGTAAGTCTCTCTCTCCCTGCCTATCTCCCGCCCTCTCTCTCTCACACACATGCACACACACACACGCATGCACGCACATGAGCGCGCACACACAACACACACACGCACGTGCACTCTCGTAACTTCATAACTTCTTTACAAACTAATGCGCAAGGACAAGGGTTGACCTATCTCATAGGAGGAAGGACATATTTGAAAGAAGATACCAAGGAACCTCATAATTTCTTTACAATCTAGTTCTTAAAGGAAAAGGTTGACTTATTTGAAAGAAGTTAGAAATAGTCTAGACTAAAAGTAAAAAGCCTATACCAAATGGGAAGTCAAGTTGAGTTGAGGAAAAAAAAAGTCACGGATTTGTATTTAAAAAGAATTTTTTTTTTAAATGATATCTTTATGTTAGCTACATATTAATAGAAATCCTATTAGCTAGTCAAATAACTACAATACTTGCATGGTTATATGTCAATGCTTTGCTTGTTCTTGAACACCACCATACTTAACTCCAAGCACTTCATTGTGCCTCTAATAACCATGAAATGGAATGCTCTCCTTTGTCAAAATCTTGCTTCCAAATTTGGATAGACGTCAAGAAACAATACATCTAATGACCTAGTTGCATTAAACATTCCAAATTTTGGTACATTGCCCGATGTGCATCTATATATCTAGTTAGAATCATTGTTAGTACTAGGAGAGGCCTATGGATGAAATGTGACTTCCATGTCCATAGGATGTACAAGAGCCCCCTCACTGGCTCAATTGCCCATGCATTTACCCCCCTCTGTCTCTTGAGACACCCACTTGATAGGAACCAACAAGGATCAATTTGCCCTCATTGCAATTTTTTACACTATATAAGGTTGATATATTCTAAGAGCTTCAAGAAAAAGCATGATTTTTGGATAACTTCATCAAGTTTGATACATTTTCGTCAATTACGCATATCCCTACATTAGCGCACATAAAAATATACAAGATGATAAAAGACATCACAGCTCAAGATTACAGAAACATTTGCATCTCTATTAGCAGTTGATTAATCAAAAAACTTAAGAATGAAATTATGACGTCTTTGCACTTATTGCATACCCGCAGAGGACAAGAGAATAAGTACTCTTTAAGCAACAATGGCTTGACCTACTACTCCACAGTCTTCCAAATGGAGCTCAATGCAAGTGACAGCCTATTTGCACATTGGACAAGATGAGAGCAATAGGGATTAGCATTATGGTCTTGGAAACATCTGGCAAAACCTTATGCACAACTTCAAACACATGCCTTGATACAAAGAGTTGACCATGGCACATGATGGATCAGACTAAAAGGCATGCTCCAATGCAAATTCAATCACCACTACCTTTCATAAGTTCATTAAACATTTACATAAACCTATATATTTAAAAGCAAACATAGTTTTCACATATACAGGTGTCTCCTCCATTCCAATGCTTCCATAACTTGTCATCTATGTGTGCATGTATACCCATGTATGCCCACTTGACCCAATGATGTGCTTCGATCGAAAAAAGGATAGGTTGAAGCAACATAGAGCCACTTTCACAAATGGTTAAAATAGAGAGTTGAGCTATGCACACATGCAAGTTTGGGAACAATTCAAGCCATCCTGTGAATAACAGCATAAACAGAATCTACATGCTAGCATGGTTGTGATCAATCAAATTTCTGGTCTAATTCTGTGCACACACAATGCGCCAACACAAGCACACGCACCCTGCACATCAGACTGCAATCAATAAAGGTGATAACCAAAAAACATGTAAAGACAGACAGACACAGGCTCCATCTTAAACACTAATGAGTTACACTGCAATTTTTTATCTTTAACAGAAGCAAAGAGAGAAACAAATCCACACAATACACATATACACAGCCCCACAGATAGTTTATGTTAGCTAATACAAATCCACACAATACACATATACACAGCCCCACAGATAGTTTATGTTAGCTAATACACATACTGTGACAAATAAAAAGAGTCACCTAGTTTACATACTGAGACACAACTGTTAAAGCCATAAATAGCTATGTTCAGCAATTCTTAGGAGAAGCGTAGACACGCAGTGGTCCCCCAAACAACTTGTTTGAGCACTTAAATACCTGTGCTGATATCCGCAGCTGCCATTGATGCAAGCCAAGACCCAACCCATAACCAGTGGGGCAAAACATCACAAAACTTCTGTGATAGATGGATGTCATAGTGGAATGCCAGTAATATGAAGTCCGTATCGAAACAGCAGCAGATGACTGAGTATGAGCCACATAAGGTTTCCATCACTCACATCACCTCCATAGAGTGTGCTCTGGTGGGTCCTATCATCTCTGCAGTTGTAAAACTCAACTCCACGCACTCACAAAATCACTAAAGCTTACAAAATGAGGAGGCTTACTGCCATGGCATTGCGGCAAACCAACATCAGTAAAGAGGCGGGCTTCTGGCTCTCGGATGGGTGTCGTATACCATTAAGAGGGTGACACAAGGTGCTCTGAGGTCCGGGCAAGGGACTGGAGGTTGGACTTGACAATGGTGTCTGCAAAGACCCTAGTTTCATCTCTAGTATTCCCATCAGGTACATCAACAACATAGGATTCAATGACCATGGTGGCAGGCATGCCCCCCATCTGGACCTCATGAAGGGTGGTGATAGACTGGTAGTTTCTGAGGCGGTGTTGGCCCCCAACAATTTTAAAGCTAAATACATGTCTTTCTTCATCTAGAGTTTCAAGCCTTTCAGTGCTGGAAGCTGCAGGGAGGCCAGAGACCACTCTTACCTCTCGGGTGCTGCCCACTTGGCCGTCTCCGCTCATGAAGCAGCTGCTGATGAAGTGCTTGTAGGCTTGTGGGTTGTCGAAGCGGCGCACCACTGACCAGACCACCTGCACGGGCGCCCGGATGCGCTGCACCACCATGGAACGGCACTGGTTTTGGGTTATAGGGTGCGTGTGGTGGCGCCTTATCAGGTCCTGCAGGTGGGCAAACTCTTCATTGTTCAACTGCTGCAGACCCGGCGCTGTTTCGATCGTTGTTCTCTCTCCTCTCATCGCTGCCAGGTCCTCTTCACCCCTTGGAAACCTCCAGAGCTGATGAACCGCCATCCTTCTGAGCGCCCAATTAGCGCGGACTACCCAATTCTCGCCAGATCCACCCAATTCGAGCGCCCCGGGGCGCCCGCAGCTTCAAAGCCAGCAAACGTGGCTGCCCGTGCGCCAAAATCCGCCGAAGCTTCCTCAAATCCGCCCAATCTGGGGCGTCCACCGTCCAATATATGCTCGCAACTCCGAGATCCACCCAAGTCAGAGCCCAACTGCGAGCTGGATTCTGCCAATCTAACAGCAAAACGAGAGATTTTCCTCCGTCTACGCCCACAATTTGCACCTTCCCTATCTCATAGGGCAAAACGAGAGATTTCCCTCCGTCTACGCCCACAATTTGCACCTGCCCTATCTCATAGGGCGTACTTACACCGCGACCGTAAGACTCTTTACACCTGATCCAAATTTTTCATGAATTATTAGTTTTAAGGAGAAATTAAGATGCTTTGTTAAAGTCTTCCATTTATTTCAAAAAGCCAAAACAACACAAAGGGGGAAAACCAAAGATTCTTCATGGAGAATATAAAGTGATGATTGATTTGACCATACAATGTCCTCCAAGCCTTTCTCAAAAGACTTTTGACTAGGAAAAATACTTTGACTATAGGAGAACTCGGATTTTGGACATGTTAGTCCGGCTACAAGTATAAAACATTTGCGTGGAGAACGTGGCTCCTAACTCACTCCCTGAGGAGAACTTGGATTTTGGAGATATTAGTCCTGCTACAAGTATAAAACATTTGCGTGGAACGTGGCTACTAACTCACTTCCTAGGGCCCAGTTTCCACACATGCTCTAAATAAAAACTAGTTGTAACTCGGAGAGAAAGAACACAAATTAGTCCACATTGGTGTGGTTGGCAAGCTTAACACATAGGATTTTGTTTTGCATTACCTACTCTAACCCTCACAATATAAATAGATCCACACCTTGTATGCATTTACTCATAGTAACTCACTCGTTTTGATAGCATTTTACAATTACTTACTTGATTTCTACATGGCTTTTCAATTTACTTTCAAGACCTTAATGATAATCAACGTGGGTGCGCTTATGCCTTGATTCCAAAATTCTCCATCAATTTTTGCCTTATAATCTCTACTTAAGGATGAAGGATATGATGGCTTTCACTCTCATCAAATGATTCTAAACAGTTTATTATTTTTGCATAGTTGGTAAGTTCTTCCATTTTCACATTTTTAAAAGGTTTAAGCATTCAAGGCATTATGTAAAGGCTTTAAGCACTGAAGACATTATGTAAAGGCTTTAAGCACTCAAGGTAATGGATGTTTAAAAATGACATGCATATGAAACCTTTTTTTAATTATTTAATGCCATAAACTTTTTGAGTATTGAATTTGAAATGAACTTGTCATGCTTTGTTGTGTTGTCTCAACATTTGTGATATATTCTTTGGTGCGCACATGTCTAATGGAAAACTTGCTTACGTACACACATCATTATCCCACCTTCACCAATTTTTTCTTGCTCCTTTCCATATTTTTCTCGCTTGCCTACCTTTATCCCCCTTTCTTTGTAAAATATCAATCACAATTTTTTTATTTTTTTCCTTAACTAAGCATGTGCGCCTCCATCCAAATCATCCTCATATAAAGCCATTAAAAAATCACCTATACTATAGTGCATGTTTGCTTAAGTCCATGGACTTCAAATGCATTTTTTCTTAAGTGTATGGACCTCATATGCATTACTTTTGGCATGCTTCTCTTTGCAAATTTTAACTTGCAACTTGCAACATAAGTGAATATGAACTACGAGAACTATTGGATATTTTGTGGACCAACAGCATTCTTATCCATACCTTAATAGAACCATTCTATTGTTCATTTTTAAAACACTATTCATTCATATAATAATCAATGTGAAATCAAGTGTAAACTAATTTGGGTGATTTCAAGAAAATAAAAGTGCATGTGTATTATAGAAAACATGGTTAATTTGTCTTTCCTTTTAAATATACATCCAACCATCATGCTTTAATTAGGAACTCGAAAGTCATTAATATGATAGCATTATACTATCATCAAAGAAGGAAAATGATTAGCCAAAACATCTAGGCTTGGCATAACAATTTCACATGATTTTAATACTAAAGAGGTGAATTGTTTGGTTATATAAGTATGTATAGAAAATGAAGGTTTTAAAAATTGTTCTTTATCAAAAGGACTCTATGCATTCTTACAAGCTACAAGTATGGAGTTTTAATTGTACTATTTAAAGCATGTGCAATTTAAGATGAATATATAGGGAAATCCCTATTGGTTTTGGATCACCATCACTTGCGCATGTTTAAATATCAAGCAAAAAAAGTCATAAAATGGTCATGACTTTAAAATTAAAAAATGCAAACTTTATTTACTATAAAGTAATGAATAAAGTTACAAACCCTTATCATTCAAATAACTTTTGACTTTTTTTCGATGATTTAAAAATATAATTTCGATGAAGAAATAAAGGCGGTGCAACATGATTCTTTTATTCTCGCTTGCAAATGCACTCTGTTTTTTTATAGCTTATGCTTGTTTTCGAATTCACAAGTGTGGGATTTTGAGTACATATTATATCTTTTGATGAGGGAGCAATCTTTATAACAAGTAGATCATGTTAATACATGTCTTATAAGTGGGATTTTTGAGTACATATTATATCTTTTGATGAGGGAGCAATCTTTATAACAAGTAGATCATGTTAATACATGTCTTGTAAGTTAAACAACTTATGTTAGATTTGTATATTTATTACTCATTGTCCTTATCCCTCCACCATAAAGAGTTTTAAGATACCACTTTAAGTTATCAAGACAACTCTCTAAATTTTGTGAAACCTAATGTCCTTTATTGAGAAATGAATTAATCCCCATATTTCACATGTAGTGTATGACATATATTATTCATGTACATATATATGCATGTATACATGTGCAAGTGCCTCAATAAAGTTTCCACCAATTTGGCCCTTAAAATTTTATTCCTTTCGTATATCCTTGTACACCATACTTTACAAACAATATAGGCTACTTCAATCTAAGTGTGTTATCCTTTAGCCACTACCACTTTCTTTCTTGATGTTACTTGAATCTATACATTACAAATAATATAGGTTACTTCAATCTATAAAATTGAGCTACTGCCACTTTCTTTCTTGAGTTACCTTGCTACCATTTGGTTTTTTCCCCAACTTCTTTAGATATGATCTCTCTCTCTCTCTCTCTCTCTCTCTCTCTCTCTCTCTCTCTCTCTCACACACACACACACACACACACACAGACGCACACACTCTCCTAGTGGACCCTACTTAAAAGAAAATGAAGTGCAAACCTTGCATATGGAAAGCAACACCCTTGAACCTTATTGATGAAAAAAATAGCATTTCTTTTTTTCATAAAATTTTGGGCAAAAAAAAGCATGTCCTAATACCTACCTTCCTTGAATTGTGCAAATTGATATAAGTACTAGTACATGATAGTGGCAAAAAGAAGCATGTCCTAATACCTACCTTCCTTGAATTGTGCAAATTGATATAAGTACTAGTACGTGAGAGTGGCAATTCCACCAAATAAACCTCCTACTCCTTTGAAATGCTTCTTCCACCCTTACTCACTTCACCAAACCCCTTTTGAAGTGATTCTTTTACCCATTACACTCTCTAACTTGCCCAAACCCCTCAACCTTTCAAGTATAACCCTACCTATGACCCTAAACTAATCCTCCTCTTGTAAGCCTCCCTCCTCTTCATAGCCTAGCCTCTCAAGCCCTATGTTCTACCATTAGCCTCTCCTTTAGCCTCTTCACCCACTTCTCTCTCTCTCTCTCTCTCTCTCTCTCTCTCTCTCTCTCTCTCTCTCTCTCTCTCTCTCTCTCGTGTTTATCTCACAAAAAAAAACTCATGTTGTCAGCTGAAGCCCATTGTTAGAACCCACTAGATGGTGAGATATGGAACCTAACATTAGAGCTTAAGACAAGTGAGACTAAGGAAGAAATAGGGACCTCCTCTAGTGAAGGACTTATTTAGATAACCCTACCATCTTCATTTTAAGCACAGAATGGGTATATGGGCTAGAAGAGGAGGAAAGACACTATAAAAGCACAAATGAAGAAACACCCAAAGACTTCATACCAAGGGCTTTTCCTTATCATAATCATTCGTGGAAAAGAGAAGGTAGCTTCCATTCCAATAACTGTGGATGAGGAGTCAAGTGGAAAGGAAGACCAAGAGGCCTGAGGCCCTTGATTCTGAGAAAACCCAGAGCATCATAGGGAAAGGAGGAGAGAAAGGAAAAAGCATAGGAGGAGAAATACCATAGGTTAGATAGGTCAAAGCAATACAAGAGGACTAGTCAAGGGATGCACTAGATCACTCATACCAATCATATAGAAGTGCCTTTCTGGATGAAGGGAGGCATGCTATCATGCATAATGCTTATTACCACTTTCCACGTGGATGTACCATATCCATATAGAGTCCAAAAAGAAGCCAATACAATGAAAGGAGAAACCTTCATCTATTGCAACCGGACCCTTTAATTTTCTTGAAGAGAATAATCAAAAACTCATAAATTTATCAAATATTAAAACAACTACTTGAATTAAATTGAAAATTAAAGCATATAACAAAACATAAGATAAGAGAAAGAAATACATCACCATCAACACAAGGCAACACAAGACTAGGTGCAATCTTCCCCCCAAACGTGAGTGGCTTCTTCTCGCGTGGGTATATGTGATATATTCCAAAAGTAGGCTTTAAACCAAAAATAAAGTACACATCCATATTTGGACTTTGCCATTTAATTAGCCTTTGTCCTCAATTAACCTTTGTCCTCAAACCTTCTAAGGTTTGCACAATTTTTCTAATACAATAATCTAACTTGTGCACATATGCACATTACAAAATAAATCAACTAGTGCTCGTACGCACACTGTACAATAAATTGACGCGTGTGCACACACACATCACACTGATGTTAAAATAATATCAATCGCCATAATACAGCCACAAAATATTGTGAGATCGCTCCACACGCCATGACTCAATCCACCATCCGTGCGACACCTAAATCGGTACCCTCGCACTGTGCAACACCTAAATCGGTACCCTCGCACACCTCATCACCTAAACTCATAAACATAAACCACGTCAGTAGTAACAATCAATTGACATCACATCAATCAATCCTAACGTGTTCATGAGAAATAGGCATCATAAAAAAATATATATATAAATTTAAATGACCATGATTATCATTCATCAAATAACATGGGTCATAACAGTCCCCCCTGTTGGGAATCAACTGTCCTCAGTTATGCAATCAATGAGTGGATGGCTTCATGGCACAAGTGGAAGACAAGATCATCACATCAAACAATTTCTGAAAATAAAACCAAACAAGTGAACGCATGTAAAAGGGATCTAAGTGTCCCATACCACAGAGGTACCTTCCACATACAAACACTCATTGGTGAAAGATAGAAGACATAGATACGTCTGGGGTAGGCATGTAAAACCAATCTAATGTCCCATACCATAGATTAATTCCACACGACACTACCTTAAGAATAGAAGTTTGAGACGGAGTAGCTAATTCCCTCTGAAACTTTCATTCCGACATAACTTTTCTCTATCCTCAAAATTAGTCTACAAGTCTTATTTCAAAAATGAATTAGGTCGAAATGGAAATTCTTATCAACTTAAGATTGAAAAATAATCACTTACATTACTGTCAATAACTTGATGAATTCTAGGGATTTGTTCTTGATCTTAATCTTGTAATTGTCTAACTAAATTCAAAAATTATAATCTTTGAATAGGTATATAATTCTTGAATTTGTAAATCTTACTTGTAAACAATGAAATCTAAAGAGAATCTTGATCTTAAGCTTAATCTTAAACTTGAAATCACAACTTGAATAATGATAGACATCTTGCGTCCTAGTTGATAGCAAGAACTTGATATACTAGTAATGAATCTTGGCTTAGATTAAAAATACTTGAATGGACGAAAATTGAGAGATTAGTCTTTAATTAATCATAATTGCAATTCTTGAATAAATCTTGTTTTTAAGGGGTTTAAATCTTGTGGTTGAATATATCTTTGACTTAGAGCAATTCTTGGTCTAGAAAGAATCTTGTACTTGGATAGATCTTAAACTAGAACACTTGAAAATTTAGACAAAACTTTACTTGAATTGGTATAAACTTCGTAATTGTGATTGGTATACAACTTAAGCTTGGTTTCTAGTCACTTGAGAACTATTTCTTTACTTTTCTCATCATCACTAAATTCGATGGTGAAGCAATTGATAACTTGAATCAAAGACTAGAGAAACTTGCTTGGTTCTTGAATCTTCAAATTAGTCTTAATCTTCTATGAAATGTATAGCAATCATTTTTACTTGAATTTGGGCAACTAGATCTTGAAGATAACATTTGCTAATCTTGTCTCGATCTTTCTAGTTAGGTCACTGTATCTAAAATTCTTTTCAGGAGCTAAAGTTTTCTAACTAGGTCTAGAAGAAAAGAATATTCAGAAAACAGATACAAAAGCAAACAAGAAATTGTATCAAATAAAAAAAATTATACATACCTCCACCTTTGGTTAATGTATCGAGTGCGCTAACTTCTTCGGTGTCAAGCATGTCCTTTTGTGCAATTTGGTTCTTCTTTCTAGTTGGGCAAGATTTAGCATAATGTCCCAACATCTTACACCTAAAACACTTCACAATAGACAGCTTGGATATGATGTCATTGGTCAGGCTATGCATGTCAGATGCTTCCACAGTTTTAACTTTCTTCTTAATATAATTGTTCAGTCTAGACAGATGTCGTTCAATCTTTCTTTGAAAGTTATCCCGATGCTCTCGTTCTTGATTCAAAAGAATATAGAGAGAATCAAGCTGTTCCTGAATAGTACGATGGTGCTGCGGATATTCACCCATTTCTTGACAATTAAAAGGAATAGGGAAAAAAATTAAAAACAAGAGAAAAGATAGGGTTTCTTATCTCATATGGAATGTCGAACTAGATGTGAGTCCTGCCAAGTTAGCTCAATACACAAATGCATAATTTTTCAAGAAATAATCCATGTACTTTTAAAATTAAAGCTTTATTAATTAAAGCTCAAAGAGTTTCTTAATTAAGCTTACTAATAAAAGCTTTGCTTAACATGATTTTTTTTAACTAATTTAAATCCAACGCACAGTTAAACCCAAGCTTAATAAAGGCTCAAATGAAATGATTAGGTGAATTCAATCATCTTGGAATTCATGAAGTTCAGCGCAGATTTGTTTAAAAAAAGCTTTGGAGGAAATTATAATTAGTGCATAATGATTTTAATATTTGCAACTTATATATATATATATAAAGGTTTTATGCTGGTTAATAAGCCTTTAATTAAGCAATAATCAAAAACTCATAAATTTATCAAATATTAAAACAACTACTTGAATTAAATTGAAAATTAAAGCATATAACAAAACATAAGACAAGAGAAAGAAATACATCACCATCAACACAAGGCAACACAAGACTGGGTGCAATCTTCCCCCCCCAACGTGAGTGGCTTCTTCTCACGTGGGTATATGTGATATATTCCAAAAGTAGGCTTTAAGCCAAAAATAAAGTACACATCCATATTTGGACTTTGCCATTTAATTAGCCTTTGTCCTCAATTAACCTTTGTCCTCAAACCTTCTAAGGTTTGCACAATTTTTCTAATACAATAATCTAACTTGTGCACATATGCACATTACAAAATAAATCAACTAGTGCTCGTACGCACACTGTACAACAAATTGACGCATGCGCACACACACATCACACTGATGTTAAAATAATATCCAATCGCCATAATACAGCCACAAAATATTGTGAGATCGGTCCCCACGCCATGACTCGATCCACCATCCGTGCGACACCTAAACCCTCGCACTGTGCAACACCTAAATCGGTACCCTTGCACACCTTATCACCTAAACTCATAAACATAAACCACGTCAGTAGTAACAATCAATTGACATCACATCAATCAATCCTAACGTGTTCATGAGAAATAGGCATCATAAAAAAAAATATAAATTTAAATGACCATGATTATCATTTGTCAAATAACATGGGTCATAACATCTATCTAGCAGTGATAATAACTACCCACCCCAATGGTATCCTTAGTAAATTTCACTAAAAGAGGAATATTCATGTTAACTATGAACGCACAGGTTCTCGATAAGGAGGATAAGGTTTCTTGTTCCACTCATCAAGGGGAATAAAAAACATTACACTAGGTTAATAGATTGTGGTCTTAGTAACAGTTATAGCTCAATTGTCTTGAGTGAGTTAGTCACTTGGTTAGCAATCCCTTAGTCAATGTGCAATCCATCCCATGTACCTCTTTTCTATAAGAACTACCATGTTTTGATCCCATCATAATATTTCTAGACTTCATCTCTCTTCTAAAAAGCAACAAAATTAACAACTCACACATGCCTACTCTTTTGACATAGGCCACAATGTGTAGTGGATAGTGACGAGACTTGAGTGGAGTAGTGGATGGTACCCCCAACAAGCAAAGTCCCAAGAATGATAATTGTAAGAGAAATATTGATGTAACAAGAATCAATCCTCTTGGAAAGGATGAAACTGGGAGATCCGTATAGGATAGGCTAGGGTACCGGAAGAGGTGGGCAAACATGAGTGGTAAGAAGCATGTGTCAAACTAGCCAGCTAATAAGGTAATTGAAAAAAAAAAGTTGAAACAACATGCTAAAAATTTTGTAACAATTATTGAATAATAATCGCTCAATTCAAGAGCTCACTTGGACAACTTATGTGTATATGTAATATAAGGAACACCCATAACACCCATAAATCCCACCACAAAAAATCCCATCTTTGAAAATAATCCCTCATAATTTAACATTTTAAAAATTGTGTTTTAGAGTTTAGTCGGTCATGTACCAATTCAACATCAAAAGTGTCTTAGTGAAGTGTAATAGCCAAAATCTCAAGTCTTTACACTTGATGCCATGGAGATGACAAGGCACTTGGAGGGAAAGGGACACCACATAAAGGAAGTGTGCTATATGGGAAGAGAGTAGTTGTGTAAGTTAGGCTATTACTTCTTGAGAAGCCAAATTTTGTAATGGTAACCTAGGACGCCTAGCTTTGATGTGAAAGTAAGCATCAAGAGCTTATCTCTCACCCAATCCCTCGAGAAAAGAATAATGAATAAAGATTGTTCATTTGTAGTCTAGTTGAATAGGCTAATCTGATGGGAATAAGAAGAAGAGGGGAATAAGGAAAAAGAAAGCAATACAACACATTCACTCTCACTCTCACTCTATACTCACCTCTCACTCATAAGTCTAAGCTCAAGAAAATGACAACAAATGGCAATGATAAGAAAAACCACTCACTCTATACTCACCTAAGCTCAAGCAAATGACAACAAATGATAAGAAAAACCACTCACTCTAAGCTCACCTAAGCTCAAGCAAATGACAACAAATGATAAGAAAAACCACTCTCACTCTATACTCACCTAAGCTCAAGCAAATGACAACAAATGGCAATGAGAAGATGGCAAATCCACACACAACCTCTCAACCACAATCCTCTCACACGTGTGGAGTGCTCAAGAGTGAGCAAACCATGCCTAAACACACCATGTCCTAAGTTCGACTCTTAAGCAAACAAGGAGGAGATAAACTCACTCAACTCACTAATCTGAGAGCAGGAACACAAGGATCGAATCCACAACTTGGGCTATAGTAGAATGAGATCTCCCTCACCCATGCTCTCTATGTAAAGGAAAATGCTTTCTTAAGAGAACAAGGAGGAGATAAACTCTCTCAACTCACTAATCTAAGCAGGAACACAAGGATGGAATCCACAACTTGGGCTAGAGCAGAATGAGATCTCCCTCACCCATGCTCTCTATCCCATATGCACAATGCCATATGGCAAGCATAGCACTTGAGTCCTCAAAAAGATATACATTGAGCACAATGTTACCCAAATATCCTATGTCAAATAATATAGGATATGTGCACAAAATTGATACGCATATATATGTGCATGTGCACTATCATGTGGAGAGAGTAGATAGTGCTAAGCTATGGTGTATGGAAAGGGGTTAATAACTATTTATCAAGATGTACATCCTCTTCCTCCTCTTGCATCTTTGTCAAATGTCTTTGTCAATAGGTCATTCCCTTTCTAGATAATTGCTCTTCTCTTTCTTTTTCTTTTAGTCACTCTTTTTCTCCATTGTAGGAAGAAGGATTCTGATCTCTCCATCTTCTTATTCCATATATCATTTGGTCATCTATATCTTTACGCTAATCAATAAAAAATTACGCTTTAAGTGTTGACTCTTCAAAATATTGGAGTTTAATTTGAAATTGAAATTTTTTTGGGGTATAGCTCTCCTATGGAGAAGTCTTGCTTTTAACATCACAAGCATGTGATCTCCCATGTTACATTTCACAATAATTTCACATTAAGATGTTCATCCTAGCTTAATGATTTTTTTAAAACTTCTTAGCAATGGGTGTGCCCATTTTCAGGTCATAAAAATAGAGGGATGAATTCTTCTATCGATTCTTTGTCTTTGGACGTTTTTAGTGTTTCCACATAATTTCTACAAAATCCATGATCTATGTGTTGATCCTTTCCTTCATTATTTTTGTTTCTTTGTCTTTGGAATTTTTTAGTGTTTCCACGGAATCCATTATTTCTATTGTTTCCACAAAATTTGTGATCTCTCTATTCATCCTTTCCTCCATTATTTCTAGCTCTACATTCTTTGACTCTCCCTTAAGTGTTGTATTGGAATATTAAATAAGGGATAGCTTGGTGGCTTCTACCACTTTTGAGATATTCACCTTGTCTTCTTCCCTCTTTGGCGATGGCTTCTTCACTTGCCTTTTTTAGTGTTTCCACGGAATCCATGATCTCTCTGCTCATCCTTTCCTCCATTATTTCTAGCTCTACATTCTTTGACTCTCCCCTAAGTGTTGTATTGGAATATTGAATAGGGATATACCTTGGTGTCTTCTACCACATTTGTGATATTCACCTTGTCTTCCTTCCTCTCTAGTGGGCGATGGCTTCACTTGAGGAAAATTTTTTGTCATTATATCTCTTATAGTAAAAACAAGATTTGAGAAAAAATTTGTATAGCACCTTGGGCACAATGTTGTCTTTTGATCCTAGAACCAAGTTCTCAAGTTAAGAGATCCTTTTGTTTTCTGGATTCACTAAGATACATCTACATACATGGCTGGACTTAAACTTCACTGATTCTCCATCTTCCTCTCCCTTTTTCCTTGAGAACATGTGCCCAATGGTGTGGCGAGGAAAAGTTCCTCCTCTGCTCTCTTCAAGGGTTTCACTAGAAGATTGTGTACTTCCACCTAGAAAGGTATTTCAACCATGCGAATTTCATCGACCCGAGAACTCTCAAACTAGAGAGCACCTCATCGATGGCTTAAAATGGTTCCATTTGCCCAGGACTAGTTTGTAATTCTAATTCTCAAGCACAAAAATTAGAGCATGCCATAGACGCATAAATTAAAAGCATAAACTTTGATAAACAAAATAAAATAAACAAGAGAGATGGAGAAAATAGAAAAGATATCACCGTCAACACAAGATTGGGTTAAATCTCCCCTAGATGAGTGTGGCCCTTGTACCATTCACCCATATTTATATGTATTAAAAAAGCTTTCTTTTCAAAAAGATAACTCCAAAAACAAAGCACAAGTGCGTTTGAGTTTTTGAGCGTAAAATCTCTATAAAAAATATAGCAAGTAACAAATATAAAGTCTTAGGCCTAACAAAAGTATAAAATACTAATTGGTATATACAAATGTTTGAGGCCTTAGCCTTACAAAAAACACTAATGCCAAAATATACGACCATAATAGGTGTTCACACGTCTTCTAAAATATCTCATAGTGGTCCAACACATGTTCTACCTATGATGATTAACACATATCTACCACTTAATCATCACCTATATCCAAAACAATATTAGTCAGTGCACACAATTGATTAAAATCATTAATTCTGAGTATATCATACCAGCGCACACAGTTGATTAAACACATTAATGCTAAGAGATATCATACCAGTGCACACAGTTGATTAAACACATTAATGCTAAGAGATATCAAACCACTACACACAACTGATTAAACACATTAATCTTGGTAGATGATATAAATAAAAGGTGAACCTAAAATAAAATAATGGGCATCCCCATAGAGGTTATGACTAACATTCCCTCTTGCTCAAGTTGCAATTGACCTCAATTGCATGGATAGTATGAGTGGATGAGATTTTGGTAAGAACAAAACCTTTCTAGCATCCATTTGACATCTTCAATAGGTTGGTCCTTAAAAGTCACAAAATACTTCACATAAGTGTTGCCAGTGCATGTAGTGATGGTCTCATGTGGTCAATGATAAACTCAAGCACTAGATGTTCTTCTTCATCTACCAATTCAAGAGGTTTTCCTAAAATACGATGAGAAGGTAGATATCCTCTAAAAGGTCTCAAAAGCCTAATATGGAAAGAATTTTAAATATGCCAATTAGAAGGTAGATTGGTCTCTACAAAATTAAGTCTCCTTTCTCATATTCAGAACTACCCTCTTGCTCGAGAGAGAAGTCATCATCCTCATGGTTGAATCATGCAAAAAGCAACCCTTTTGATGAAATTTTTGAAAGATGAAAACTATTTAATGAGGAATTGTCTTTGAATCCCATGATGAAATCTCCAAAAAAGCAAGCCTTGAGAAGTCTTTTGAAATTTTCCTTTTACTTGTAAGCCTTGTGAGAAGTCTTTTGAAATTTTCCTTTTACTTGTAAGCCTTGTGAGAAGTCCTTTGATAGTCCCTACTTTGGTATGTGAGCCTTTGAAAGTTTTTCAGCTCATGGATTTGGTTTTAGTTTTAAGTCTAAAAAGGTTCATGTGGCAAGCTTTTACAACTTGTTAAAGTATAAAACTTTCAAGCTTGTAAAGTTTTATGATTTTTATGAGGTAAAGCTTTTAGAAGCTCTTTAAGCTTTAAATATAGAAAGCCAAGCATGTAGGGATATAAAGCTTTTGAAGCTTTTAAATTTTTAACCTTAAGAGCTTTTGAAGCTTGAAAATTTTAAAGCTTTAAAGTTTTATTTTTTTAGCTTAAGATAATAAATCTAGAAAGCATAGAAAATTAAGCTTAAGAAAGCGTAATGCTTTTAGAGCTTTAATTAAGAAAAGTTATAAAAGCTTATACGCTTATAAGGTATTAAACTCTTAAAGCCTTTAAGCTTTTAAGTAATAAAGGGTTTTTTTGTTTTGTAACTTTAGCTAACAAAACAAGAAGGTCCTAGAGTGGGCAACAGCAGCATATGTAACAAGAGAGAGAAAGGTAAAAATATATACATTAAAACTTACGATATAAAAGCTTCAAGATTTTTCTAAGCCTGGCACAATGGAAAGCTATTGTTGCAATGCACGGGGAAGAGAGAGAAAGTAAAGCAGTCGAGGGAAGAGAGAGAAATGTTGACAGAGCAGACAATTTGTAATAAGGAGAGAGAAGAAAGGGGTTTGGGACGATGATGATGACTGGCAAGGAAGAGAGAGAAGGAAATGAGGCAACAAAATTTAGCGAAGAGAAAAGGGAGATAGTGAAATTCGGGGCTGTTCACATAGAGGATAGGAAGCGTAAAAAGATACATTTTTTATTTTTGATAAAACCTTTGTTTAAGCTTGGCAAAGCTTATGAAAGAAAATATGGCTGGTGCACAATCCACAAAGAGGGAGAAAAGGGAAAACAAATAGATAAATGAGAGAGGAAAAGGTATTGTAGCCAATGGCAGCAGCAAAAAAGAGCACAACTGTTATGGGCTACCGCACCTCGCAAGAAGGAACTCCACACAAACACCAATGGGAGAAGAAATAGACACAACAATCGTTGGGTACTTACCAATGCTCGTGTCCCTTGAGGCTCCCCAAGCTCAAAGCTTCACTCCTCCAAACACCACCTCCACGTTGTCACTGCAGAGTCGCTCACACCACGTATGCAAGGCAACCAACCTCTCACTCCCCTCATACACATGCATGCATAAAAGAGGCACATACGCATGCATAAAAGAGGCACATGTACAAGAGAACACTCTTACTCTCTCTCTCTCTCTCTTTAAAGACAAAGTACAAGAGCTCTCATAGCACAAAGGGGGATTGTGTCTTTCCATTATGAGAAATTACCTTATATACAACTAGCCCTTATTCACACTTAAGCACCCAAAACTTACTAAACTAAGGCATTGGGTGGCCAGTATCTCATAATGTACAACTTTTATAGTGCCTTTGCATAAAGCTTATTAATGTCCTCGAATAGAGGAGCATATTTGTTAATCCAAAATGGAATTAACATCCCCCCCACCTGATGTAGGTTTTGTCCTCAAAACGTGTTACCTATTGAGATGTCAAGCTCCTCATGAGTTGACACTCACGAGGCGCCTACATGACCATTCGACATTTATATTATTGGCGGGTTTGGTAGCTGCCACACCGACATATCTTCGCTAGAGATTCGACAACTGGGGACTACACTAACTAGTCCACATCTACTCACTCCTCTTAGCGTGTTCACATTATGGACCGTTTGTATATACTCTATTATGTGTGTTAGTCACTTTATCTTCTTTCTAGACCTCTTTTGTTGTGTAAAGAACAAGAAGAATTATCAGCCTCTCACCTTGTGTGTTCTCTTCTAGGGTTTGTGTGAGTGTGTGTGTGCTTGCAAGAGCTCAAGCTCTCTTCTCCCCTGCATCTTTTCATGGTATCAGAGCCTGGTTTATGCTAAGGGCTAAGTGGCAAGCAAGAGAAGAATAGGAAGTGGTACAAGGGTAAGAGCTTCATCTACTCTCCCCCCTTTGTGTTGGCTACTACACCCTTGTCGGGAGCTCTTCGGGAGGCACCGGCAAACGAGCTTTGATTGAGGGGCTTTCTTTGCGGGAGGAGAGCTACAAGGCAACTATACTGTCTGTTGGACGATATTTTGGGGTTGAAACCGCGTTTCAGGCACGTCTGGACCTCCGGTTTTCAGTTCGCACAACAAGTGTTCATAGGCACTACGAGTAAGTTTTGATTCTCTGCAGAACTCTATTTTTGGAACTGCAAGCAGGGTGATTGGTTGTGCAGACACTATGTGTACTGCAAAGAGCTCTCAAAGTTATCATTGGGTGTATGTATGCAAATTGAGGTCACTTGTGACAATTTGGGTGCAGTATAGTACCGCTGTAGAGAATACAACAGTTTATGTTGTTGGTAAATTTGTGTTGCAGAGAAAAGATGTCGAATGATGGAATAAAGTGGATTGTTGCAGAGAAGCTTGACAAGAACAACTTCCATGCTTGGAAGTTTAGATTGACAAATTTCGTGATGGAAAAAGGTTACTAGGACTACATTGAAGGTGAACATGAGGAGGCACCGGAGATATCGGAGATTAATCCAACTACTCCAGATATAAAAGAGTTCAAGGATTGGAATCAAGGAGCAAGGAAAGTCATATATTGGCTTTCTATCAGCATACAGGACACTATGATTTGGAACTGCAAGCAAGGTGATTAGTTGTGCAGACACTATGTGTACTGCAAAGAGCTCTCAAAGTTATCATTGGGTGTATGTATGCAAATTGAGGTCACTTGTTGTGACAATTTGGGTGCAGTATAGTACCGCTGTAGAGAATACAACAGTTTGTGTTGTTGGTAAATTTGTGTTACAGAGAAAAGATGTCGAATGATGGAATAAAGTAGGTTGTTGCAGAGAAGCTTGACAAGAACAACTTCCATGCTTGGAAGTTTAGATTGACAAATTTCGTGATGGAAAAAGGTTACTAGGACTACATTGAAGGTGAACATGAGGAGGCACCGGAGATATCGAAGATTAATCCAACTACTCCAGATATAAAAGAGTTCAAGGATTGGAATCAAGGAGCAAGGAAAGTCATATATTGGCTTTCTATCAGCATACAGGACACTATGATTGGGCATATACAGGATGCCAAGTCACCTAAGGAGACATGGGACACCTTGGTAAAGCTGTATGAAACCAGCACCAAGGCATGAAAGATTCAGTTGAAGAATGAGCTTCATAATCTAGAGAAGAAGAATATATAGGATGCCAAGTCACCTAAGGAGGAGGCATGGGACACCTTTTGGTGAAGCTGTATGAAACCAACACCAAGGCACAAAAGATTCAATTGAAGAATGAGCTTCATATTGTGGAGAAGAAGAATATGACTGTGAATGATTATGCTTTGAAGATCAAGGAAATTGTGGAATCCCTTGCATCAATTGGTGTTTTTGTTGATGATGATGATAAGGTGAAAGTGTGTCTGCGTGGTCTGGGGCCACAATACAAGGCGTTCAAGATCTCTATTCAAACTTGGGAGAACATTCCCAACTTCATAGATTGGTGTCAATGCTAATCATTGAAGAGAAGAACTTGGGTGAAGATCAACAGTCTTCACAAAACAAAAGTAGTTTAGAGCAGCATGCCTTCTACACAAGTTTAGGTAGAGGACGAGGTAGAGGTCGTGGACATGGCCAAGGTAGTGGCCGAATAGGTAATCAGAATTATATTCAGCAACAGCAAAACAGTCCCAAGATTCACAACAACAACATACAGGTGGAAGAGGCCAATTTAGAGGCAGGGGGAGTCAAAGAGGTCGTGGTGGTAATTGGTGGCAAAGGTAGCATAATGATACACGAGGGTGTTTTTATTGTGGTAAGCCTGGACAAGTGCAGGCAGATTGCTATAAGAAACAGAGTGACATGCAAAATGGAAAATTGCAGCAAAACAAATATGCATCCTTTAGCAGAAATAATGAGGATAATGAGAGGTTGTTTGTTATGCAACATGTGGTTAATGCTGTGTCTGAAAATGATGTAGCAGCATGTAAGGATGATGATGTATGGTATGTTAACTTAGGTGCTTTGAACCACATGACAAGTCATGGTGAGTGGTTCAAGGAAATGAAGAGTCTTGAAAGACCAAGTTTTGTCGTAACAGGGGATGACACTGCTCATCCGATCGCCCATGTTGGAGATGTGCCATTGTCTATGCAGGATGGTAAGTTGAAGTACCTTGCAGATGTACTTCATGTTCCAAACATTACAAAAAATCTGGTTCCTGTTGCCTAGATGATTGAACAAGATTTGCACGTCTGTTTTAACCCTGATGGATGCTATGTAGGAGACTTTAAAGATAAGTGCAGGTTGGTTGCAAAAGGTAATAGAGTGGGCAGAATGTTTACATTGAATGTAAATATGCCTAAAGTAAGTGCTACAATGTTTGCAAATGGTTCAGGAGTTGTTATAGATACATACATTTGGCATAAGAGAATTGGGCATGTAAATGTGTAGAGAATGAAGAAGTCTATGCATACTAAAGAAATTGTGGACAGGGCTGCCTAAGTTTAAAGTTGAAGGTATGCAGAAGGTTTGTGAAGCATGTCAATTTGGAAAGCAAACAAAACATGTATTTTCACATGACAGAAATGTGAGCAAGAATATACTAGATGTTGTGCATTCAGATGTATGGGGTCCTGCGAAGACTATGTCTATGGGTAGCTACAGGTACTACGTAACATTCATTGATGACCACATGAGGAAAGTGTGGGTATACTTCATGAAAGAGAAGAGTGAAGTGTTCACTCATTTTCAGAATTTCAGAGTTATGTGGCTGAAAAATATACAAGAATGCATGTGAAGTACCTAAGGTCGGATGGAGGGGGAGAATACTTTTCCAATGAGTTCTCTGAATTCTTGTGAAAGAATGGCATTCAAAGACAATTTATATGTAGATACACTCCGCAGCAAAATGGAGTTGTTGAGCAAAAAAACAAGCACATTGCAGAGATAGCATGGGCATTGATGGCAGAGAAGAATATGCCACATAGCTATAGGCTAATGCTGTGTCTACAACAATTTATATCATGAACAGGACTCCTACTGCAACCATACATGATGTAATGCCAAAGGAGAAGTTTACTGGCAAGAAACCTGATTTGTCTCACTTGAAAGTTTTTGGATGTATTGCATATGTGCATGTGCCAAATGAGTTGCATACTAAGCTAGATCCAAATGCAGAAAACTGTGTGTTTATTGGGTATTCCCTTGAGCAAAAGGGATACAGATGTTATAATCCTACTACACATGAATTGAGGGTAAGCAGGGATGTTGTATTTGATGAGATGAGTAGCTGTTATGCTACTGAAAAAGATGTTGTTGGGGCTGATGTAAGTGGAAATGTGGTTGCACACAGAATGCAAGTCCGCAACAATCACACTCATTGAGTGGACCAGGAGAGTCCTCATCAAGTGGTTCTATTGATAGACCATGGAGTGGCAGGCTACATCATAATACCAGTCCTAGAAATGTAGTTGGTGCATCACATAAAGGCAAAGAGAAAGTGGTTGAGCCACTTGGTATGCCTGATATTTCTGTAGGGCATTCTCTTGTTGATGGAGATTCTGGTGGCTCAAAGATGAGCCTTGATGAGGAGCTTAGGATTCCAGCAATGAGGACACCTGTGTGAAGAAGGCTATGGAAGCCATGAATGCAAAATTACAAAGATCTGGAAGAGTCAAAAGCCCTATGCAGAGATTGACTTATATGGTTATGTAGCATATCACTATGCTTATATGGCAAAAGTTGTGCAGGTTGTAAAACCCACATGTTTTGATGAGGCTATTGGAAATGTGTGTTGGGAGAAAGATATGGATGAGGAGATGGATGCATTGTATGGAAATGAGACTTGGGATTTGGTGCCATTGCCTGAAGGCAAGAAAGCTATTGGCTATAAGTGGGTGTATAAGGTGAAACATAACAGTGATGGCAGCATAAGCAGGCACAAGGCTAGATTGGTAGCCAAAGGATATGCGCAAACACATGAGATTGATTATGAGGAGACATTTTTCCCAATTGCAAAGATGGCAATTGTGAGAGTTGTGATTGCAGTGGCTACAGCTAAAGGCTGGTTTTTACATCAAATGGATGTAAAAAATGTGTTCTTGCATGGTGACTTGCAAGAAGAGGTGTATATGGATCAGCCACCTAGTTTTGAGGATACAGGTCACCCAGAGTATGTATGTAAGCTTCGTAAGGCCTTGTATGGGCTGAAGCAAGCTCCACGAGCATGGCATGACAAGATTGCTGAGTATCTTGTCACTATTGGTTTTCATATGACAGATGCAGATCACTCTTTGTAGGTGCACAAGAGTGATAAGGGTATATGATCATCACTATGATCTTATTATTGGGGGTGACAACTTGGATGAGATTGAGCATGTGAAAAGTCTTGTCAAAAGGAAGTTTGAGATGAAGGATTTGGGAGACCTGCGCTACTTTTTGGGAATTGAGGTCATTCGCACACCTGAGGGTATTTGGTTGTCACAGAGACAGTATGTATTGGACATGTTGTCCAAGTATGGGATGGCTGATTGTAAGCCAATCTCGGTGCCATTAGATCAAAATGGCAAGCTTAGTGTGGATACAGGTTATGTGTTAGAGGATCCCACTATATACAGGAAGATTGTGGGGAGTTTGATCTATGTCACGATGAGGAGGCCAGATTTGAATCACTATTGGCTTAGAGAGCCAGTTTATGTAGGTTTTGTGCAAACCACATCTTGACAGTGTGTGCAACGCACGCTTTATTATTTGAGGGCCACTATTGATTATGCATTGTTTTATGCAACAGGTGTACCATTGGAGCTATATGGGCACACATGCAAATTGGGTAGGTAGCATCTCAGACAAGAGATCTACCAGTGGATTTATGTTTTCATTGGGGAGTGTTGCTATGACATGGAGTAGCAAGAAGCAGCCCACAGTTGCCTTTTCGAGTACAGAGGAGCTGCGGTGGCAACATGTGAGGTAGCTTGGTTACGCAAGCTACTTACTGACTTGGGGTTGCATGTAGAGAGAAAGGTTGCCATATATTGTGATAATCTTAGCAGTATACAGTTGGCCAGGAACCCAATTTTCCATGCACAGACAAAACACATTGAGGTACATAACCACTTCATCAAGGAGAGAGTCTTAGCAGCAGGCGACATCAACTTGGCCTACGAAGGCCTTGGGAGCTAAGAAGCTCCGTAGATTTTGAGATATACTTGGAGTTCATGAGCTGGAGTTGAACTTGAGGGGAAGTGTTCAGATGTCAAGCTCAACATAAGCTGACACTCACGAGGCACCTGCATGACCGTTTGACATTTATATCACTGGCGGGTTTGGTAGCTACTGCCAACGACATAACTTCACCAAAGATTCAACAGCTGGACTACACTAACTAGTCCATATCTACTCACTCCTCTTAGCATGTTCACATTATGGACCGCTTGTATATACTCTATTATGTGTGTTAGTCACTTTATCTTCTTTATAGACCTCTTTTGTTGTGTGAAGAAGAAGAAGAATTTTCAGCCTCTCACCTTGTGTGTTCTCTTCTAGGGTTTGTGTGAGTGTGTGTGTGCTTGCAAGAGCTCAAGCTCTCTTCTCCCTTGCATCTTTTCATTACCGAGGTGTTTGGCATCATGGAAAATTATAGCAAACATGAGAATCTCAGTGTTTGGCATGATGGAATTGTAATGGTGCCAGCCTCCGCTTGATAGGCATGTATAGTGGATCAACCCTTTGGGTTGGCGAGGAGTACCGGTACTGCTGACTATATTCAGGAATTGTCAAAATGTTATGGTTCACCCTAACCTTCCTTGAAACACATCCAAAAAGAGATTACCTGGAGAACCGCAACTATCGTGAGGATCTTTCCAATGCCCGAGGTCGTAACCCTTGATATTCACATTATCCTATATCCATTCACATCATTCCATATCCAATCACATCCATTTACATCGTTCAACATCCATTCACATCATTCCATATCCACTCACATCCATTCACATCATTCCATATCCACTCACATCCATTCAGATCATAACACATCCACTCACATCCATTCAGATCATAACACATCCACTCACATCCATTCAGATCATAACACATCCACTCACATCCATTCAGATCATAACACATCCACTCACATCCATTCAGATCCATTCAGATCATAACACATCCACATTCCCATTCACATCATTCCATATCCACTCACATCCACTCACATCCATTCAGATCATAACACATCCACATTCTCATTCACATCATTCCATATCCACTCACATCCATTCCCATTCACATCATTCCATATCCAATCACATCCATTTACATCGTCCAACATCCATTCACATCATTCCATATCCACATCACATCCATTTATATCCATTCGGATCCTCATCACATCACATCCATTTACATCTCATCACATCCACTTACATCCATCCAGGTTCCACATCACATCCACTTACATCCATCCAGGTTTCACATCACATCTCATCACATCCATTCACATCTCATCACATCCACTTACATCCATCCAGGTTCCACATCACATCCATTCACATCTCATCACATCCATTCATATATGGATTGTACTAGTGTCACCATGGCATGCCAAGTATTACATCTACACCTTGTAGTGGTGCAACCAAAAAAGTTCGTTTTCCCTCATAAGGTGAAAGTGATATTGTTAAATTCCTTACTTCTTTGGTGCAATTATATTTTTGGTTTTGAAAAGCTGACTTAACCTTATAACGAGATGGAGTGATTTCAAGATTAAGTGCCTTTACCATCTTTTCAGAAATAAAATCGTGTGTGCTCCCGTCATCATGCAAGACTGTGTGACAAATTCATTCTTAATCTTTCTTTTCATTTTCAACAACATATGTGGTTTGGACTTAGGTCGTAAAGATTTAGACTTAGCCCGTGAAGATTTAGGCTTACCTCCTGGATCTGAGAGATCTTCGTCTTTGGAGTTACCCTCTTGCTCGGGAAGATAGTCATCGTCGTCGTCCTCCTCGCATTCGTATCCATTTGCATCCATTTACATCCATTCGCATCCATTTGCATCCATTTACATCCATTCAGATCCACATTATATCACATCACATCACATCCATTCAGATCCATTCATATCACATCACATCCATTCACATCACATCTCATTCATTCAGATCCATTCACATCAGCTTGAGAGTACGGTTACTCTACTTTTAATACTGACAGAACTTTTCGAGGTCTTGCCAATTACTTGGCTTAGTTAAAGGTAACTTTTTCTCGATTCCATTAAATCTAAGTATCAGAGTGTTGTTGAAGGCTTAAAAAGAAAAAATGAATTTTATCAGAGTGTTGTTGAAGGCTTAAAAAGAAAAAATGAATTTTATCAGAAATTTATAGTAAAAACTCAGGAAGAGCATTTACGTATTGTATTTTCATTCCTTAAGCTTCATTAATGAAGACTTTTGATCGATGAATTGGATTCTATAGATGGACATCCCATGTTTAAATCTAAATTTCCATTAAATCTAAATTTTCGTTCACTTTTTGGATCCTTGATCCTATCAGAGATTCCAGATTCCTTTTTTAGGAAAACTAGGAATAAATTAGTCATACGTTCATTCAACTAAGCGTGTTTCTGGTTTTTTTCTAGGAAGTCCTTTTCCCATTCAGAAAGTACTCCAAGATTCTATCTTCCGAGAATCTAGACATATACTTCAAATTTCCAAAGGTCAAAAGTATTCAAAATTCCTTTTCTGATTAAGAATTATCCAAGTTTTCTCGATAAATATTTTCACATTCTTTCTCAAATTTCTCAAAATAAGATATACTCAATATTCTTCTTTTTTGAATAAAATATTCATGGGATTTACAAAATCAATTATACCTATATTTCTTCTTTCAATATAAACACTAATTTAAATGAATCATTTCCATAATTCTCGTAAATTGAATGATTCTAGAAAAAAAATTTGCATAACCTTCTTTATTTTTCTGTCAATTGGATAATGCTCAAAAATCCTCTTTTTGCATAAAATTTATTAAATAAATTCATTCCCATATTTTTAAAGAAAATGATGATACTCAGAATTTTGCTTTTAATAAATGAATAAGAATACTCATATTTTGAAATATACCAAAAATTCCTCTTATAACATTTAAATGTTTGAATCTACAATATCATGGGAATTCCTCTTTTAAATAAATATATCAAAAATCTCTCTTTTCTCTAATTAAATAAATATGCATAAAAAGTATTTTTCATAAATAAGATAAAAATCATTCTGATAGGAATTCCTCTTTTTGCTTTATTAAAATCATGCATAAAAATAAGATTTATATTTTCTTCTGAAGAATTTTGACATAGCTTCGCTTCAATTACTGAGAATATTTAATTTTATATTTTAAAATAAATACTTGTAATGAAAAATATGATAGGAACTCCTCTTTTAGACTAAAATTAAATTATGTATACATAGCATAATTATGATTAATTATCTTGATTAATCTAAAATAACCATTCCTCATTTCTAAAAATGTTAGCACATCCCTCTTTCAATTTAGAATGAGTTAATATGATGTTTCGATATCATAAACAAGCTTAAAAGAATTAATCATCCTTTTCTCTAGATTGAAAATCATAAAAATAACTAATCTCTTTCTCTAGCTTGTCAAGCTTAGCTAAAGATATTATCATCAAGAATTATCCTTCTACCAAGGATCTAGCCATAAAGATGATTAATCTTTTCAAGAGAGAGATTTTCTTAAAGCAAACATTATAATTAAGCATAAAGATCAACATTAATCTAATTAGACATTATGAATCTTTGGAAAGCTTGATTTGAAGAAAAAAAACCATTGCTTTGAAAGCTTTTCAAGCTTTAGAGGGGTTGAGAAGAAGAAAATCATTGAGAGAATTGAAAAAAACCATTAAATTAGGTTTACCTTTGAATTTGGCTTGATTCTTTGGCTCTAGAAGTGAAGCCCCCAAGCAAGTCCTTGGCCACCAAGAGGGGGAGGGTAATCTCCAAGAGAGGATGGAGAATAGAGAAGCTCCAAAGCTCTCAAGAGAAGAGGCAAATTAGAGGGATAATAGAAATATGCTAATTTAGAGATAATACTAGCATGGTATTAGTCAAAGATGAAAATACAAAGGAATTAGGTTATATTTATGGGTGAGGGAAGCCATTAAGCAAGTCCAACTGGGTTCTAGAGCCTTCTAGCTTTAGTTTGAACCAATTCAAACAAGATTTGGATCAGTTTGGCCCCCTTTTTGATCCAGTTTGCACCAAGAGAGAGGAGAGATAAAATATCTTGATTTTTTTGAATTAAAAATATCAAGCAATGATGATAAAAAAGGCACCTACCTCAACTGGCTTTCCCTCCTTATTGAGGTGTCAAAAATGCATCATTTTACCAAAATATCTCATTTTTTTTACTAATATACCTTAATTTTTAACTAATAAACCCTATATAACTCAATCAACTCTTCATCTTATGTGAGCATTTACTCATTTTTAGGGTATTTTCTTTCTTTGCATTTTTGTCATCCCAAATCCCAACACTTAGATTAATGATGGTGGTCATGTTGTTTACTTGTTTTTCTCAAAGTCGCATTTTTGTCATCCCAAATCCCAACACTTAGATTAATGATGGTGGTCATGTTGTTTACTTGTTTTTCTCAAAGTCAAGAGTCATGTGAAGACTCAAGATCTAAGATGGTGTAGCCATGCATCTTTAGGTCTAATCCCTTCCAAAAACATGGCAGTCTAATTTAGTCTAGAGTTTGTAGTCTAGTTGATGTTGGAATTAGGGTTGCAAGAATGCACACACAACTTCAAGAAGATGAGGAAGCTTGAGCACAACACAGTAGTGTATTATGAGTGCCAAAAATGAAAGATAACAAGCCCTAGAAGATAATGGGCGTATATACAATGCACGGGGGAAAAAACCTCCTAGTGAGGGAAAAAGTGCCCCGGCGGTCCTAAGTGTGTTCACACACATCACTACTATAATATGGTAACAAATCCCCCCTGGAGTGATGCGGTGAACAAGAGCTAGCACTCATGTATAGGGAAGTGTCTAGCTATGTGGACGAATCCACAAAAGGGAGTAAGCCCAAAGCTTTGCGAAAAGCTTCGAACTTCTCACGAGGCAGAGCCTTTGTGAAAAGGTCTGCAAGGTTATCCTGTGTTGGCACATAAGCCAAACTGATCTCTCCTGCAGAGAGTCTCTCCCTGACATAATGGTAGTGCACCTCAATGTGCTTCGTACGAGCATGGAACACTGGGTTCCGCGCAACTGCCAATGCGCTCTGACTGTCAGTGAAGATGGTGGTGGCAGATGGCTGCCCAACACCCAAATCAGCCATAAGGCGTCTGAGCCACACACACTCAACCGTAGCTGTGAAAGCTGCCCTGTACTCAGCTTCACAACTAGAAGTGGCCACAGTAGGCTGCTTCTTGCTCAACCATGATATGCATGAGCTTCCAAGCATGAAGCAAAAACCACTCGTGGACACGCGTGTGTCATAACAACCAGCCCAGTCAGAATCTGAAAAAACATGTAAATCTGGCGGCAATGATCCCCCCTTGGGATAAAACAACCCAAGATGCCGAGTACCACTCAAATAGCGAAAGATACGCTTCACTGCCTGCCAATGCTTAATGCCTGGGCTATGCATAAATCTGCTCACCTGTGAGACTGCAAACTGAATGTCTGGCCTCGTAATGCATACATAAATGAGGCAACCAACAGCTGTCTGATAGAGTGTGACATCAAAGTGATCTCCAGCATTATGAAGACTCAACTTCAAACCTGTCTCCATTGGAGTAGCAATAGGCTTGCAGTCTTCAAGGCCAAATCTCCGCAACAATGTTTCAATATACTTTGTCTGACACAAAGCAATACCTCCATCACACTGCTTAAATTGTATCCCCAAATAATGATGCAAATGCCCCAAATCTGACATCTCAAAAGAGGCATTCAAATCAGCCTTAAAATCAGCAATATGACTCTCATTTGGTCCTGTGAGCAGCATGTCATCGACATAGAGAGCAATGATTAGATGTACACCATCCACACGTTTAACATACAAAGTGCTTTCTGTTGGACTATTCTGAAACCCATGTGCAGTCAAATATGCATGTATTTTTTCATACCAAGCTCGTGGAGCTTGCTTTAAACCATATAAAGCCTTTTTTAACCTGCACACTTTGTTTTCCTGCCCTCTTTGAACAAAACCACGAGGCTGCGATACATACACCTCCTCATGCAAATCTCCATTTAAGAACGCAGTCTTTATGTCCAGCTGATGTACATTCCAACCATTATGAGCTGCTAATGCACAGATGCTACGAACAGTGGTCATACGACATGTGGGAGCAAAAGTCTCATCAAAATCAATGCCCTTCTCTTGAGCATAACCTTTTGCAACAAGCCTAGCCTTATGGCGATCCACTGTGCCATCAGGCTTACGCTTCAATTTGTATACCCACTTAGTGCCAATGGCCTTCTTGCCAGGGGGCAAGTCACATAAAGACCATGTACTATTCTTCATAATAGCATCGTATTCTGCTTGCATAGCAGCCATCCAATTTTCTGAACTTTGTGCCTCATCAAATGAAACAGGCTCACTTTCATCGCACATACTAGAAACAGCCAATGCATAACAATCTGACGCATAAGAGGCACCATGAGAGCCAGAACGAGTGCGACTAGACAAAGGGGCATCCAACTTGCTGTCACGCAAAGTCTGCACCAGCCATCTAGGCATGTTCCTAGAGCCCTCAATCTCTTGTATCTCATCCTCAAGTGCATCATGCACATCTGCATCAGATATAGGCTGATCTGTGCCATCATTTAAAACCTGCATAGGCTGAAAAACTGCCTCATGAGGTATTGCACTTGACTGTGCACCACTGAAAAGAGGCAACAATGTATCATAGACATCACGTGAGCTGATATCTGTCTCCTTAGTACATGAAACCAAGGGCTGAACTGCATCTTCCACAAATACAACATCACGGCTAACCAAAATGCGCTTTGTCTGTGGATGATACAAACGATAGCCTTTGCTCTCAGCACTATATCCAACAAAAATACATTTGACAGCTTTGTCATCCAATTTTCTGCGATGTTGCACAGGCACTAATGCATATGCCAGGCAACCAAAAACACGTAAATGGCCAACAGATGGCTTGCGGCTATGCCAAGCCTCATATGGAGTGACAACCTGTAATGCTTTGGTGGGACACCTGTTTAGTACATAAGTGGCACACATGACAGCCTCAAGCCAAAAACCATGTGGTAGACTTTGACTCGTAACCATACATCTTGCCATTTCCATGAGAGACCTGTTTTTTCTCTCAGCCACACCATTTTGCTGTGGTGTATACGGCACTGTACATTGGTGTTTTATCCCACGCTCAGCCAGAAATGCATTAAATTCTGAAGACATATACTCCCCCCCTCGATCTGAACGGAGGGTGCCCATCTTACTTTCTGACACATTTTCAGCCATAACCAAAAACTGTTTGAAGCACAAAAACACTTCGGACTTTGCCTTCAAAGGATATACCCATGCATGCCTGGTAAAATCATCAATGAAAGTCACGAAGTAAAGGTAGTTTCCAAATGATGGAGTTTGCATGGGACCACAAACATCACTGTGAACAAGCTGCAATCTGCGTTCAGCTCTCACTGATCCATCTTTGGGAAAGGAAGCACGCTGCATTTTACCCAATATGCAGCCCTCACAAACATGCTTGACAGGTGCCTCAAGCTTAGGCAAAGAAGACACCATTTCAGATTTCTGCAGGCGCAGCAAACTTGCAAAATTCAGATGACCAAAACGTGCATGCCACAGTTTTGCATTTGAAATAGCCTGCGTATCCATAATAGCACATGCTGAATCCTCTACACATTTGCCATCCATATTGAGCTTATACAGCCCTCGACATAGTGAACCAGATGCTACAATGATGTCACCACAAGAGAGATCATGAACAGTACATCTGTCATCCACAAATTTTACAACCAAACCTGTTTTGGCAAATGCGGAGACTGACAGCAGATTCTTTTTGATCCCTGGTACATACAATGCATCAAAAAGTGTAAAGGTGTTGCAATTTGCAACATTCAGCACAATCTGTCCAACTCCTTTAACGGGATAAGAGGAGTTATTGGCACAAGTGACAGTATTCCCTGTGGGAGCAGACTCAAGGAAAGTGAATAAACTGCGCTGCGAGGTGATATGCTTAGTGGCACCACTGTCAAAGTACCATACATCTGAATCTACTGCAGACATACATGTGTCATGCAAAGATGGGTCATAACTGCACTGCGCATTGAATGCCCATTCTGTATCTTGCACAACATTAGCAGATTCATTGTTAGAAGGAGAGGCATCTGCAACAACAGCCATACCAGCCTCTTTCTTCTTAGCCTCTTTCGCAGCCAGCTTAGGACAAGCTTTGATGACATGATCATTTCCCTTACAGTACTTGCAAAATGTCTTCTGTTTGTCACCCTTCTTCTCATCTTTGTCTTCCTTCTTTGGTTGCGCAGCATTTGCAGATTTCTGCTTACTAGAAGAAAAGCCAGCTTTACCTTTCCCGCTTCTCTGACTAGCAACGAAAGCTTGATCTGCGACACGCATAATATTCCTGTTTTGCCTTGACTGGTCTTCTTGCAGCAAAACAGAAACTAACTCCTCAAATGATAAGGCATTGGGATTGCCTTTCATCATCAAGCGAAGAGTGGAAGCAAAACCCTGATAAGAATCTGGTAGACCATTCAAAACAGTCTGCACAAGTGAACTGTCTGACAGGATTTCATCTGCAGAAATGAGCTGCTCTTTGAAATCCTTGATCTTTGTCAAAAAACTATCCATAGAATCACCTTCGTTCATATGCTCACTCTCCAACTGTTTTCGGAGGTAAGCAACACGAGCCTCATTTCTTGCCTGATACAATGTGGCAAGTACATCCCAAGCATCCTTAGAAGTCCTGCAGGAGCGAATATGTGGGATAATGGTACGTTTGACAGACAGCGCAATCAAGGCATGAGCCTGCGCATCTCTACCATCCCAACGAATCTGCTCTGCTGAAAGTGGTGGTTCTCGAACAGCTGCTACAGCACTTGTGCCTGCACCATCATCAACAGTACCTGTTTCTGATGTGTTTGCAGCATTCCCAGCCACAATAGGACGTGCATCAATACCCTGCACAATGTTCCATAACCCCTTTGCTACCAATACATGTCGCATCATATATGCCCACAATGGATAGTTGGTGCCATCCAACTTATCCTCAGCAGCCAACATGCGGAATACATCATTGTTGTCAGCCATGGCCAATGACTGTACTACTAGATGTAAATGCTGTCTGTAAGAGGTAAACCTGTATAAAATCGACCTGTGCTATGTAGCACAGCCCAAAACAGACGAATGGGCACCTGTCCTGCAGATTTTAATCTTGACAGAAAATCTGCACAGTAGGACGATTTTGCCTGCGCAGTACTTGGAATGCAAAAACGGAGGGCGAAATGACTTCAGATCAAAATTCAGAAATGAACAAGCCCTACGGGCTTTCCCACGGCATATACTAACCTGCAGACGCTCGTGAAACCTCGTCGCAATCGGAGGAGATGAAGCGGCAGGTGCCGGTGATGCTGCCCGGGAGGAGGAAGCCTGCTCTGATACCAATTGTTGGAATTAGGGTTGCAAGAATGCACACACAACTTCAAGAAGATGAGGAAGCTTGAGCACAACACAGTAGTGTATTATGAGTGCCAAAAATGAAAGATAACAAGCCCTAGAAGATAATGGGCGTATATACAATGCACGGGGGAAAAAACCTCCTAGTGAGGGAAAAAGTGCCCCGGCGGTCCTAAGTGTGTTCACACACATCACTACTATAATATGGTAACAGTTGAGTCTAGCATTTGTAGTCTAGCAGAATCTAGAGTTTGTAGTCTCTCATTAATTCTCTATTCAGCATTGGCTCTTTATACATCCAAGCCTTGCTTTTTATAATTGAGAATCTATATTCCAATTGTGCCTCTCTAATTTCTCCATGTGCTAGCTTCGACGGAACCTTGACAACAAAGGCCTTGGTGAAATCCTTCGCCATCCGCACTGCTTCTTTAGCCATGGAAACTGGCTTGGCATTCTTTACTAGAGTATCTAAGGGCTCGTTCATTCCCCGAATGAACCTGGCTACTATCAGCTGTTCTTCATCCAGCAGTGGCGTATTTGAGGAGGAGAGCGAATGCTTTGTGATACTCTTCAATAGTTCTATTCCCTTGGGTTAACTCCAGGAATTCATTCATCTTAGTCTCCAGGAATTCGGGTGGACATTATCTTTTCCTTAGGTAAATCTTGAGATCATTCCATGTCTGGGTGTTCCGATCCAGATGGTTTGTCTCGCAGTGGTTTCTCCATGCCACTCTGGCTATTTCTACTATCTTCAGCCTTGCAAGAGCCATTTTACTCTTCTCATTGTATTTGGTGACATCGAGGTATTCTTCCATTGCTTCAATCCACTTCTCCACAGCCTCGCCCAAGTTTTCCCCTTCACCCTTAAAAGGTCCAGGCTGAGATCTATGTGAATAGTTTTATGAACATGTGGGTCGATCTCTTCTTCATCGACTTGGGGGTTAACATTCCTACCACGATGACCTCGATCCATGATCCTATCAATACCAAAATTCTTGTTAAGTCCCTTTTTCCAATTTAACCAAGACGCTCAGGTGAAAAGACCACTTTATTTATGATTCGAATCCAACTTTAGATCCAACTGATTTTGGGGTTCCTTAAGGTCTAGTCAACCCTCACAGAATTCTGGGATAAAGATCCCTTCTACAAGAAGAACATGCAGAACTAATTATCAGAAAATAGTTCATTCATATCCTTAACACAATAATGGTCCATCAGACCACAAATTCCATCTGAACATTTCCCATGGAAATTTCAATTATACACGTTCTCAATTTGTCATTCCTTAATTAGGTCCAGTGGGTCAAAGTCAAACAGCAAACAATTTGTCAACATGATCCACTAATCTCAATTTGTCATTCTTTAATTAGGTCCAGTGGGTCAAAGTCTAGTGGGTCAAAGTCCAGTGGGTCAAAGTCAAACAGCAAAACAATCTGTCAGCACGATCCACTAATCTCATAGTGATCTGCTGAAAGTCTTAATCGTCATCCAGGTTACTAACATCATCACTGGGATTCTCTCCAATCATCCTCATCATGACTTTATTCAACTTATCTACTTTCAACCATAATTCAGAAATTATCATCTTTCAATCAAAATCTAAATCAATTCATCAATTCTCAACCAGAATTCTAAAATCATATCAACCAGCATCCGAAATCATCATCTAGGATAGCATTTTTGCTTATAACTTCAAGGTCTTAGATTCACTCGTATATATTGTCAGTAAAGAGCTGCAGTTATACCCACGGTATATACGGGTAGTCATGGTCGTTGGAGCTATATGGTAAATACCATCATATCTAGGCCTCAAGCAAGTCAGCGATTCCACACAATTGTCGTACTTCTATCTAAAGACCCAATTCCCACTTTATGAATCTTCATTGTGAAAATCAATTCGTATGAATTTCAACACACGGTTTCAATCTTTTACTTATAACTCATAAATTTTTGACATTTCTTGCTTCTTGGTTTATCAACTTTAGACAATTTGCTCTTATACCAGCTGAAAGATCCTTGCCCCCTCCGCACATCGAAATTCAAGGGTGCTAGCAGTGGAAGTAACAACTTCATGCACAGGGCAGAGACTCCCACTCATCAGGGCCTCGCCCACGGATGTCCAGACAAGAGACTAATCCCTCGGTTCTCCCAAAATTAAACCCGGAAAAACTCCCCTCTCATCCAGAAGGCATAGGCGATTCCTCCAAGAAAATTTTATTCTAACGTAGTCAAGAGCCTTAATTTACCCTTTTTCATTCTGACCGAGCCGACCTACTCATGAGCTTGAGTTGTATGCGATAGTTCATGCACTCAAAATTGGGATGCATTACTTATATATGGATCTATGGTGTATATGGATCGTGATATATTAGAGTATTTAAGGTGTATATGATATAGTAAATTATTTTTATAACCAACCAGATTTGAGAGGCTACTAGGACTAACCAACCAGATTTGAGAGGCTACTAGGACTAAATTAATGCAAGAGTTTCACATGGAAAGCTTATACAAGCATAGAAAAGAGATTGTTATTGTGTGTATATGATATAGTAAATTATTTTTATAACCAACCAGATTTGAGAAGCTACTAGGACTAAATTAATGCAAGAGTTTCACATGGAAAGCTTATACAAGCATAGAAAAGAGATTGTTATTGTGTGGATGAATAATCATAGATAATGTATCAAATAAGCTTTACTATAATTGATAATATATTTTATGAATACGTGAGGCTTTGAAGATAGATGCATATATTCAATCTTTGTGAAATATTTCTAATCAAGTGATGATGAGGGGTTAGCCCTGATCATCGTGATTGTAAACTTACAATGCCTTGAGAAAAATGATAAGCTTTGTGTTCTAAATTACTTAAATTATTTGAAAGTGAATGTGATATGTTGTTATCACAATATTCCATGTTGTTAGACACCCCCTAGGTCAAAAAGAACATTGAGTTCATTAAATGTTTTTATTAGTGGTGGCCACATTAAAGGTTCCTATTAGTGTCCACATCGAAAGAAACATACATTAAAGGTTTCTACTACTAGTGGCCACATCTATAGAAACATATCTAAAGAAACATGTACATTCTATCTGACACATTGTTTTTAGTGCCAAGTTTCAAAATTAAAGTGTATCAAAATGGCAAGATTGTTAAATGTATTGTTTGTTTTGACATGGAAATAACAAAGAATTTTCATGGATTTTATCATGGTAAGGACTCAAAGAGGTTATAATTCTATCTTGGTGACAAAGCAACCTCATGTAATTGTAAAAAGGTGCTTTGTGAAGTATTTTGAATCAAATGTTTTGGATTGAGCATGAGGGAATGCTCAAATTAGAAGGGTTGCTGCTATGAAGGGATGTGGATTCATTCCTTATTGGCTCTTTATTTATGGACAAAGAGAGTGAAGGTGCACACTTGTCCAAATAGGGGCAAGTGCTCCCTTGAAGAAAAGGTCATGCAAAGGAGAAGCATACAGGTCTGTAAGCTCAATTTGGAGCTCAAGGAGGCCATGACAATGATTAGAAAACCTCAAGGCAAAGGTATGTTGATGAGGCAAGAAGAGTAGTGGGTAGTAAGCACGAAACGGCCTACAGAGTTACTAACATGCAACAACACAGCGAGAAAAAAATGAGCAACCGGCTGCAAAGCTCTCAATGAAAAGCACTACAAAAAGGGAAGTCAGGCATGATCGGCATCCTCTCTAGAGCTAGTAGAGCAAAGAGAGAAGGAAGATTACTCAGGCCCAGATACAACACGTTGCAGTGAGAGAGATTGCCACTCCAAGACCACAAAAAGAGAAGATAAACAATAAGGTTTGTGTGGAGGAAATGAGCCCTGATAAGTGTTGGTTCACATGCTTAAAATCATACACAAAAATTTGTATTACCTTGAAATACTAGACAAATATTGGCTTCACCCCGGGAAAAAGCTATGGTTTATTTCTCGCTGGGGTTCACTGCTCAGCTTCGGCTAAAATGATTGTGTTTTTTCCTCACACAAAATTATCAGGGTTCTCCTACCTGAACGTATGAGTTCAAAAGGAAATGTTTGACATGTGTGTTGATCTCAACATTAGCATTTGAGATGTGCAAGCAGTTGGGTTGTAACATGGGTGTATTGCCCGAGCATTGTGACGCTCAAAGTGATGTCTAGTGGATTCTAGACATGGATTGACACATGCATGAACAACCTAGGGGAGTCTAGGTGCACTTGAGATAGCACTTCTCATTTTAGCATTGTTGAGGGGGAGTGTTGAAATCGGCAATGTCAAATTGTTGGGGTTGAGAGGCGAGTCGGTCAAAAATGGTTAGAGAGATTGTGAACACCTAATTTTACATTAAGGAGGGGTGTTGAAATGTGCATTGTAAAATTACAACGGGTTTTGATGTGTGAGTTTATGTTTGTGTGGTGGGAACACACCTTATGGGTGAGATGAGATATTATGTGGGATGTGATTTATGAGAGGCACACAAGAAGATGTGGGATACAGATTACCACATGGCATGATGATGTGTAAAGGAGATTGGGTCAATGGCTATCTATATTAGAAGCCTTTCTTTGTATGGATACAACATATGCAATAGAGTATTATTGAGTGAACTCTCTCTCTCTCTAGCAATGGCTTTCTTGGTGTGGTTCAACCCACCATAGTTTATGCTTAATCTATGTTTCACAACACCATGATCAATCCCATATTAGGATTTTATACATTTTTAACAAGCCTAAGGCCTCAAACCTTTGTATATATCAATTAGCATTTTATACATTTGGTGGGCCCAAGACTTTATATTTATTGCCTGCTGCTATATTTTTTATAGAGCGTTCAAAAACTTAAAAGCACTTGTGCTTTGTTTTTGGAGTTATCTTTTTGAAAAGAAAACTTTTCTAATACATATAAAATTGGGTGAGTGGTACAAGGGCTACACTCATCCTAGGGGAGATTCAACCCAATCTTCTTGTCTGCAAGGTCTACCGCTTGGCATGTTTTTAGCTTCTTGCATAGCTCATTTACTTCAGACATTGTTGTCCATACCTTTTCTGGGTTCCTTTTCTTTGAGTTGCATGAAATATTGAAGAGCTTTACTTAAGGTGGTTGTAAACGTTATAGTATTAGAGGGATTACTAGCCATAACCATAGAGTTCACAAGGACTCTATTGCAATATGAAGATATAAGGGAGAGTGGTATGGGATGTGTCTAGAAGTAGGCAATCTCTACTATTTTTATAACTTCAAAAGGAATAAATTTTATTTTTTTGTGCACTAGAATTGTTATTTTAAGCATAACAAAAAATACTTTAATCAAATTGTTATTGTTTTAATGTCTCCATCATACTCTCTCTCTCTCTCTCTCTCTCTCTCTCTCTCTCTCTCTCTCTCTCTCTCTCTCGTGTTGTTGAGATCTCACTCCAATTGCATCATCTCTCTCAAAAATCTAAGCCATGAAAGAAGCCAAAAACATGGCCATTGTCATAATATGAGTGAATAACAATTATGTCTAAAACCAATATATTTCAAACATTACAAGTTACTGAAATACATCAGTGTACAGACATCGAACTCCGAGGTGGAAGAAGGGAGGTGGTATGGGGTAGGGACCTCTACCAAATGGTGCAAGTGTGCGTGGAAAAAGTGGCCTTGCAAAATCAGGACGTGGTGCCCATGAGGGAACTGCAAATGAAGCTACGGGGGATGTATGCGGCAAGATATGTCAATATTGGGACTCCATTGGAACACCAGGTGGCCATGATGAAGCACTATACTGTGTTGGGCTCATGGGTACTGGGAGGACTTGATGATATGGTGCCCCCACGTCCACCTGCTTTTCTCGTCGAACTATCTCACTGACCTCACCCTTGAAAAATTGGTTACCCAAATCATCGTGTATAGTGACAAGTGGTTGTAGACATGAACTAAGGCAACCTCGTCGCTCTCCACACTGATGCAATGTCGTTGCAGTATCCTAACTCTAGCCATGGACCCAATACCAGCAAAGCAATCTAGGACAATGTCCCCGTGATCAGTGAACGTCCCGAGTAACCACGTGCCATAGTAGAAGCCCACAATTACCATATGTACAAATGGATGACAATGTCTAAGACATTGATTATATAACGATTTCACTACTTGAATCATGCACATGATTACCTTGTGAAAGGCTCGCTCTACGCGCTCAATAGTAGCTCCAAGAAGATATCATCGCCAACCTCAAAACCTTCGCAATCTGCAGCTACCTCGCCTCCCCGCCTATCATACTTTGGACAAGTGGACGTACTCTCACTAGGGTGCATGAAGATAGCGATGACTAGAATAGAGACCTACTTGCACACACTAGTAAGTACTTTAGTAGGGAGGGAAATCATTGAGCTTGACTTTCACAAAAACCAAAGAATCCTGCACTCACCTCTTCTTGGCCATCTTCTGACATGACATAAAGATATCTCGAGACGCACAAGAATGCCTCCCGCACAGCAATCCCCAAGTACTCCGCACGTAGAGTGCACACCATAGTGCCATCGACATGTAGGAACTCTGCAGCAAGCATAAAAGCCCACTCCACACACATGTACCTTGGTGGGGAAGTTTGGATTTCCAAAGGCTTCACATCTATGTTCAAACGGGAAAAAAATTTTAGCGAGCATTTTTGAGCGAGCGCTTTTTGGGAATCGGGTGAATGGATTCCAAAAAGATTTCCCCCTCCCCCTCCCCAAGATAGAGAGGGCGTATAATTGAGGTTATTGGTTTGAACTGAGAATAAAACCTAGTTTTTTAATATACATCTTCCAATTATAGAAATTCCAAGACCCCCTCCATGAAGAGAGAGGGGTGAAGCAAGTTAGAGAGAGAAACGTGATATAATTACTTCAGCAAGAGTGAACACATAAACATATGTCAACATCACATCCTCTACATTGGGGTTATTGGTTCAAACTGAAAATAAAACCAAGTTCATTCATGTACACCTTCCAAATACAAAAATGCAAAAAACATTATCACATCCTCTACATTGGGGTTATTCTTCAAACTGAAAATAAAACCAAGTTCATTCAACATGCGTGGATACAGTTCGACCACACATGAACGAACATCAGATTGGGTGACCATGTCTTGTCATGTATATGATCCAAGGTATAAAATTACCACTGTAGAGTATTTAGGTGGTTAGAGCTAGCTAATTGTACAACCTCTTAAATGACTATCGTTTTCACACAGCATGCAGGATCTTCTCACCATTGTGACATGTGAAATAAAAGAGGAGGGATGGATGCCCAATGTCTATTCTCAGAATGCATTAATGAAGTGATGGACAACCATGGTTGTGAGGGAAGATTTCTATAGTTTCATGGCAGACGAGGCTCAAGCAAATTGGAATGTAGTTTGACATGTGTTCAATGGTGGAAAAAACATCTTGACAAATAGGGAGAGGTCTTTCCTATTTCATTGGGAGCAAAGCATGGTTTCCCACACACAACAAAGTATGTGTGTGTTACGTCTCAAGGAGAGCACAAAGCAATGTGTGAGAAGTGGTGCATGGCTCCTACCAATGAAGTTGCATCAGTGGAGGATCGATTGATATGTCAATGGTGGCACAGTGGTCATGTGATGGACATGAATTTGTCATCTCAATGGACTCTTGGTTGAGCTAGTGGGAATTATGCATAGCACATTGGGGTTCAGTCATGATTATGACAATGATAGAGAGAAGTAATGATGGTCCAAAACCCCAAGAACAAACCTAGTAGAAAGCAAGCATGGAAGTTGGCTGGTAGGGGAAGGATATAGATGCAAGATTTCTCTTTACGATGCATGTACTATCGACATGGTGAATACAATTTTACAAAGCACAAGGCAATCTCTTACAGTCAAGGCAAGCACATAGGGAGAGGCCCAAGCTTGGAGAAACTAAAAGAACGGTGCTTTAAAAGCCCTGCCCAAGTGGTTCGAACAGCTAATCAGGCAACTGAAGGAACACCCATATACAGGGCACCTACCCCTCTCACTGGTGGCAAAGAGAGTGCACATCACAAGAGACCAAGGGTGGTAATTGATATAGATGATGAGGCCACGCGACCAGAGTACAACATACATGTAAGAGATCACGAGTATTCTGGGAGGCCACGGAAGATCAATTTCAAAGAACATAATAAAAGCAAAACTCTTGAAAGTACTGCAAAAGTCAGAGGGCAATGTCATTGACTGCAAGGTGAATGAAGCAATGTGGGCAATCCAAAGGATGCATTGGCAGCAAGGTCACATGTAGCAGAATGCCTTGTGGGGGTAAGAGGTGTGGGCAACACATAGTCAGATCTGCTAAGGGTGTGCCTGCACCTTCCTTTAAAGGCTATCGTAAGCACGCTAATGGTCTCATTAGACAATGGATGTGGTTCTGCCCTGACCACGTGGTTCATTGCTATATAGTGGACAACAACATAGACCCAAAGCCCAGTCCACCACCCAAGATATGGCCAGTTGCTATAGGAACAAACCTCACAAAACGAGGAGGTATATTCATTGTGGGAAGGTCGATACCAGGTGGAGTGCAAGAATGCAGAAGGTGTTGTGCCCACCCCATCGTGTAGTAGTGGGGCTTCAAAGTTCTTTACAACTACAACTTCAAAAGATCCGCCATATGGGTCCACTACTAACATAGAGGCTAGTGGGTCAAGCATGCGAAATGGCATAGGAGTCAAGTACCACACGTCAATATCAAAGGAAGCAGCTAAGAAAATAAAGGCTGCTTTGAAAATGAAAGCTATGGTGGTAGAAGAAGTGTAGAGAGTGGAGTACAAGTATGAAGTTTTCAAGATTGAATCACATGGGTATGATGAACACGTGGTAAAATATGATGTGCATGTGAAAGACGAACTGTCTTGTACATGTCCAGATTTTGCAGATAGAGATGCCAAGAAGAAGCCGTACCTTGCATGCAAGCACTTGTACTTCATTTATTTACGTGTGCTAGGCTTAAGCCAAAGCGAGAATATGTTCAACCACCAACCTATCCTATTTGACCTTGACCTTTACAATGCCTTGTCTCGTAGGAGAATATACCCTAATTTAGAAATTTGAATGCAAGGATAATCAGTTGAGCTTAACCTTTGTCGATGTCACCTCATTGTAGAGGGTTCTATTGTGCAATGTCTATCTCCTTCAAATACATGCTTGCTCTTTCCAAATAAGTTCAAAATATGCAATTTTTATTGTGGTGCCAAAATTTGAGGAAAGAAACCTTTATACATAACATATTAAAAAAATAAATATAGTTTTTTATTTTGATTGTTAAACCTCTCCCACTACTATAAATATAGAGGCAAGCTCCAAAGCAATTTGTTATATAGCATTGCCCCACCAAGCCTTGTTAGAAGAGTAAAACAACCCAAACCCTCCTTCTTTTTGTTTGTGATAGCCTCATCAAATGTTAGCATTGAAGTTGTTGATGCGCGTATCAAGAGGGAGGCCATCGATGTGGAGATCAAGAAGAAGACCATAGATGGTGCACAAGCATGGAAAGGTCTCACATCCTTTCCACTTCCCGAAAATGATGAAAAAATTTCTCAAGTTAAGGATAAAGTGGTGGGCTTAATTGTAATTTGGCGAGTCCATGGTTTTATTGATGAATCGTCTGAGCGTGTCTTGCTAGAGGAAGTACGGAAGGGTACGGTGTTTCCAACCTTGAAGTGGGTCCAATAGTGGAAATCTTGAAAACATAGCACTTCTCACTTGAGGACCCTCCTTGACATGGGAACCTGCTTATGGAAGAAGTCGTAAGTGCACTTTCACTTCAGCTTCAGAAGTGCATCCAAGCCAAAACTCTCCTTTGAAGAGCCTTGCTGGGCTGCCTAGCGACTAACCACCGAAACCTAAAAAATTAGTTACTCAAATATTACAACACATCTTATCAGGATTTTAATAACTATTTAACACCTACCAAATTTACCAACCAGATTAGCCTACTAGTTGTCTTCCACTAGTGGTCCCATCTCATCTGCAATGTTGATGAACTCTTGTTCCCTAATGAAATGAGAGGAACCACCTTTTTGCAATAGTGCTGCCATGATGATTTCTTTTGCCCCAACATTGTGATCCACCCCTAGCACCCTAAACACCATTTTCCTGGTCTTATCAGTTAGTGCCTTTGATGTGCCTGCACGTTCATTATCTTGATGGGTGCCGACGTGTATCATTAATTTGCATCGTTGGAGGGCATCACATAATAGATGTAGCGATTGCATGTAGCAATGCACATCTAGAACTAAGCAATAATGGCATATGAGATTTCCAGACGCATTGTTGCACTCCTCTCTAGTTGTTGGTGCCTTTAGCATGCTTCCAGTAAAATGTGATGTATTTGATACCCTGTGGTTCTTTAAATGGGGGAAAATTTCATTAACACACTTCAAACTACCTAGACAATGGCTTTGATGAGATACTACAGGGAAGGCAATGTTAGAGGTTTGTAGCTTTGACAACCAGTGGGGATCATACTTATGCTCCATGGAGTCCATTCCTAGGTGTGTTCCCATGGTCGCTACTAGGAACTCAAATGCAATATCACCATTTTATTGTTTAGGAATCTCCACGGCCTTGATAACATCTTTGACATTTAGCAAAATCTTTGTTAATGTGTTTCCCTTCTTCATGTTGAAAAGGTATTCTAAAATGCTCTTACCTTATCCCTCTTGCAGCACTGGATGAGCCTGATGCATCGGTATCCTCTGGGCTACATAAATCTATCACATTCTTCAGAGTTGGAAAACCTTTGGGCGGGCTGTCTAAGATGGCTATTGGTTCTGGGTTTGACGTCAATGAAGAATCAACTATTGCCGAGTAGTTAGCTGATAGAGAGTCCTCAAGTATGTAGAACTCCTCTCCCTTATGATTAGAGGTTGCCTTGAGAGGGATGTGTAACTCTTGGGTCCCAATACTTACTAAGGCTTGCAATCCACAAAATGAGCGGGGAGCTACTTGCTCATGTAAAAACTTTGCACTCACCACAACCCGTCCATTGATGAAACTCAGTTCTTTCTTAGAAGATGGGAATGTGATTGTGCAACTCATTGTAAAGAGGAGCAAAAATGAAGTACACAAGAACAAAAAAGAATGGTATAATAGGTAAGGAGTACACAAGTATTGAATGGTGATTAAGACCCTTAAGCAAGTTGATCGTTTTAAATCGGATCGTTATAATTTAATTATATTTTTTTATTATTTTTAAAAATCTAAAAATAAATATATGTTAATTTTTTAAATATTTTCTGAAATTAGCATCCAGTCATCTCTCTCCTATTTCTCTCTGTACTCTCCTTCATCATGGTTTACAAGAGATAAACATCAAAAAACATAACCATCTAAAAAACTTGACAAATACATTAAAGAAGCTCGCACTATGAAGTTGCATTATGCTGGAACATGTTTGGCCCATGATCATGGGCCTAACACTTGGGCTGCCACGTGTGAGGCCCATGATCTTGGGCCTCACATGTGGGAGGCCCACGATCGTGGACTTCCCACCACGTGGCTGCCACGTGGACTGCGCAATGGCCTAGGCCACGTGGTGCCAATTAGATGGCGCCGCGTATGCTGTGCTGGCCACCTGGCACACTGTAGTGTGCCATGTGGTTTGCATAGTCCATGTGGTGAGCCTTTAGCTTGCCACATGGACATGTGGTTACACGTGTAATGCCCAAGCGTGGGCATTACACATGGCAGTGCCATGTGACAATGCCACATGGACTAAATGGTCCACGTGGACTATTAAGTACACATGGCATTGCCTTGAAGCTTCCCATGGCACTCTTGTCACAATTAGTTTTCAAGGTGTGTGCGCATTGTAGTATGTTTTGATTTCGAAATATATTTCTTAATGTTTTCAATTCGAAGTATGTTTCTTAAATAAATATAAATGCATTGTAGTCGGAATTCGATGCCACGTTCCAGGACAAGATCAGTGGGGCTTGCCTGAGCAAGGGAGTAGAGAATATATGATGGATGTAGAATTGTTTGACAAGAACTATAGGGATGCCCTACAGGAGACGGAGGCACTCTTCACTAAAAAGGGACATGAGCTGGCACAAATTGCCAATCGCAACTGTGGGAAAGAGTTCTTTAAAAAAGTGATCTCGTACCAAGGGTGGGGTGAAAAGGCTAGCAAATTCACTACACCAAAGCTAGTCGAGATTTCTTCGAGCACATGTTTCAAATGAAGAGTAAGATCTTCAGCTCTCTTGATGCATTACATTTTTTTATTAAAAAGTTATTAGAAACATAATGCTTGTTTACAATGTAGGAAATGTAGGCTACTTGACATATTAGCTGGTGCAAGTTTGCTATGAAGGATGCGTAGATTTCGCCATCCGATAGAGCCTTCTTCATATGGACCCATCATCATGTGTACTAGTTCCAATTGACCGAGTACATACTCAAATTGTATGCAAAGCTAGAGGTGGACTCACCTACCATAACTGGCATGCATGAAAGAGCCACAGAAGACTCTAGAGTAGGTATCGCGGATGCCTTGAAATCTTATAGGAAGTCTTATTTTGAGAAGGCATTTGTTAGGTGGAAAGGACAAATGTGTGCTACCTTGGATCCTGCCCAGCAACCACACCTACCATACACATCACGATGCCTCTTGTATAGGTATAAAGTACCTTAACTCTTTTTTTTTGGCCTTGCATGGTGGAGAAGCTCTCCTACTTCTTGTATTGGTTTCTTAGACCTTTTTAATGGCTGTGTATTAGGTGGTGGAGAAGTAGTGTACGTGATTGGGTCTACATTCCTGAGCACCCTTCAGACACATGGGTGCTATCTGAGGTGGAGCAGACAGGATTGTACCCCAAGGAGTGGATCAACGACCTTCGGGGCAAGGACACATGGATACTTTGTCCATGGTGGTTAGACTACCCAGAGGGGGAGTTTCCTCCAAAGAGGAGGTAGAGTAGTTTCATAGTACATTTCCTTGTGCACATTATTTAATTTGTACAGGGTATGAAGCTTGTTTTTTGGGAGTTTACAGTTCTAATGTTGGTTAAATGTAGTGTTGGCCAAAAGGGCAAGAAGCCTACCATCAAGCAAGAATTGACCCTCGTGAAGAAAAAGGGTAAGAAATCCACACCTCCATCGTCCCAAAAAAAGTCACGGCTAGACTGGGAAGGGGATGACTCAGATGAGGAATCTGAGGACATACATTCCAAGGATGATGAGCCTGAAGATGAGTGGCAGTCCCATGCACATGGCAAAGAGCAGGTGACCCCTTTGCATGGCGAGACCCAAGAGCAGGGGTCAGAGGGTTCAAAAGATGACGAGGCGGACCTCTTGGGATCTAGTAAGTAAACTTAACGTGTTAAAGCATTCATTAGATCATTTATTCATCAACGCTCATAACATGTATTTGGTGTTGTGTAAATGTAGACTATCGTCCCATCGTGGTGAACCCTCTGCACTTAGTTTTGAGCTCGAATATTGATCACCTCTGTCTCACGCTTATGGGAAAGTGAGAACACATGTACGATCTCTCAGTAGTGTGAGTGACTCTCTCTATTCATCGTCATTATAGCATTTGCACTCCCCTTACATGCTTTGTTGTTCCATGAATCTTGTAGTATTGCAATGATTCATGGGATCTCTGACGAGGTGGAGAAGCATGGATGCCTTCGATAGCTTTGGAGGCGTCCGCTTGGTGTGGGCTGATTTTCCTACAGAGAGCAAACTATATTCAATTAAGCGTAAACCAAATGTAACCATTAGAGACTTTATTCAAATAAAACTCTTGGACTCACGATGTGAGTCATGGGAAAAATTAAACAATTCTCGATTGAAGACATGTTTTATGATGGGATTAAAGAATAACCATTTACACAACTTAATCATTGTATTCAATCCGGAAACATTCGATCAATGTTGTAAAGAAGCAATACGTTTAGATGGCATAATGATGGAAGATGATCATGATATGAGATGTTCCTCATCTAAACTAAGTGAAGCAATGGCTAAAGAATGATCGATCTCGGAATTGTCATTCCCCGAATTCTATGTAGTCTTGCTTAAAAACTTTCAATCAACATCTCTAAGAGAGGATGAGATCCTTCAAAACCAAACATCCTTGGTTTTGTTGAGAGGATAGGGAAAAGAAACATGTGGAAAACATAAACCTGCATCCACCTCAAAGGCCACCACTCAAACCACAACACCCACATGTGCGACACAGGATACAAAAAATTGATCTTGTCGCATGGGCAAACATAATGAAAACCTAACGATCCAAAGATAGTCAAAAGATAAAACAAGTTCTAGTACGTCACTTAGTGAGAATGAAATAAGTTATAATTCGTCACTCAATGCACTTAATAGACCAATCAAGAAACTAGAACCCGCCCAACCACCCCAAATTAAAAATCTTGATCATATGACGTATGTGGAACGCAAAAAGCAAGCTCATGGGAGCATTCTTAGCATTGTTGAGTGTTATATAGGATCACCCATTGTGATTGAACCTCATAATGCCAATCCTAAAAAAGCAACCAAAATACAAGAACCAGAGGAGTCTCTTCCCCTTTCAAGAGGAAGGCATACTCTCTATAGAAGAGTCATTAGAGGCAGATTGCATGAATTATGTGATTGAAAAAGCATGTGAGAAATTCGATAAATCCCTTACAAAATTAAAACAATTTCTCAAAACCTCATTTGGGGAGGAGAAGGAATGCAATAAGGATGCGATCAACACTTTTTACAAAAGTGGTAGGATTTGCATCAATTGCATCACACTCCTCCAGAGGAGATACGTATGCTTGAAGCGAGCTTAACTCTAGGAGGTAAAGCATTTAAGTGGTGGATGAGCTTGGAGCTGAAAATCAACCTACTACATGGGCTGAATTTGAAAGTGCATTCATGAAAGAATTTCTTCTAGAGAATAAGATGGATCGTAATTGGGAAGCATGGGACAATTGTGAGATGATAAATCTCACATTGACTCAGTATATCTCCAATTATCGAGAAATCATTCTCAAGTTAAAAGGACTGGATGACTTTCAAAAAATTCGTGGATTTATTCACGGATTAGACTTGGACTATAAGATTCAAGTTAAACAAAATGAGCCGGAAACTTTAGAAGAAGCAATTAAGTTTGCTCATGTTTTCAACGGCACTGTCGGAAAGAAAAAGCATGTGCATAATGCACAATGGACATCTAGTGTGTCCGAAGGTTCCAAGCATTAAAGGAAAAATAAAAGAAAGGGACCCAACCAAAAGAATGACCAAAGGACCACAAAATTTTATGAAGCATGAAGATATTGAAAGAGCTAAAAGAGAAAATTTTATTTTCACTGCATGGAAAAGGGTCATAGTAAACTACAGTGTTCTAAACTAAAAGAAAATGAGAAGAGCCCACGTGATCAAAGTAAAGAATATCAAGTGCATACTATTCAAGTGCTCCCTCTAGAGACTTCTCGTAAGTTCAAAGAAGTTCAAGTTTATCATGCTAATTCTACTCATATGTGTTCATCATGTTTATCATGCTGATTCTACTCATATGTGTTCATCATGTTTATCATGCTGATTCAAGTTTATCATGCTGATTCTACTCATATGTGTTCATCATGTTTATCATGCTGATTCTACTCATATGTGTTCATCGTGTTTATCATGCTGATTCAAGTTTATCATGCTGATTCTACTCATCATCATGCTGATTCTACTCATCATCAATGTGGGTGCCAACATTTGGACCACACGAGTTGGTTAGAATGCATGGTTACGTTAAAGGTCACAAGGTGCGAGTTATGATTGATGATAGTGCCACATTCAATTCTTAAACTATACTTTAGTCAAGAAATTAAAGTTGCTGCAAAGTCCAAGTGATCATAAGTATGTGGTTTCTTTGATTAACGGCTATGATAAAGATGTATGGGATACAGTAGTTCGTGATGTTCCATTAGTCATTCAAGGTCATGAGATGCATTTGGCTTTTCAAGTTATGCAGATCACTCAAGCGGATGTTATTCTAGGTCGTGAGTGGTTATATAACATTGGTCCATCTTTGTCTAGAAGTTATCTGCATAATTTTTTTGAGTTTGAAGTAGATAGTAAGAAAGTGCGCTTGCAAGGTGAACATGATGTACCCTCCTCACCTCTTATATGCCCTATGGAACTCAATCGCCTCTTATATGCTCTATGGAACTCAATCGCCTTGTACAAGCTAATGAAGTAGAAAACATCTTTTTGTGCTACATGCTTCTTGATGACGTCATTTCTTTTTCCACATGTGAAAACATAAGTGGTTTGAGTGAGCATAGTGTTTACATGACTTCTTTTCAATCAAAGCATGTTAACAATAAAAAAGTTAATGAATCCCTAAAGAAAATGTTACAACAATTTAAAGATGTGTTTTCAAATAAATTATTGGAAGGATTACCTCCTGTCCGCGATGTTGAGCATCCAATTGAAGTAATACCTAACTTAATTCTAGTAAATAAGCCTCCTTATAGGCTTAGTTTTAAGGAAGCAAAAGAATGTGAATGACAACTAAAGTTGAATCAAATAAAAATTCAATTTCAAGTGAGATCTTGGAATTCTTACCACAAGCTCCATAGAGCTTATCAAGCTCATCCCATTTCTCCTTTGCAGTCGGAAGCTGGTCCACATGGTGAATGAGAGCCTCATCAAGATGAAGCATGATGATGGCTTGTGCCCTCTCATCATCTTCAATATCTTCAGCCTTAGTTCGATCAATAACCTTAGTGCCGGAGATGAATGACCAAAAACCTTTGGACATCATCTTGTACTTGACAACAAGGACTTGCCAAGTGTGGAAGCCCTCTCCTGAGAACTTCTTAATTTGGGTGTTGTCCTTTGACATTGGGTATTGAAGGAGATTACTAGAGAGTAATGGGCTGGGTCCACTAGCTCATCTATTTAAAGGTGTAGCTAGAAGGCATTTTGTATGGAGCAAGAAGCCTAGTTGTATTTGAGCAACTTAATAAGCAAGATATTTTCTTGTATTTTGTGTCTCTCTCCTCCACATAGTTGATCTAACATGAGTACCACGAATTGTAACATGGTATCTAGAGCTTGGCAAGACTAGGTGGTGTAGAATAGGTCAATTTTATCCCTTTTTCTTTTGTGGAGCTGAACCTCCTGCCAGTGGAGGAGCTCTAGCAGCTCGTGGAGGCAACAACTCGTGGAGCTTTTAACTAAGAAAGTGAAGAAGACCTCCAGATGCTTGAGCTCGTACAACCGATCGAGGGATCCTTCTTCTCCTGGCCGCGGCATTGCCGCCTGAGCAAACCGACGCACTTTTCCCTGCGCGGCTGATGTCGTACACAAATTCGCCATGTAGGCGTTGGCAGCCCTAGGGAGCTTAGGGCTTTTGAAGCCCAAGGTCTCAAGATGCTACAGCTTGATTTTTAGCCCCAATGGCTGCTCCTCGCGTGCGCTACAACAAAAAAACCAGGCTACCCCTGTGAGGAAGCCATGGAAGCTTGCATAAAAGCTTCATAATAGTGTTTTTTTCACTAATCTCCTCCTTTTAGCTCTACATCTCTTCAAGTGTCTCTTGAAAGGGCTTTGCTCCAGACCCTCTGAAGTTGTTGGCATACACTATGAGGTGCTCATAAGTCTCATTCATCAAAACGTCATCAAGCTTCCTCAACACCTTCAAGTGCACAAAGCTTTTCAAAGTGTGCTTATAAGTACTAATAGTGTTGATTAACACTAATGAGGCTTCTAATTTAGCAAAAGGGAGTCATTCCAAAGTGTTTTTAAATACTAAGAGTGTTCTTAAACACTAATGGTAAATCTAATCACCATACAAGTGTCATTAGACACTAGAAATGTGCTCTTAAGCACTAATCGTATTTTTAAACACTAATGGTGATCTTAATCACTAAACAAAGTGTTCATTGACACTAATGAAGCTCTTCCCATCAGAATTAGTGGGGTTATGCACAAACCCTAAGTGCTAAACCATAAAATTTACCATCTTAATCTCTTTTTTATGCAACATCCTTGGCTTGATTGATCATCCTCAAAGTGATGGTCAAACCGAGAGAGTTTAACCAAGTCTTGGAAGATATTCTACAAGAATATATATGCAAAAAACAAACCAATTGGGAAGAATATTTACCCATATTGGAAATTGCTTATAATAGTGCCAAACATTTATCAACGGGATTTAGTCCATTTATGTTGATGTATGGTTTTCAACCACGAGCTCCAGTGGCTATTGGACTCGAGAAAGAAAAGATACAAAAGGTTAAAGATTTTCTTCAAGATCTCCAGGAGATGACAAAAATCGCGAAAGACAATGTTAAGAGAGCACAGGACCGTGCTAAACATTATGCAGACAAAGATCATAGTCAAATCATCTTAGAGGAAGGTGATAAAGTGTTTTTAAAGGTTCCCGTGAATCTTTGAAAATGGGGAGAAGTCCAAAGCTATGTCCAAGGTATTGTGGTCCATTTACAATACTTAAAAAAGTAAGTAGTGTTGCTTATAAGTTAGCTTTACCAGAAAGCTCTAAAGTTCATCCAGTTTTTCACGTCAGTAGATTGAAAAAGAAGTTGGGTGATGATAATCTCGTTAGCTCCTAGTAGAACTTATCGAACCCCCATCCTTACCATATGACCTAGAAAAAGTCTTGGATTTCCAAGAGAAAAGAACTCGACACTTTGTACGACAGGAGTGTTTAGTCAAGTGGAAGGATAGACCGGAAGAAGGTTCTACCTGGGAAAAGGTAAGCACACTCAGAAAGAGGTTTCCAAATTTCGTTTTCGAGGACGAAAACTCCTCTTAAGGGGGGAGTAATGTCAGGACAACGGAATTATCGAGAGCCTAGAGAGTTCGACCATTCGGGCAAGGCACAGTCGAGGTTTAGGGGAGCCAAAAATGATCGGATACGGACTCTAGGGTGACTGGGCACTAATAAGAGTGGCTGGGCACATGTGAAGAGCAACTAGCTAATAAAAGAGTTGGGTCCGAGTGGCTGGGCACATGTGAAGAGCAACTAGCTAATAAAAGAGTTGGGTCCAATCTTAGGGGGTTATGTTTTATTTTGGTGGTTGGGAGGAGAACCTAGAGCTCTCAGCACCCTTCGTTGGGGTAGAAGAACGTGCAGCCATGGTTGCCTAATAGGCAAGGCCTTTTACTCTTGAGCACAAAGCTACAAAATGGTTTAAAGCACTAGAACCAAAGAGCAAAGCAACTTACGACTATTTGAAACAATAAAAGAGTTGGGTCCAATCTTAGGGGGTTATGTTTTATTTTGGATGTGGTTGGGAGGAGAACCTAGAGCTCTCAGCACCCTTCGTTGGGGTAGAAGAACGTGCAGCCATGGTTGCCTAATAGGCAAGGCCTTTTACTCTTGAGCACAAAGCTACAAAATGGTTTAAAGCACTAGAACCAAAGAGCAAAGCAACTTACGACTATTTGAAACAATCATTTTTCATTGCTTATGCCAAGACTTGTGCCAAGTAGAGCTTAGTGAACTAACTCAATACTTGCTTAAGTAAAAAGAGGGAGATGCAATTTGAGAATACATTAACCAAGCCAAGTATCTCTACAGTAGGTGCGAGCATGAGGGTAGACCTAGCCAAACCCACATAATCTCTCTTTCCTTGGAAGGTTTCTAGAGGAAAAGATTGCATGATACACTGTATGCTCAAAGGCACAGGACCTCAATGAATGTGCATTAAATGCCTCTGATTACGATGATAATTTCATGTGCATTGAATTCCATTGACCACGATGATAATTTCATGCAACTAGAGAGAAGTTTTTTTGAGAGTAGCCTCCTCTAGTTCCTAGAGAAAGAGACCATGATAGTAGCCTCCTCCAATTCCTAGAGAAAGAGACCATGATAGGAGAAAGAGACCATGATAGTAGCCTCCTCCAATTCTTAGAGAAAGAGACCATGATAGGATAAATTATGGGATGTGGAGTATCTCTAAGGCCGAGACACCAACGATCATATCTTGAAACCTTAGGGCAAGTTTGTGACTCCTAGGAATTATGGGATGTGGAGTATCTCTAAGGCCGAGACACCAACGATCATATCTTGAAACCTTAGGGCAAGTTTGTGACTCCTAGGGCAAGTTTGTGACTCCTAGGGAGTAAATGATGATCCCATGAGGATCTGCAAGGCCTTTCACCCTTGAGTAAGAAACTACACTAGAACTAGAGGGCAAAGTAACTTAGGGCAAGTTTGTGACTCCTAGGGAGTAAATGATGATCCCACGAGGATCTGCAAGGCCTTTCACCCTTGAGTAAGAAACTACAAATGGTTTCAAACACTAGAACTAGAGGACAAAGTAGCTTCAGACGAGTTGAAATAATCATTTTTTATTACTTATGCCAAGTAGAGCTTAGTGAATCGTCTCAATACTCTCTTAAGCAAAAAGGAGGAGGGACAATTTGAGAATACATTAATCGAGCCAAGTACCTCTACAACAAGTAGGATAGACCTAGCCAATGAAGGTGGTCTTGGCACATGAATCCGCAAAAGTAAGCCATGTGCCCTCCTTGTTTGTATGGGCTTAAACAATTCACATGCCTTGAATCAAGCATTTTTATGCTCACATTACACCGCATACAACCCCAACAAGCTTCCAACCTCAAGGGCTAACCAACATCTACTTCAACGGGGCCTGACGCTTGTGGATTGGTCTCTCACCATTGGACACATTTTCAATCGTCCACACCTGTTTGGAATTGAAGCTTCCTACCATTGGCTACATTTTCAACCATCCATATCTTTCACCACCGAGCAAGTGATGCGAGGAGGATCTAGGAAGACAATGCCAAAAAGATGGTAAAGAGAGAGAGAGAGAGAGAGAGAGAGAGAGAGAGAGAGAGAGAGAGAGAGAGCAGACTCATGGCATTGTTGAGGGACAACCTATGCCACATGCCTTTCTTTCTCTTAAATCGTCTTAGTTTTATACGGTTTTCAAAGGGTCTACTATTCACACATGGTTAAACATGGCCGATTTGCCTAGGAGCCACAAGTGTCTAAAAAACCCCCTTAGAGCAGTTGCCCTCCGGTACCAAGGTTTCCCATTATGGTGGCGATCTCTTGTAGTGTCCGCCGGACGTCAGATGTCGCGACGGGCGCCTTATACAACTTCTTGTCCGAGCGCAAGCGACTCAAAGTTGCAAGCTGTTCAGAGGGATGGAGGGAGCGGTGGTAGAGGAGGAGATGATGGCTCTGGAATCCATCTTCTACGACAGTTTCACCAAGATTGACCACAACCGCTTCAGGATCAGGATAGATCCTTCTACAGAAGCAGAAGCACTTGAAGAAGGAGAAGCAGATCAACATCGCTCTGGCTCTGCGTCCCCCCTCTTCGTTGAAATCCTTCTGCCTGCATCTTACCCTGACGAAATCCCACACTTCGACATCTCCAACATCAACAACAACCCTTACACCGACTTCGCTAAGAAGGCCATCATGCTTGGTCTCGAGGAGCAGGTTTTTCACCCTCCTCCACATCCCTAATACTGTAGTAATCACATTAGTAATTAACTTTTTGTTGCAATAATGCCATAGAAATTTGTTCTAGCCGTGAAGATCACCCCCCCCCCCCCCCATGACTTGAGCTTAGATGAGGAAGGGAATGGATGCCGGAATGCTCACATCTACCTACATAGCTGGACTGGCGTAGCCGGGCGAACTGGACACTTGCTGATGTCTGCGTACCATGGAAAGCCCCATCCTGTGCTGCATACAATGGAAAGCCAGTTTCGTTCAAGGTGGTGGCTATGTTTGACCTGTCAGCAACACTCAATCTCCCAGTTGTTTTTGACTTGCAATGACACTTATTTGACTATTTCTTACAGGTTACCCATCACATATATAACAGCCTACCTTAGCAGAGCAATGTCGCTTAATTGTAAAAAAAACAGGGTCTATATTATTTCAGAAATTGTTTTGGACAAGAGCCCATTATTCATTGCACTGTCCATCGGTGCAGCAAACGTAAATCTCTCTTTTAGAAAAGTAAAAATTGTCTGCGCGCTGCAGCAAACAGAAAGCTCTCTTTCTAGAAGAAAAAATATGTTGTGGCCATAATGAGTATATTTCGTGAGGCGTTTAGTAAGGTGCACCAATGACATCTTCTTACCTTAAAGCAGGCTGGGATTTGCAGGCATTGAATTTGATAGGTGAAAGCATGTGCTACAGCATTTTGGAGTGGTTAAAAGACAAGCTTCCAGAATTTCACTCTTTAAAGCCGACCTCTCTCGCCGAAGTTAGTTCTAGCCCTCTTTTTGGGACTTTCATTCAATCCCTTTTTTCGTATATTTGCCAAGTTTCATTGGCTGTTATGAATTAAGTTTCTCATTCATACTCATAAACCCTAGGATGTCGAAGGCTTGACCTCTACACATGGTCAAAGTGATCCCAAAGATTCAAATCCTGGGAAAAAAGATGCGAAAGAGAAAATGACCAAAGCACAGAAGCGTCGATATTTTGACAGATTTGGTGCTGCAGCTGAGAAGCCACGTGGCTGGGATTGGGTTTCTATTATTTCCCATGTAAGTGCTAATATTTTTTAAATAGAAAACCCTCTGTCAAAGTTTGTGATGCATGCACACTGATATGGCTTTTGTTTTGTTCATATTTGTAATTGAGAACTTTACAAATGGTTCAAAAAAGTGTAATGAAGGGAACTTCTTTCAGTTAGAAGGGTTCTCCACTAAACTTTGTGATCCCCTCTCTCTCTCTCTCTCTCTCTCTCTCTCTCTCTCTCTCCCCAACATTTGTGCACCATCATGATATAGCATTTAATGGCCATGGATGCATTCTCAATGTGACACACCTCACCTGTGGTACACAGAGAGCTAGTATGTATAGACCCTTGTGTAGGTGTAGGTGCCACGTGGCGATGATGATGTGGCAGCGAATGACTTGTGGTAGGTCGTGGACCTGGCTGACAACAGCAAAACAAACTGACCAATAGCGTTGGTGAATGTATATATGTGGGTAGCCAAAGCATCATAATCATTTGCTTTCCTCAGTGTTGGACTTCACAGAGCGTTTCTTTGTGTTCAAGGTGCTAGCCAGGAGTGTACATTAGGTCATAGGGCTGCAATTGACGTCTTCACTAAGCCATATCCATTGTACTATAGATTTAGTTGTATTACTTCTTTCTTGAACATAGTTCAGGTAGGACTCGTGTGTGCTGTGTGATCTTGTTGCACTCTTCTTTCTATCTCTGAAAACCCTAGCACATAGGCATAAGTGTTCTACAGTTGGTATCAAAGCCTAGTGCACCTGCAATTTTTCTTTTCTTTTGTGGCACTCATGTGCATTGACTGCGTGGATAGGGTAGAGTCCATGAGCTCCAGGAGTGGCAGAAGTCCAGGTTTGTCATGTGCACGCATATGTACATGCTAATCCTAGGGCTGATCCTTGAAGGGCAACAGATAAAGAACAAGATTAGGACCAGATTTTGGAGCTTGTGCTGCTAGTATGGGAGGAAGACCGTGTGGAGGACACAAGAGGCCGTCGGCCAGGTCATAGTCGATTGTAACAAATAATGGAATATTTGTCCAGGACCTGGCCGACAGCAGCAGGTCAGCCAATCCATAGGGGATTTCATGGCTTATAAAAGGACACGCTTGCTCATTGTTAAGAGTCATTCAGTCCTCCAAGGGGTTGAGTCATAGAATAGTGTTTAGACTACGTGATTTACCACCTTTTGAAGGGCAACCAAGGACTAGCCAAGAACGTACCCTTTTTGTACTATAGAATATACTGAAACTCATCTCTCTCTCTCTCTCTCTCTCTCTCTCTCTCTCTCTCTCTCTCTCCATGTCTCTAGCTTGCATTTTGCATCAGGTTTTTCCAAGATAGTGTTTAGGGCTGAAAGAAGACCCCCAGAGCTTCCGCATGTGACATTGGTATTAGAGTATTAGGCTGAGCAAGGCTAAACATTGATTTAGTCCTAGATGAAGGTGCACAGTCCAAGGAGAGGAACACAAGACATGGAAGAAGTTCCGAGGAGGTTGGTTGGTAGTGTTCCACAAGACCCAAGGGGAATGGTAGTCCTATGAGTCGGGTGCCACTTGGGGCACACTAGGAAAGGCTTTCAGGCAACGGTTCCAAGGGAGGATGATGCTCCAAGGGGTGGAGTGAGAGTGCCAAAAAACTCAATACTCAAGAAAAGAAGACCAAAGAAAGTGTTCAGGGACAGGGCATGAAGGGAAAGGGGACGGGATGGAATAGATGCATAGATCTTCATCAGACTTAGAGTGGATTTGGAGTCTGGGTAGGGTTTTCAGTGAAAAGGTTGCCAGGAAGGGAAGGATGATAGGTTTGGGACTCTAGGGAAAGACAAAGGGATGATGATAGTCATCCAACAACAGAAGTTGGAATCCCATCATCAAGTTTAGCAGAGGGGGATGTCATGTGCATGCACATGTATATGCTAATCCCAAGGCTGATCCGTGAAGGGCAACAAATAAAGAACAAGATTAGGACTAGATTTTGGAGCTTGTGCTGCTAGTATGGGCAAGAAGACCTTGTGGAGGACACAGGAGGTTGTCGGCCAGCTCATAGGAAGAATATGCTTCTGTCGATTGCAGCATATTTGTCCAGGACTTGGCTAACAGCAGGTCGACCAGTCCATAGGGGATTTCATTACTAGACATCATCTCCTTGTTGCTGGCTTCCTGTTTGGTGTCCTATTTTAGCCTCTAGGGCTGGGGCTGGTCACCCCTCACATATTTTTCCCCTATTTTATCCCCATTTTTATGGTGTCTTGGATATTTATCCCAGTCGTGTGGATGCTAGTCGGCTGCCTACTTTTGGGCATATATGTAGTTGGCCTGCCTCCCTCTTCACTGCTTGCTTAGCATTGTTTGCTACAGTCCCTCACATACGAGGTTTTCTCCCCTCTTGCTCGGGACATGTATTCCTTTGGATGATGATATTGAGAGCAAGTTCTCACCTGTGTTTCCTCTCCATCTCTCTCTCTCTCACTCTCTCTCCTGTGTTTTCACTTTCCCTGTGTTTTCACTTTCCCTTCTTCCGCTGCACAGTCTATCATGGTATTAGAGCGCTGGTGATCTTCAGTGTTGGATGCTCCCTCCTCTCCCTCCTACGTTTTTGCGTTTTCAGCAAGGTGGACAGATCTTGCGTTTTTTTCTCAGCATTGCTGCTAGTCGCTTGCCTCTTCCAAGCATTTCTTCTCAGCAGCTTGTGGGCTTTCTTCATCAGTTTGACCTGTGAGAACCCCTTTCACACCTGCTTTCTGCACCGTTTTCAGGGCAGTAGCACCTAGTGTGCTGCATTTTTCTACAGGTGGTTTCTACAAACAATTTTCAGCGTTTTCTTCAGCATCTACCCCCCTGTAGTGCTGGCTGCCTATTCTGTGCAGGATAGCAGCAGCCTACATGCTGCATTTTTTTCCTACAGGTTTTCTGATGCCGATTTGTTGATCTGAGGCTTGGGTGTACCTATTTCTTCTGTGTTTCCAGATTCAGCCCTTTCTACTGCCCCGAATACCTTTGCGTTTTCAGATTTGCAGCCATGTTGGTGGTGTTTTTTTGAACTGATCTTGCTGGTAACTCTACCTTCACTTGGGCTTCAGTTGTTGGACTTGAAGGTACCTTTTGTTCAGCGTTTTTCCTCATAGGAGGTGTGGACACTGGTTGGCCTGAATTTTCAGGTTTGTAGCCCTTGTTTGGCTGCGTTTTCTTCTCCAGTGGACACAGATCACTTGCAGAGGGGGTTTCTTGTTTGGATTGTGGCTTTGGAGGCAGTTTGGTACTTGAGGAGGATACTGAATTTCTGATTTTAGTCAGCGTTTTGCTGATTTTGGAGCATCTATACCTGTGTTTTGTTCCTGGCCTTCGCAGGTACCCGATTTCTTCATGTTCCTTGCCTTCTGTTGGTGGTGGAGTGCTGTTTTTTCTGGACAGCAGTGATTTGGCTGCGTTTTGCTTCCCAAAGGAGTTTTCTATACTCAAAGGGGGCCCATCTCCAACTACTTCACTTGAGGATCAGTTTCGGGAGCTGTTTTGTTTCTGTGGAGACTTTCTTCTGTGACAGGAGTTTACAGATTTTGGAGAAGAGCAGTGATCTTTTCAGAGATCCTAAGCAGAGTTTATTTTGTCCGAGCTTGTGTTCTTTGCAGTGTTTGCAGAGAAAGGAGGGTGTTTTGCCCTTGAGGTGTGATCCTCTCACATGGATCATTTATTTGTTGCTGATTCTTGGGATCTGATTCTACTTATGGAATAGTATTCTGCTATCGATGCGTTTGAGGGCTTTGTTACCACTGCAGTTGTCACAAAATTCCTTACAGTGTCTATTTTTTCTAGTGTTCATGTGTGGCATATGGAGCCTGACATGACATACATGTATGGCTGGTGTAGCCTGACATGGTGTGTCTGTGTGGCATATGGAGCCTGACATGACAGTACATGTTTGGCTGTGTAGCCTGACATGATAGTATATGTGTGGCTTGTGGGGCCTGACATGGTGTACATGTATGGCCCATGGAGCCTGACATGATGAAATTCTCTGGGACTAGCTATCTTGGAGATCTTTTGTGTTCCAGAAGGAGCCCTGGACATTTTATCGGATACAGCTGAGCAGATGGGTGTTTCTTCCAATCTAGTTGCACTCGTGTGTGCACGACTTTGATTTTATCTTTGGATGACTTGTCTTGGGACCGAGGATGCCTGGGCACCTTGTGGACGTGTATGTGCACACCTGTTTGGGACTGACAGGTGGTCTACATGTGTTTTGCAGGTGGTAAGTATTCCCAAAAACTCAATTTACAGCTTTATGAGTTCACATGCTAATAATTATTGGTGCAGGTTCACACTCAGTGATCGGACAACTTATAAGTGAGTATACATTGAGCGACTTATTTAATACACGTGGCGGCCAAAAGCTGGGCATTGGACATTATTTAGGCCTCCTTCAAGTAGGCGCCCCCTATTGGACCTAAAAAGCACACGTGGGAGCTAAAATTGGCGGAGGAGCTCTAATCTTGAGTAAGACTCCAGTTTTATGTGAGGTGCTTGCTTTTTCGGGTGCATGGGAGCTGGTCGACTGTTAGAAAAAGTGATCTATGTCATATCATAGACAAGGTTAAAGGGATGTGGATGAATGTGGTGAAGGCTAGGAGTTATCCCACATGCAAAGGCAAAGCCCATATGGTACTTGGACCTATATAAAGGGTCATTTCAATGTAATGAAAAACAACAATTCATTCTCAAGTACACAATCTCTTGGTCAAGTAAGTGCATCTTGTGTTGCTTTGTATTGCTTTTGTCATTTGTTTATAATCATGTTTAGCATTATGTTTGAGCCTCCTTAGGCTAGACTAGCCCTAGATCCATGATTTCCAACATGGTATCAGAGCTTAGGTTAGTGTTTAGATTAATGGTGGGTCTAGGATTACGAGGTGATTAAGACCTTACTTAGTTTTAGAGCTTTGCATTAGGGTTATTTCTCTTGTGAAGTGATGCCCATAAGTGAAGCATTACTTAACAAGATTGCATTAGTCTTCATTTAGGGTTTCCATTGTTTTCCTCTTGCATTAGTAGAGAGCATTTTTCTCTATTCAAGATTAGGTCTCTCCACCATGTGTTATTAGGGTTACACTATAGCTTTCTCATTAGGTTTGCACTAGATCTCGAAGAGAGAGAGAGGGCGCATCAGCGCCTACGAGTAGAAGTAGTCAACGAGTGTGCACGAGCAAATAGAGTGGAAAACACAAAAGAGAAGGAGAAGCTTCAGCAGATAGCAGCGTAGACAACAACGGGAGAAGCTGACGGCAGCGAGGAGGTGAAAAGAGTTAAAGGGTCGCTTGGAAGAAGGGACCGGCTTGCTGAGGTTCTGCAGGGAGACGTCGGGGAGTGTAGCAGCTGCCTTGTACCAGGAGGACGCCTCGGGGGTGATCTGCAGCAGGCGCAGAGAAGGTGGCAGCAGCCGCAGGTGTGAGAGGAGAACTGCTGCTGTTCGTGAGGGAGCTGAGGACTTGCTGTGGCTGCTGACGACGGCGACTGAGTTGCACAGCTCCTAGTGAGGACAAACAGAGGAAGTGCTTGAAGAGAAGCAGGCGATGCAGTTGACCAGATCAGAGAGCGCAGCGTGGACAGATCCGGAATCAGCGCAGCAATAAACGGGACCGCCGGTGGAATCAAATCTGGCCGTTTTCATTTGAAAATAAAGGATTTATTCTCTATTTAATGAGACTAAGGTTTAAAAAAACCTTTAAGAGGTTGTTCCTATGGCACTTAAGGATGATGTTCTTTTACCTCTTTTTTGGAAAATTCTATGCATTATGAAGTTGCCTCAAGGATGGGAATGCACGCACAGTCTATGAGCAATGTTAGGACGAAGAAGATGCTATACAAAATGACGATGCAGATGAAGATGCAGACAGAGATGCAAAAATGGATGAAGACAAAGACGAAGATGTCAATGAAGATGAACAAGATGCTGTCTATGTTGATTATTATGTCATGACTCACATGTCATAATGACGAATGAATTATGCCCTCTCTTACCCAAATGTATGGTCACCTCTAACCACCGATGATGTAGGTTATGTGTTTTTATGATGCTCACAATATCTCTCAATAGGCCATGTAGCCCTCAAGGGGGGATTGATGGGGAGTTGGGTCTCCATGACCAACAAATGATGATGATGATGCCCATGGATATGATGATGATGATGCTATGATGATGATGGGGTATGGGAGAGGAATGTTTTTCATGTCATGTCATTTTCTTTTCGCAATGTAGAAGCTATGCTCCCTATGAGCGATGCTAATTTCTTTTATGTACTGTAGAGCTATACTCCTTATGAGTTAAGCTTTTTCTTTCATGTAATGTTAGAAGCAAGGAAGGGCATTATGATATGCCATGATCAAGGAAGGGTGTTAGAAAAAGTGATCTATGTCATATCATAGACAAGGTCAAAGGGATGTGGATGAATGTGGTGAAGGCTAGGAGTTATCCCACATGCAAAGGCAAAGCCCATATGGTACTTGGACCTATATAAAGGGTCATTTCAATGTAATGAAAAACAACAATTCATTCTCAAGTACACAATCTCTTGGTCAAGTAAGTGCATCTTGTGTTGCTTTGTATTGCTTTTGTCATTTGTTTATAATCATGTTTAGCATTATGTTTGAGCCTCCTTAGGCTAGACTAGCCCTAGATCCATGATTTCCAACATCGACTGCCTCGCCTTCTACCACGACAAAAACCTAACAGGTGCATGTTCTCCACTACTAGCCGGTTGATTTCTAGCTTGAACAGAGGTTGGACAGAGGAGGGAGGAAGAGCCGGTCGTGGGTATCTTGATAGTTTTCCTTCTGACCGAGGGCTTGTAGGCTTGTGTACAATTGCTGGTCGATTTCTTTTGAGGCTACTGAGGGCTGGCTGACTGCTGAAAACAGCCTTTGAGCGCTGGTCGACTTGCTCTATGAGCGAGACAGGAAGAAGACGATGATGTCGAGTTGTCCCGGGCTGATGTGGGAGTGCTATGGGCTGTCCATAGTTGTCCTGCATGTGCTTGGTGCCGGGAATGCTCACTTGTGCTGAGAATTATCAGCAAATTCAGTTTATGTTATGTTTTCTTGTTTTCATATTGTATTGGAAGAAACAGGTGCAGCCAGTGGTGAACCCTGGGCACACGCAAAGTTGTATTGGAAGCAAACTCCTTTTGGTAATCTAACCATAAAAGGGGGGGGGGGGGTCAGCCCATCTTCTGGTCCCTAGTGTGGTGTACTGTGCAGATTTGTTATCTTGTTTTATCTGGCATGCTAATGTGTATTTTCAGATTTCATGAGTGATTAGATTTTCGGTGTACAATTGTCCTTCCGTTTACAGCAGTTTATATTCCTGCTTCCCTTCCTCATTGTGAGAAGTCTATCTCTGCCTCTCTTTGTGATGCTTCTAAGGATGCCCCTCTCCCTGCCAGTTCTGTAGGTTTGTTGTTTTGGAGGATGGACTTTTGGACCCAGTGGGATGCTTTGGATCTGTGGTTGCTAATCGTGCCTGGGGCATAGTGGTTTTTCCAGAGTTTTTTGGATTTGGATCAGAATCAGGTTGGGCTTGTACTAGTCCGACGACATCATTTTTTAGAGGGGGATGTGGAGTCTTTTCATTTGGGATGCCCACCTTAGTGGCGTGTACTTATGTACAACATTGGGCAATTCATGGTATGGAGTTTGAGTAGATGGACCCCATCTTTTCTACAGAGTCTTTACATCTTGCGATGCAGACCTTTTCAGAGGATGCTTTTGTACAGCGTTTGGCTACTCTTGGTACAGAGTTGGAGTAGATTGACTCTTTCTTTTGAGGGTTCCAGTGAGGAGCAGTTTGCTTCTCCCAGGATTGATTATCTACAGGATCTGATCTTGGTTGGTTTTGAGGTTTTTCATACCTTCTCAAAGCTGGATGCACAACATTCGACTTCGGGGAGTGTTCTTACACTCGGGTTTGGAATTATTTGGAGTAGCACGTCGCAGCCTATATGGTTGTTTTCTTTCAGAGGAGCAGTGTACCTGGCAGCTTGTTCTGTTGCTTTGGTAGCTTGGAGTTCACTCAGCATCCGGTGTTGAGAGGGGGTGTTAGACATCATCTCCTTGTTGCTGGCTTCTTGTTTGGTGTCCTATTTTAGCCTTTAGGGCTGACCATGTTAGCTAGAGGGGCTGGTCACTCCACATATTTTCCCCCTATTTTATCCCCATTTTTATGGTGTCTTGGATATTTATCCTAGTCTTGGACATTTATCCCAGTCGTGTGGATGCTAGTCGGCTGCCTACTTTTGGGCATATATATAGCTGGCTTGCCTCCCTCATTCTTCACTGCTTGCTTAGCATTGTTTGCTGCAGTCCCTCTTGCTCGGGACATGTATTCCTTTGGATGATGATATTGAGAGCAGGTTCTCACCTGTGTTTCCTCTCCATCTCTCTCTCACTTTCCCTTCTTCCGTTGCACATTCTATCATTCATGGCTTATAAAAGGACACACTTGCGTCATAGAATAGGGTTTAGACTAGGTGATTTACCGCCTTTTGAGGGGCAGCCAAGGGCTAGCCAAGAATGTACCTTTTTTGTACTAAAGAATATATTGAAACTTAGCTATCCCTCTCTCTTCTCTCCATCTCTCTTGCTTGCGTTTTGCATTAGGTTGTTCTAGGATAGTGTTTAGGGTTGAAAGAAGACTCCCAGAGCTTCCGCATGTGACAAGGTTTGGGAAAAATAATTATTGTTGGGATTCGGAGCCTTGTGTGTGAACCCACCTTTAGGTGTGGATAGGATAAGTGTGCCATGTGTCATTAATCTAGTTGGTATGTGTGATTTCTATGAGTCAAAGGATGAGGCTACATGTTTATAAAATCATTAACGTAGATTGTGTGTTGGGAATCAAGGTCTTACTTGTGAGTTTGTATATGAATTCACGAGAAACTGCGTGAGTTTGAACCACCTCTTAGAGGGGTATCAAATAAAATCTAGATATTTGTGTCTGACATAAGCAATGATGTTACAGAAGAACCTTTGTAACCTATAAAGGTACATGTGCTTTCATGGAATGTGAAACCGATCCCGTCAAGTGGGAAAGACTCCGTTGGACACCCACACGCTTAATAGCACAACTTTAAAACCACAAATATGAAATGGACAACTTAAAACAACTTGAAATTTAAATGAACAGAAATGGAAAGATGGACACCAGCACTGGGGCCGGAACGGGCCGACCCCCCCCCCAATATATGATATATTTATTGGGAGTATTTAATGAATACAATGCTCCATGGGTTCTGAGAACCAGACAATGTCCATGTACATATGAAAACAGTACCAAACAAATAGGCTCGGATTTCGATGAAGAAAACTCGGAGCAGAACGACCACTAGTGTGGTCCAATCACTACGGTCCTGTGCTTTCACTGGACTCCGCGGAGAGCACCACACTGGTGTTCCGAGACCACGCACAGACAGGCGCTCTCGTACTAACGCCTGGCTCTCCCGATCTCAGCACCTTTGGACCGAGGTTCGCCCATATAGCTTGGACAACCCGGCACCGAACGGGTGTAGGCCGAGCGGGACGAATCTTTTACCAGATTTAAACATGTAATACTTTACTCAAATCTGAAAATCACTTACTTGTAGATGGTTGATATGAAACCATTACTTGTAGTATGATGAAGTCTTCCAGGTGATGCGAAGTCCCTTTGATGAAGACTTAGTCGCCTCGTGGTGAACCACCAAGGCAAGTACCACCGCAAGAAATAACAGCCACCTGTTGTGAAAGAAGGAGAACCCACTTGGAGGAGAGGCCTGGCTGCAGTGTAGAGAGAAGATGGCCCACGTTTGCTTGCAAAAGAACAAGACAACGCAGCCAGTGGGTAAACAGCCGCATGAAGGAATGCTTCCACCTGTAGGAGCAGTGCGCTGAGGTTCTTGCGGGTTTGCTGCCACCTGAAGGAACAGAGATCAAAGCCTGTTGGTAGAGGGTATCCAGCAGCCTGCGCAGCCACCTGAGAAACAGTGGTTGGCCTGGCTGCAGCCGCCTGGTGATGCAATCAATGGGGCAGCCAGCCGCCTGGGAGAGGAGCAGGCGCAGCAGTAAGGAGGAGGTGGGAAACAACTGCTTGCAGATGGAAGACAGCCGCCTGCTGATGGAAGACAGCCGCCTGCAGCAGCAGGTTCAGTCGCCTGTAGAGGGTCAGGCGCAGCCAGCAGTAGAGTCAACAGTCCCCTGCTGTGCAGTTCGCAGCCAGCCTGTAGAGGAAGTGAAAGCAGCCGTATAGAAGCATGCGCAGCCTGTATGGAAGAGGCAGCATGCGAGGAGATGGTCGACAGTTCCCCCACGCCAAAAAAGGTTGATCGCCGGGTGAAGAAAAATCAACGCCAAGAAGCTGCGATGTTGTTTACGCTTGATGGAGAGCCATATTAAATAAAAATTGAAGTGAAGATAACCTTAGAGCTACCCACGCATGCATGTGGGGGATTAGTGGGGGTTGGTGACCATGCCCACCCCCACACTCACTTAAAAGTGGGGCTCCCCACCTTGGCCCCAAAGTGGGTGCCCAAAGGGGGTGCCCACTTTTAAATAAGTGTGAACCCCTAACCTTATAAATCAAAGGGTTAGAATTTAAAACATTAAAACAACATGTACCATATACTTACCACCTGTTCACATGCACTGAAACTCGTCAGAATACAGGGCAGACTTCACGACTCACTGGCAGGCGTCCCCGCTCAGTAAGTAACACGTCAAGCAGGCAAACACACGAATACATGTCATGCGAAAACAGTTTCAAACATGCAAAATATGTGTGCATGTGCAAATAGTAACATGGACATATCTCCCGTTCATGGAACATGTACAAAATATCTGTCGGCACAAAACTGGCTCGACATAAAACATAAAAACCTGGTCTTCCTATGGAGTGACAGTCCCATAGGTAAGACACAGTTCCAGGCACGAGTTTCCCTATGGTGTGACAGTCCCATAGGTAAAACACGGCACGAATACTGGCTCTTCCATGGCGTGACAGTCCCATGGATCGAACACAGTCCAGGTCATACACGGGTGGCACTGATCTGGCTCCCGTCCATACGACACCATCCTGCTAACACACGATGGCACCAGTCTGGCTCCCGTCCATGTCAGCAAAATACTGGCCTCTTCACATGAGACACCGGCCTGGCCTCAAGTGAACGAGACGCAAAAAGTAGGAATGGACCAAATGGTCGGCCAATTGGTGACATCCCCCCGGGCTTCTAAAGAGTTGACCTCAACTTAAAAGCCTCAAGATATGCCTGCAACAATTGCGGATAATCTGCAAAGTAATCTTCATTTACCCATTTGGCATCAATAGGCAAATAATTCTTAAACTTCACAAGGTATCTCCTGGAAAGCTTTCCTGCAGGTAGCTTTCTCTCCTTGTGAAAAACAATCTGTTCTGGCTGGAGGATCTCCTCAAGCTCTTCAATTTCTGGCGGATCTTCTGTGACAGGCTCATCAGGATCTGGCCCCACATATTTCCGAAATAGACTCACATGAAAAGCATTGTGAATCTTCCAATGACTAGGTAAAGCAAGTCTGTAGGACACTTCATTGATTTTGTGAATCACCTTGAAGGGTCCATAATAGCGAGGAGAAAGCTTAGGATATGATCCTTCGCGTCCTGGCCTCTTCCGAAGCCTAGCCTTCTCAAATTTCAGCAATACCCAATCACCCTCTTTAACTTCCATGTCCCTTCTATGCTTGTCAGCAGCCATTTTATGCTTATCCTGAGATCTTGCAATGGCTGTCCGCACCTGACTAAAGGCAACATCCAAGTGACGAACATATTCATCAGCTGCAAAAATCTCATCCTTAGTACGAAGGATGGGTGGCAGGACCACTCTGCCATAAATAATCTCAAACGGAGCCTTTCCTGTGGAAGCATGGATTGTATTGTTGTAGGCAAACTCAACAAGTGGAAGATACTTCTCCCATGCACTCTTCTGATCTGCCACATAACACTTCAATAAATCCAACACAGCTGAATTCGCAGCTTCACTTTGGCCATCCGTTTGGGGATGATAAGCTGATGAAAACTCAAGCTTAGTGCCCATATTATCAAACAAAGCCCTCCAAAATAGGCTTGTAGTCCTGGGATCTCTATCCCCAACAATGGATTTAGGCATACCATGATGCTTGAAAATATTAGCAAGAAAAAGCTTTACCATATGATCAGCTTTGATGGTTTTCTTGACGGGCAAGAAGTGAGCTTGCTTGCTAAACCTGTCCACAATAGTCCAAATAGCATCATTCCCATGCTGGGATCTTGGCAAATCCATAATAAAATCCATCGTGATACTTTCCCAAGGTTGCGAGGGAATAGGCAATGGCTGAAGCAAACCTGGAGGCTTTTGCCTGTCAAATTTCACCTTTTGGCAAGTGATACATGCACGCACATAAGCCTCAATGTCTTTACGCATGCTTGGCCAAAAGAAATACCTCTGAATCATGCGAGTAGTAGGCATAATACCTCGATGACCAGCATATGGTGGAGCGTGACATTCGTCCATAACCTTTGGACGCAAATCCTTCACCACACATAGGCAATTATCCTTCATTAGATAACCCTCATTGATAACATAAGAGGCATGTGAATGACCAGCCATCAAATCAGTCCATACATGGCAAAAATCAGCATCCAAATGATACAAATCTCTCATAGCAGATAGATCTCCATGAGAGGCCACTGAGACTGCAGCAATATAAGGCCTCCTAGAAAGTGCATCGGCCACCACATTTTTCTTTCCTGGAGTATGCACAATCTGAAAATGAAACATGGAAAGAAAATTCGCCATTCTCATTTGCTTCTCTGAAAGCTTGGTTTGAGATAGAAAGTATCTCAAGCTTTGATGATCTGTCTTGACTACAAATTCAGCCCCAAGAAGGTAATGTTTCCAAATCTTTAAGGCGTGAATTACAGCCAAGAGCTCTTTCTCATAGATATCCATATGAAGCTCAGCATCATGCAAACGACGGCTCTCGTATGCAACTGCATGCCCTTCTTGATTTAGGACAGCTCCTATGCAATCACCACAAGCATCACATTCCACCACGAATGACTTGTGCAAGTCAGGAACAATCAATACTGGACCACATATGATCGCATTCTTGAGCTGCAAGAAAGCATCCTGTTCCTTTGAAGTCCATTTGAAAGCAATTTTCTTCTTCGTGAGATCATGTAGAGGAGTAGCAATCATAGCAAAATGCCTTATGAAACGCCTGTAATATGAACATAATCCCAGAAAACTACGTACTTGATGTACGTTTTGCAATTCGGGCCAATTCCGAATAGTCTCTATCTTTGCAGGATCCATTGTAACTCCATCTTTGGATACAATATGACCTAGATAATGAATCTCTGAAAGGAAAAACTCACTTTTCTTGGCATTGACGAAAAGTTTATGCTTCCGCAACTCTTGGAACATTGTTACCAAATGAGTTCTGTGTTCCTGCTCATTCTTGGAGAAAACCAAGATATCATCAAAGAAGACTCCTGTAAACTTACGATGGGATCGGAATATCCTATCCATCATTCGATTAAAAGTAGCAGGAGCATTGGTGAGACCACAAGGCATTACCAAGAATTCATATAATCCGAAGGCTGTCCTGAATGCAGTCTTATGGACATCTTGTGGCACCACGCGTATCTGGTGATAACCACTCTTCAAATCAAGTCTGCTGAAGCAAGCTGAACCATCAAGCTTATCCAAGATATCATCAATACGTGGAATAGGAAATCTGTTCTTGATGGTAAGCTTGTTCAAAGCTCTATAGTCTACACACATACGGAATGATCCGTCCTTCTTTTGAACAAGAAGCACAGGAGAGCAGTAAGGTGAGGAACTGGGCTGAACCAAACCTTTCTCTAAAAGCTCGTTTACCTGCTTCATAATTTCTTCTTGTTGTGCAGCACTCACTCGGTATGCGGGTTTGTTAGGAGGAGAACTACCTGGCACAAGATCTATGCGGTGATCTTCGGGCCTTTGGGGAGGTAATTCACCTGGCAACGAGTCAGCAAAACAGTCTTTGAATGCATTAAGAAAATTCAGCCTATCATTAGACATAGCATCCACATTTTGATGATTTGGCACAAGACTATCACGCACAAAAACCAAGTACGCTGAAAGACTCTTTTTCATTGCTTTATTAATTTGGATGTGTGATACAACTGGGATGGAATCCCCTTCTTTGCCAGCATCAATAAAGTGCATGCGGCCTTTATGCATAAAAGAAATCATATTGGACTTGTAGTCTTTGCGGGGCTCGAGCCTATGGTGCCATGGCTTGCCCAACAATACATCACATCCATTCAGAGGAGCAACTAGGAAATGCTCATTGTCAAGGTAGCCCTGTATATGGATACGCAACTTCCCAATCAAAGGGGTAACCTGCACCTCTTTGCCAATAAATGCAGCTTCAGCTTCAATCTGAGGTCCCATGTTTTCAACCTCAATTCCCAATGTAGCTGCCATTTGCATAGAGATGAAATTGTCAGTTGCACAGTCATCAAACATGAATAGTGCGGGCTGATCCTTGATTTGCCCCCAAGCCTTGCAAACCATTCTCTCTTTAGCATCATGACCTGTATTACCTTGCACATCAGGAACTGCATGAACATTTGCTTTGGTGTGCTTGTCCTCGTGCTTTGGTTTACGATCTGGGCATTGCCGAAACATGTGGTCTTTGCTACCACAAGAAAAGCATTTTCCATCCTTAGCATATTGCTCTCTTTGCTCCGGGGTTAATCCAAATTTGTTCTTTCTTGGGCCCTGTTCTTTGGATGTGAAATTTTCAGATTTACCACCCTTGTAAGGCTCCCGGAAGTTCTTTTTAGGTGGCTGTCCACCCTTTTGCTGATTTGGGACAGCCTTGTCCTTCCCCTTGGAACCTCCTTGATCTTGCTTGATCTTGAGCACCAATTGCTCTGTAGCAAGGGCAAAAGCAGTGAGTTGTTGCAACGTATGTTTTGGGTGCAATTCAATACCCGATCTATATGCAGGTTGCAATCCAGAACGAAACTTCCTCTTTCTTTCATCCTCTGAGATTAGCATGAAGGGAGTCACTTCCAGCAACACTTTCCAAAATTTGTTAACATACTGTTGCACACTCTCATTATCTTTTTGTTCCAACCTGTCCCACTTTTGAGTGAGAGTTTGCTCCGCATTGGGTGGCAAGAACTGAGCATAAAATCTATCTTTGAATTCCTTCCAAGTAGAGATGGGATCCTTGGTGATCTTTTCGGTGATCCACCAATGGGCAGCAGTGCCTTTCAGAAACATGCTAGCATGGCGCACCTTCGACTTTTCTGTGAAATCCTCATCGCTAAAAGCAATGTCGAACTGTGCCACAAACGCTAACACCTTAGAGGCATCATGTTCACCATGAAAGACATCAAATTTGACAGATTTATCACCTGCTTTGAACTCCTTGAGCTTCCTGGCATGAGGCTCATGGTCCTCTCTTTTTCTTTTCCCCTTATCCAACGGGGTAGCCCTGTCTGCATGGGCTCCATGGGCCGTCATAGAAGCTTCATGGGGCACGGTGGCATGTGCTCCACGAACTCGAAGCTCAGATGCATGTGACTTACCTGCATATGGCATAGTCTCTCCATGAGACAACTCAGAAGGCAAAAATTTTCTGGAAGTAGACCTGTCACCATGAAGTACATGTCTTGCATGCATGTGACTTTCGTGCCCTCCATGAGCACTGGCATACATATATCTGTCAGGCTTAGTGCCTTGCGGAGAAGATGCATGACGAGAGGTGACAGTCACCTCTTCCTTTTGCATAAAAGATTTCAGCCTCTGGGATGCGGGATCTCCATGCTTCAAACGAGGTGGATTTCTGAAAATCAGCTCTCCGTCATCCCCCTCTTTGATATCACCTTTGCGAAGGAGATAGGCAAGTGCCAACTCCCTTGGTTTCTTGCCCACTTCACGAGCCATTGATTCAAAGGTTACATCAACCATAGCATCAGCCTTCCTGGCTTCAATAGCACTTTGCAGATGAGGATCTTCATGCAAAAACTTCAATTCTTGCTCTTGAGCCTGCAAAAGTTTTCTCATATGTTCCATTTCAGCTTTCATAGCATCAGGGTCTTGTTCAAGCATAACTGTCTTTCCTGGAGACAGTTGACCCTTGGATTCACTATCCATAACCCTTTCAAGGGGCTTGTGTCTACCTCGCAGGGCATCAGACCCACGGGAAGCACTAGATGGACCCCTCGAATTTGGTACTTCCAAAGGGTTGCCTTGGCTGTCCATTGTGTTCAAAGTTTGCTAAAAGCGGGATGTCCAGTACACAGGTTCGTTTCCCCACTAGGAAGAGGGAAACAACCGTGCTCTGATACCAATGAAACCGATCCCGTCAAGTGGGAAAGACTCCGTTGGACACCCACACGCTTAATAGCACAACTTTAAAACCACAAATATGAAATGGACAACTTAAAACAACTTGAAATTTAAATGAACAGAAATGGAAAGATGGACACCAGCACTGGGGCCGGAACGGGCCGACCCCCCCCCAATATATGATATATTTATTGGGAGTATTTAATGAATACAATGCTCCATGGGTTCTGAGAACCAGACAATGTCCATGTACATATGAAAACAGTACCAAACAAATAGGCTCGGATTTCGATGAAGAAAACTCGGAGCAGAACGACCACTAGTGTGGTCCAATCACTACGGTCCTGTGCTTTCACTGGACTCCGCGGAGAGCACCACACTGGTGTTCCGAGACCACGCACAGACAGGCGCTCTCGTACTAACGCCTGGCTCTCCCGATCTCAGCACCTTTGGACCGAGGTTCGCCCATATAGCTTGGACAACCCGGCACCGAACGGGTGTAGGCCGAGCGGGACGAATCTTTTACCAGATTTAAACATGTAATACTTTACTCAAATCTGAAAATCACTTACTTGTAGATGGTTGATATGAAACCATTACTTGTAGTATGATGAAGTCTTCCAGGTGATGCGAAGTCCCTTTGATGAAGACTTAGTCGCCTCGTGGTGAACCACCAAGGCAAGTACCACCGCAAGAAATAACAGCCACCTGTTGTGAAAGAAGGAGAACCCACTTGGAGGAGAGGCCTGGCTGCAGTGTAGAGAGAAGATGGCCCACGTTTGCTTGCAAAAGAACAAGACAACGCAGCCAGTGGGTAAACAGCCGCATGAAGGAATGCTTCCACCTGTAGGAGCAGTGCGCTGAGGTTCTTGCGGGTTTGCTGCCACCTGAAGGAACAGAGATCAAAGCCTGTTGGTAGAGGGTACCCAGCAGCCTGCGCAGCCACCTGAGAAACAGTGGTTGGCCTGGCTGCAGCCGCCTGGTGATGCAATCAATGGGGCAGCCAGCCGCCTGGGAGAGGAGCAGGCGCAGCAGTAAGGAGGAGGTGGGAAACAACTGCTTGCAGATGGAAGACAGCCGCCTGCTGATGGAAGACAGCCGCCTGCAGCAGCAGGTTCAGTCGCCTGTAGAGGGTCAGGCGCAGCCAGCAGTAGAGTCAACAGTCCCCTGCTGTGCAGTTCGCAGCCAGCCTGTAGAGGAAGTGAAAGCAGCCGTATAGAAGCATGCGCAGCCTGTATGGAAGAGGCAGCATGCGAGGAGATGGTCGACAGTTCCCCCACGCCAAAAAAGGTTGATCGCCGGGTGAAGAAAAATCAACGCCAAGAAGCTGCGATGTTGTTTACGCTTGATGGAGAGCCATATTAAATAAAAATTGAAGTGAAGATAACCTTAGAGCTACCCACGCATGCATGTGGGGGATTAGTGGGGGTTGGTGACCATGCCCACCCCCACACTCACTTAAAAGTGGGGCTCCCCACCTTGGCCCCAAAGTGGGTGCCCAAAGGGGGTGCCCACTTTTAAATAAGTGTGAACCCCTAACCTTATAAATCAAAGGGTTAGAATTTAAAACATTAAAACAACATGTACCATATACTTACCACCTGTTCACATGCACTGAAACTCGTCAGAATACAGGGCAGACTTCACGACTCACTGGCAGGCGTCCCCGCTCAGTAAGTAACACGTCAAGCAGGCAAACACACGAATACATGTCATGCGAAAACAGTTTCAAACATGCAAAATATGTGTGCATGTGCAAATAGTAACATGGACATATCTCCCGTTCATGGAACATGTACAAAATATCTGTCGGCACAAAACTGGCTCGACATAAAACATAAAAACCTGGTCTTCCTATGGAGTGACAGTCCCATAGGTAAGACACAGTTCCAGGCACGAGTTTCCCTATGGTGTGACAGTCCCATAGGTAAAACACGGCACGAATACTGGCTCTTCCATGGCGTGACAGTCCCATGGATCGAACACAGTCCAGGTCATACACGGGTGGCACTGATCTGGCTCCCGTCCATACGACACCATCCTGCTAACACACGGGTGGCACCAGTCTGGCTCCCGTCCATGTCAGCAAAATACTGGCCTCTTCACATGAGACACCGGCCTGGCCTCAAGTGAACGAGACGCAAAAAGTAGGAATGGACCAAATGGTCGGCCAATTGGTGACAGAATGAATCAAGCAACAGTCACATCAACGAGTCGTGTTCTTTCACTCTCTCTTCTATTGTGTATTGACTCTCTCTCTCTCTCTCTCTGTGCAATGCCATAGCCATAGCCACGTTCCCCTCTGAACCTCCATAGATTAGGGTTTATCAACATATGGTATCAGAGCTTAGCGCTTCTGCGTTGCTGTGAGCCCCTACGCTGTCCACGTCTTGTTGTTGCCAACGGTTGCCCATGACCTGTTGTGTTCCACTCTGCTAGCCGCCCTTGCGCTACATTGTTGAGTTGGACCAATTTGCTGTGCATTCTTCTTCGCCACCCAACCCAGCCCATAGCTCCGCCTACTGTGCTATAGCTACCACCGCGGGGCCCCTTGCACCGACCACTACTGGCCCACTTAGTGGCTTGCCTCTATGTTCGTCGCCCAATAGCTGCTGACTGCCCACGACGACCTGCAGCCTGCCATCTACAAACGTCTAACATCATTTGTCACGTGAGCTATAGGCAAAAAAGCATCGAATGTACTTGCAAAAATAAGTAAAAAACGAAGAGATACTATTAAAATTGTTTTGGGTCTTTTTCTCTATTCTGTGCAAATATACCGAATTAGAGTAATTACTCTTAATTACTTCGATAAATTTCAAAATTTAGGGTGCATTCCTAGCATTAGAGGGTTGCTACAGCATGCTATATCATCAATTTTGAAAACCCCCTTGATTAGAAAATCTAATTTTTGGGCTTTATTTAGGGTGTACACTGGCTCATCAATAAGAGCTAAGACTCCGTGTCTCCATCATTATGGGTTCACATTTGTTCATTGAAAAGTTTGACGGGGACAACTCTAAAATTCAGCTTGATGCGTGAAGGCCTTTGGCCTTACATCAAAACGCTTGGTGCAAACATGGCACCGCCCATATGAGTAACTTCCATGGAGCCAAATAGGAGCAGATTCACAATGGGGAAATTCAATGGAAGGAATTTCTCGACACGGCAGACGAAGATGCATCTCATCGTAATGAGAGATGGTGTCTGGAATGTGGTCAACACTTGGGATGAAAGACACGAAGCCCAAAGACGATCAAAGTGTTGAGAAGATCCGTACTTGGGAGGATTGACAAGGCAATGGCACTCATTGGGCTTGGATTATCTGACAATCTTATCCATCATATAGACTTCGACAAAAGCTCCAAAGAGGTATGGAAATCTCTTCCGCAACAAAATTATCAATTCCAAAGTCTTTCTCAAGCAGCATTTTTTTGGTCAAAAAATGAATGAGTCTGATGCTTTGGGAGAACCTTAAGTAATCTTTGTTCTATTCTACAACTCCTCTCTGTTGTGGGAGTAAATGTGGATGAAGATGATAAGAAAGGAGTTCTTCTATTAAGCATAGATAATGTCTCCAAGTACTCTAAGATTATGACCTATCTCCGACCACACACTTGTCTACCCCACACAAATGTCACAGCACCAATGTACTGTAGATACACCCAATGTACACTAAATGGCAGTTGAGAAAGGTGCCAAGTGTACCATTGATGCAAGGACCTGCAAATATATTGAAATGACAAGAGAAAGGGATACATAAAGTATTCGAAATGAGACTTGTTGACAGAAGAATGTTGAATTTGAGAGTGATTAGGGTGTCAAATGTCAATGTCGTCACCATGAGAAGGTACCCCGAAGACTCCTGAATGTGCCCTTGAGCTTGGTTCAGCTCTGTTTTTGGAGGAGGCAGCGAACGAGGAGGTTTTTGGTGGCCCAAACAAAGTCTGATTCGGGAGTTCTTTGGCTTGGGTGCCCCGGGATGCGATGAGGAACACTGTGATATAAAAAATTTCAAAAAATTTTTATTCTTGAAATTTGGCTCTGCATAGGTGGGGGCGGCGGTGGTGGTTGAATTTGGCTGAGCTGCCCAAATTTGGGTGGCAATTGGCAGGAATCACCAAATCAAAAAATTGATTTGGGGGTTCTTAAGTTAGATGCTAGGCGAGGTGCTATGTGTATGTGGCTTTGCAGATCAATCCCAAAAACAAGTAAAAAACCTCTTCCGAAAACTGGGTGTTGCCAATATTGCTGTGTGGGCTGAAAATCAGCCTTGGGCTGCACCAAAAGTAGGGTTATCCAATGGAAACCCTTGTTGGGGCCTATAACAAGCCTAGGGAAAGCGATAAAATAGGCTAAAAATGCAAAAACAGGCTGCAGCTTGTAGCGCACCTGCGTGTAGCAAATGAGCTGAAAATGGAGAGAGCAGCCAGCTGAAGATGCAATGAGGGCAAACTGAGGAAAAATCAAAAACCCTAAAAATTTAGGAAACCCTAAAACTGAAACCCTAATGTAGGCAAGCAATCAAGAGGCAAGTCCCAATGGAGGAGAACTCTGCTTTGATACCAAATGTTGGATGAGCTGTAGATTTAGGGTTAGGGTTTTCAACAACAAAGCACACACAATGATAGACTCGGGAGAGAGAGAGAGAGAGAGAGAGAGAGAGAGAGAGAGAGAGAGGCACACAACTCAATATAGATTGAATGATGGGAAATGTGCTTAAGTACAAAAGATAAAGTACACCTCATAAGTGGATAAGAGGGTGTACACATGCACGGGGATAAAAAACTCCCAGTGAGGGAAAAAGTGCTGTGGCCAATTAAGTGTGTTCACACATATCACTGCTTCTGACATAAATGTCTACGGACGCTGGTGTGTCCGTACTAGCGCCTGGCTTAGGAACACCACCACAAATTTTTCCAAATGTTCATGAAAAAGATCGTTCATCATTTGCTGGAAAGTGGCTGGAGCATCGGTTAACCCAAAAGGTAAAACGAGAAACTCGTAATGGCCATACTTAGTCCGAAAGGCGGTTCTTTCGACATGCCTTTCATGAATACGTATCTGGTGATAGCCAGTACGTAAATCTATCTTCGTAAAATATTTCGCTCCTGCTAACCGGTCAATTAGGTCATCTGATCTAGGGAGAGGATAACGGTTCTTAATTGTCAGCTTGTTCAATCTCTTGTAATCTATACACATTCTCCAGGTGTTGTCCTTCTTTCTCCTAAGCAACACGGGTGCACCCCAAGGTGATTTACTTGGACGGATCTGTCAAATCCCCTCTGTGGTCCATTCGGAGGGAAGCTCTGTGACACCCGACTCCTGAAGGGTGTCCACTAACCACTTGGGTACTCGAACAGAACGCGGAGCCTCCTGCCTTTGCTGCGGGGGCTCATCTCCAGCTGCGGGCTCAACCTCCTGAACTGACTGAGGTCATCCAGTTGGAACAATCGACTGGGAATCATCATCAGAATCCTCTGGGTCTCCAAGAAGTGGCGGCTCATCAACAGTGGAAACCGGAACATGCTCATCAAAGACCACATCCTTGCTGACAACAACCTCGTTCCTCTCTGGATCATATAACCTGTATCCCTTGGAAAGAGAGTTATATCCCACAAAGATAAGCTTTTGGGACTTTGAGTCGAGCTTCCCCCTCAGCTTCTTCGGAATGTGAACATACGCATCGCTCCCAAACACACGAAAATAGGAGACATCAGGTTTCTTGCCAAAATATGCCTCAAAGGGAGTCATGTTTGGTACTGAAGTCGTCGGAGACTGATTGAGGATATGGACAGCCGTAGCCACAACTCTCCAAAGTGGATGAGGAAGATCACGATGCTCTGGCATCGTCCTCGCCGTCTCCACCACAATCTTGTTCTTAACGTTCAACTACTCCATTCTCTGATGGCGAACCGGTATTGGCCAGCTCCCTCTTGATGCCTTGTTTTGCACAAAATCTCACGAAAGCATTAGAAGAAAATTCACCTACTTTGTCAGCCCGAAGAGTCTTCACCTGCAAGCTAGACTCTTTCTCCACCATTACGTGCCACTCCTTGAACCGAGCAAAAGCTCGGTCCTTCTGTGAAAGGAAATGAACCCATGTGAATCTGGAACAATCATCAACAAGCAGCATGAAGTACAAAGAACCTCCCAAGGATGCTGTCTGCATAGGTCCACACAAGTCAGTGTGTATCAACTCCAATGGTTTCGAAGCTCGCCTGGAAGCCTTCTTTGGAAAAGATTCCTTGTGTTGCTTACCACGAATGCAAGAACTGCAACGTCCTTGCTTGCTACCAACATCTGGCAAGCCAACCATCATCTGGTCCCGGAAAGCTCGTCGCAGCGCATCCACATTTAAGTGGCCAAACCGAAAGTGCCACAAGTCACCAACCTGAGAACCAGTCAAAGAGGAGAGTGCGGAGAGTTTGTATATACCATTCTCCACGCCGCCTTCCCAAACAACTTGGCCAGTCTCGCAGTCCTGTAGAGCAACAGAATGCTCCTCAAACTCCACCCGGAAGCCAGTCTTGTATACCTCATGCATTGACAATAGATGAAAACCAAGTGCTGGGACGGAAAGAACACGAGAGGAATGATTCCCCCTCTGCCATCGGGAATGATCTCCATCCGGCCCTCACTGTGTATTGGAATTGTGAAATTGTCGCCAATGAAAATGTGACTTGACTGTCGTTTCAAATTCAGAAAGAAGTCACGGGAAGGAGTCATGTGCTTGGAAGCACCACTATCGAGAATCCATTCCCGAGTATCCTTTGCGGTGAAGCCAACTGCCTCCTCGCTCGAAGAAGATGAAGCATCCGTGTCCATCATCTCTAAGTGCACAAAGGCTGGAGTCTTTGCAGCTGAAGCTAAAGAATCAGCACTCCGGGACACTTCCTCCAATAGTGGCCTTTCTCGCCACAATCATTACAGGTCCTCTCGGCCTTCTATTTCTCTCGGCCTTCAGTTTCTCTCGGTCTGAGTCAGGCTTCTTCTTAGAAGACTTCTCCGATGAAGCCTTCCCTTTGCCCTTGTTGTTGTTATTACGGCCTTTTGACCGTTGGCCAGTTAAGGCCTCAGAACCTCTGCCTTGTGGAGGGTTCGTGAATCGCTCTTCTTGGTCCAAGACCATGGGCACAAGCTCCTCCATGTGATGGTGCTAAATGTGACAGCAACGTTATGGCCATATCCTCTGATGATATCTCTTTCCCTGCCTGGAGAACTTCCTACTGAAGAGCCTGCAGCTTGTTGATGTGCTTCCGCATCATCGATGACTTTGCAGGATTCATCACCCGCATTTGAACTTCCAAGGAGATTCTCTTCATGGGTGACACCCTGTTGTAGAGAGAAGCCAAATGCTGCCAAATACCTCTGGCCAGCGTCATATGCTTTATGTGGTTGATCACCTGTGGTGTGCAATTGAGTAAGATGAAAGAACGGCCTCTGGCATTGACACGATCCCATAACTGTTGTTGGGGTAAAGGCACTATGCCCACCCTTATAGTGTGTACAAGCCCATAAGTTATAGTACATAGTACACTTAGTACTTTTAATGTACTAAGTGCACTATGTGTACTAGTGCAATATACATGTGTGATAGGGGAGTCACACACTCATGCCTCATGAGTTGACTTATCCCCACAACTCTCTCTCTCTCTCTCTCTCCCTTGTGCTTCTCTGTGTATGTCTCCCACATGACCTAACCCTAATTCTCCCACACAACTGGTATCAGAGCTTTGGTCCCTCCCTCTTCTCCTTGATGGCTCCTGCTGATTTCTGTCCTTCTGTTCTGGTCGTATTCAGCCCTGTCATGCTGGTCGCCTGCTGAATCCCTCTTGGAGCTGCCTGTATCCTCTCTGTAGCTCTGTCGACTTGATTCAGCTGCAGCCTGCGTAAATTGCAGAGAGAGACATAGCTACGTGTAGCATTACACAAGGCGCATACCTGGTATAGGCCAGACTGGCGCTAAGCGAAGACGTCAACAAACAAGCGTGTAGCGCCGGGCGTAGATGCGCTAGGCGAAGGCTACTAAGGCGAAGTCGGTGGCGGGCGTCCATCGAATATAAGCGCATAGCAAGCGGAGGAGGCGAAGGCAGGCAGGACATGCTGGCGAAGGCAGCAGCCGTTGAATCATTAGCGTGAGGCAAGGCGTGTAGGCGCTAGGCGAATACGTCAGGCGGGCGTGAAGCGAAGGCTATCACGTCATCTGAAGTTCAGCACCACTAGGCGAAGGCAGGCGTTGGCGCTCAGCAGCGAGCGAACCAGGCGAAGCGGGTGGCCCTTCAGCGTGAGCAGCGAGCGAATACACAGGCAACAGCAGCAACCGCAGGAGCAGACGACAAATGTCCCCTCGTGGGCTCAGCCGGGCTCCAGTGAACCCCCTCCTTGGGAGCGCAAGCAGGCTGTCTCTGAACCGGGCTTCGAAATACCCTTCTACGCTTACTTGCTTGCTTCTGGCGTTGTTGCCATAGCTGCGATTGACTCCACGTGTCCTCTACAGCAGCAGCAGCTAATTATCCACACGAATCAGCAGTCAACATCAGAATTGTCCCTCAAATCAGAATTTTCCCTCAAATTCAGCCCAAATTAGAGGTATTTTGCTTCAATTTCGGGAATTTTTATGTCCATTATTTGCAATTGAGCAGGTACAGGTGCCGAATTGCTCAATTTTGAGCGAAATTGGCAAAATTGGGTGACATTGGTCACAATCAGGATCAATTTGCAGGAAATTGGTCACAATCAGGATCAATTTGCAGGAAATTGGATGTCGAAATTTGGGGCTTTTGATGTAATTGTGCAATTAAGCACTCATACATGCTGTATGATGTAAAAAATTGCACATTTGAGCAAAATTGCAGCAAATTGCAGTGCAAATCAAGGGGCTTTTGTGCCGATTTGGTTGATTTGCATGCAAGCAATCGCATTTGATGCTGTGGATAATGTGTTGATGCCTTACAAGCACTCAATGTGCCTGTAAATCAAGGGGCTTTCATGTATTTGATGTATATGTGGCCAGGGGGAAGCATCGTGAACACTCTGGATGCCTTCATGTGCGTCAATGTACCATGTATGATCAGAAATTGATCTTAAATCAAGGGGCTTTTCAAGTTTGAATGCTTGTTGAGCTTGGCAAAGCAGCAGGCAAGACATTTATGCCTTGAATCCTCAAAAAATCAGCTTGCAGTCAAGGGGCTTTTGCCCAATTTCTGTTCGGGACTGTTGTATGCAGTGTACGAGACTGTAAAAGTCTGATTTTCACTCATTTGGACAGCCAGGAGAGCATTTATTGCTATTGTACCTGCTGGTACAGATTTGGCACAGCTTTGTGCAAGTTTTGGCATGGCTGTACACTGTTTTGAGTGACCAAAAGGTTCAATTTCAGTTGCTGTACTTGCCGGTACAGGTTTGGTACATCATTGGTGAGCACTTGGTACTGCTGTACAGTACTTTGGAAGGGCAAAAGAGCACATTTAAGGTGCTGTCCAAAATCTGCAGCAACCAGATTTTGGTGTTTTCATCACATAAAGTGGGAGAAAAGTTGCATTTGTGCTTCCGCAGTGGGAGATAAAGCTTGGGAGAACAATTGTGAGCACTTTGTGTGCTTTTGGTGCAGTGTTTGCACATTTTACAGGGAGTCAGGCATTGACAGGTTGCATATTGCTATGGCAACCACAGGTGAGAGCTCTTCATTGCTTCACATCAAGAAGCTTGAAGGCTCGCATAATTATGATATTTGGCAAACCCAGTGCTACAATGTGTTGCTCCAGAAAAAGCAGCACAAGCCTATCAAAGAAAGGGGTGTAATGCCCGCTTCTCTTACTGCTGAAGAGTGGGAAGATATGGATGAGCTGGCAAGATCTACTATCATGTTGTCTGTGTCAGACTCATTACTTTTCAGCATTCGTGAAGAGAAGACAGCTTGGGGAATGTGGCAGAGATTGCAGGACTTGTATGCCCAACAAAGTGCCTCAAGCAAAGTGTATTGGTTGAAGAAACTCATAGGTCTTCAGATGAAGGAAGGGGCGTCTATGACAGCCCATCTAAATGAGTTTAATGGTATTGTCAGCCAGGTCATTAATCAAAAATTGGCAATGGACGATGAGTTCAAAGCCACTTTTTTGTTATGCACTTTGCCAGAGAGTTGGGACACATTCAGGACAGCCACTAGCAATTCGCATGCTATGCTGTCATATGTAGATGTTGAGGGTGCTCTTCTTCAAGAAGAGATGAACAGGAAAAACAACTCTGTTGGAAAGTCCAATGCAATGAATGCACGTGGGAGATCCCAGCAAAGGGGAAAAAGCCAAGAAAGGGGAAGGAGCAAGTCTCGCTCCAAAAAGGATTTGGAATGCCATTATTGTGGCAAGAAGGGACACATTAAAAAGCAATGCTACAAATGGAAAAATGATCAAAAAGAAAAGGGAAAAGGCAAAGACAAAGAGAAAGATGAAGCCAAAGATGTAAAGCCAAAGGACAAAAGTGGAGTCAAGATTGAAGAAATCAATGTGTCACATGCAGGTGGCAGTGAGGATGAGGTCCTATTTACTTCTTCACTTGATGCCCATTCACTTCTTACAGGTGGTCATGGTATGCACTCATGGATCATTGATTCAGGTGCCTCCTTTCATGTCACAGGTTGCAGAGACTTGTTTGTCAGGTACACTGCTGGCAATGAAGGAGTGGTTTATTTGGGTGATAACCATGCATGCAAGATTCTTGGCAGAGGTGATGTGAGGCTTGTATTTTCAGATGGCTCACAGCTTATGCTCCATGATGTCAGGCATGTGCCTGAGATCAAGAAGAATCTGCTTTCTACTGGACAGCTTGATGATGCTGATTATGTTACCACATTTGGTAGTGGAAAGTGGAAAATTAGTAAGGGCTCATTGGTTGTTGCCAGAGGCTCTAAGGTAGATACTCTTTACTTTATGCATGCAGGTGTTTGTCACCATGCTAATGTAAATGCAACCGAGCTGCCGGAAATTTCTATGTGGCATAGCCGGTTGGGACACATGAGTGTCAAGGGAATGGAGCAATTGTCTCGTTTGGGTTACTTGCCTTCTCTAAAGTTTTCAAGTTTTCAGTTTTGTGAGCATTGTATATATGGTAGGCAACTACAGTGCCCCCACAAGAAAGCTCTTGGACAGAAAGATGCTCAGTTAGAGCTTGTGCATACAGATGTATGTGAGATGCCTCAGCTTTCTTTGAGAGGGGCAAAATACTTTGTGTCTTTTATTGATGATGCCACACGCAAGGTGTGGGTTTATCCTCTTCGTTTGAAGAGTGATACATTCTCAGTGTTTGAGAAGTTTGTTGCTCTTGTTGAGAATCAAACTGGCAAAACACTGAAGGCTTTGCGTTCCGACAATGGTGGAGAGTATATGTCCAAACAGTTTCAGGACTTTTGTGATGCTAAAGGCATCAAGAGGGAGCTCTCTACTCCTTATGATCCTCCACAAAACGGGACAGCAGAGAGGATGAACAGGACCATTCAGGAAAAGGTCCGTTCTATGTTGTCACATGCTGCATTACCTCATGGTTTTTGGGCTGAAGCTGTTATGACAGCCGTTCACCTTATAAACAGGTCACCTAACACGAGGCTTGGTGGGAAAGTGCCAGAAGAAGTATGGACAGGGAAGCCTCCGTCATACAAGCACTTGAGAGTGTTTGGTTGCGTTGCGTACGTGCACATACGCAGGGAAATGCGCACCAAACTTGATCCTAAGTCTCACAAATGCATATTCCTAGGATATGGTGACAGAGGTGAAATGGGGTATAGACTTTGGGATCCCATGAATAGAAAGATCATACGCAGCAATGATGTCATTTTTGATGAAACATGCATGTATAAGGAGCCTGCAAGGCAACAGGAGCCTGGCAGAGTCATCTTTGATGATGATGGACATCATGGACAACAACAAAGGGCTGTAAATCAGCCATTACAGCAGGAAAACCAGCCCTGAAATGGTGCTGAAAATGGTCCAAATGGACAGCCAGATATGGCAGAAGATATCCCTATGGATATACCACAGTTAGAGGAGATACCGGGCATGATATTTCAGCCTTATGGCATGGAACAGGAGCCACCAATGGGTGATATGCAGGCTGGACAGCAACCTGCAAATGATGGTCATTGGGTACGGAGGTCCACAAGACCCTCCAGAGCCCCTGACAGGTTTGTTCCAGGGGTTGACTACTTGATGCTCACTGACTGTGGGGAGCCCTCATGTTACAAGGAGGCTTTACAGAGGGCAGACAAAGCTCTATGGGAGCGTGCCATGAAGTCAGAGATGGATTCTCTGCATAAAAATGGAACATGGAAGTTGGTGCATTTGCCTGCAGGCAAGAAGGTTTTGCCATGCAAGTGGGTTTACAGGCTCAAAGTTGCACCAGATGCAAAGCCAAGATACAAAGCCAGGTTAGTGGCTAAGGGCTTTAAGCAAGAATATGGTGTGGACTTTGATGAGATCTTCTCTCCAGTGGTCAAAATGACCACACTTAGAGCTGTGTTGGCTTTGGTTGCGCATGATGATCTGGACTTGATTCAGATGGATGTGAAGACTGCTTTTCTTCATGGTGATCTCCATGAGGAGATATATGTGCAACAGCCAGAGGGTTATGCAGTAAGTGGAAAGGAGAAGCTTGTATGCAAGCTGAAAAAGAGTCTTTATGGGCTCAAACAGGCACCAAGAGAATGGTATCATAAATTTCTTGTATATTGATGATATGTTGATTGCCGGGAAATCTCGTAAGGAGATGGAAACCTTGAAGAAGAGGCTGCATGAAACCTTTGATATGAAGGATTTGGGTGATGCAAATCACATCTTGGGTATGCGGATACTTCGGGACAGAAATCAGCATGTGTTGTATTTGTCTCAGAAGGAATACATTGGCAAAGTCTTGCAGAGGTTCAATATGGACGGGGGGAAGAAGACTAGTACTCCTTTGCCTCCATATGTGAAACTCAGTGCTATGGACAGCCCACAGTCAGATAGAGACAGGGCTGATATGGCCAAGATTCCGTATGCTTCAGCTTGTGGCAGTCTCATGTATGCCATGGTTGCTACTAGGCCGGACATTGCATTTGCAGTGGGAGTGGTTTCTAGATACATGGCCAACCCTGGTAAGAAGCATTGGGAAGCAGTGAAAGGTGTCATGAGATACCTGAAGGGCACACAGGATTTGTGCATTTGCTTTGGCAAACAGGATGCATTAGTGCATGGTTACACGGATTCGGATTATGCCGGTCATCCAGATAACCGGAAGTCTACTACCGGTTATGTGTTTACATTCACAGGAGGTGCTGTGTCATGGATATCCAGGATGCAGAAGTGCACAGCCTTATCTACTACAGAGGCCGAGTATATTGCAGCCACAGAGGCTTGCAAGGAGGCATTATGGCTATCTCGGTTAGTGGTTGATTTGGGTTATACAGGGGATATTCCATTGTTGCATTGTGACAGTCAGAGTGCCATCCAGTTGGCAAAGAACCCTGTCTTTCATGCAAAGACGAAGCATGTGGATGTGAAGTATCACTTCATCAGAGAGGTGATAGAGAACAAGCAAATTCAGCTTGTTAAGATTCATACGGATGACAACCCGGCTGATCTGTTGACAAAGAGTTTGCCTCCGGAGCGGTTTGCTCATTGCAGATACTTGATGGGCATTGGATGAGGCCAATTTCAGCCTTGATATGGCCTTGTATATTATCATGTACATGCTGATTTTTCTTTTCCTTTACTTAAGGGCACTTTGCCTTTAAGTGGGAGGTTGTTGGGGTAAAGGCACTATGCCCACCCTTATAGTGTGTACAAGCCCATAAGTTATAGTACATAGTACACTTAGTACTTTTAATGTACTAAGTGCACTATGTGTACTAGTGCAATATACATGTGTGATAGGGGAGTCACACACTCATGCCTCATGAGTTGACTTATCCCCACAACTCTCTCTCTCTCTCTCCCCCTTGTGCTTCTCTGTGTATGTCTCCCACATGACCTAACCCTAATTCTCCCACACAACTGTGCCTATGCCTCCCGTTCCTTCCGAATAGAGGGCAACTCTCCTTCCTCTAACTCTGGCCGTGGAACCCCAACAACAATGAAATCAGCAAGGTCGTAAGACTTCAAAACAGATTCCATCATTACCTTCCATATGCCGTAGTTGTTCCTGTCCAACTGACGGTCCACCGGGAACGTGGGGAGTGTGGGGATCTTCACTGTTAGATATCATCCCCTACTTGTTGGCTTCCTATTTGGTGTCCTATTTTAGCCTCTAGGGCTGACCATGTTAGTCAGAGGGGCTGGTCACCCCTCACTCATATTTTACCCATATTTATTCCCCATTTATGGTCCTGGGTATCTTCCCAGTCGTGGAGGCACTTTATCTCTAGTCAGCTGCCTTCATGTAGGTGTATATATAGCTGGCATGCCTCCCTCATATTTCATTGCTTGCCTAGCTTGTCTAGCTGCAGTCCCTCACTTACGAGGTTCTCCCCTCTTGCTCGGGACATGTATTCCTTTTGATGATGATTGCTTGCCTAGCTTGTCGAGCTGCAGTCCCTCACTTACGAGGTTCTCCCCTCTTGCTCGGGACATGTATTCCTTTTGATGATGATTGCTTGCCTAGCTTGTCGAGCTGCAGTCCCTCACTTACGAGGTTCTCCCCTCTTGCTCGGGACATGTATTCCTTTCACTCGGCCCACGTTTTCCATGAGGGGGGCAGCAGAGGCCAGATTGAGTAGAGGATATGCAGCACTAGGAGGTCTAGAGAGGATGTGCTCACAGGTACAGTTTCAGGAGCCATGCACTAAGCTGTGGCTGTTTGACACGCTGGTCACATCGGCTATGCTATATGGAGTACAGATCTGGGGGCCTAGCCTAGATCGTCACAGTCGATCAGGATGCACATACGATGGATGGAGATCGATGGAGAGACCACTTGTGTCCATGATCTCCAGGATGATTCGGGCTAAGGCCTCGGTACCCCATGAGATTATCCGAGCCGAGATGGGAGCACCACCGATCGTAGTCGAGGCTCTTGCTAGATCAGTGTCCTTCATTCATAGCACTTGGGAGCTTCCCCGACACCGGTATGCACGACTTGCTATAGAGTCCTCTCATCAGCTAGCCATGGAGGGAGACACTTCATGTTGGTATGCGCAGATAGCATCCTGGTTTGAGCTCCACGGGTTCAGCTTAGACAGACTTCCACCCTTCCAGTACTCTCTAGAGGCACCCTCTCTCACCTTGACACATTCTGAGATTAGTAGAGTCGTCAGACAGGACCTCATTCAGTTGGACACTAGGAGGACATGGCTAGAGCCCTCACAGGAGTTAGGGACGAAGATGGCTTTCTATAGAGACCATCTTCTCCGCACCACTGAGGATGGCTTTATACTTAGACTGAGCTACATGGATACCCATTTGTCTCATGGATTGAGGGGCGCCATTGGGCAGATCCGCACCTCTTCACATCAGTTAGAGATAGAGACAAGCAGATTTAGAGGCATACCTCCAGGGGACAGGATATGTCAGATTTGTTGGATAGAGCCAGAGACGGAGGAGCACTACATCTGTCGCTGCATAGCATATTATGAGATTCGAGGGCGCTACCCTGTGAATTGGACATTCATAGTAGGCAAACACACAAATACAGTTCACGTGAAAACAGTTTCAAGCATGCAAACATGTGTGCATGTTCAGTTTGTGAGAGATTTAGGTCAACAAGCTATGGCGGATGGAAGCACTCCGTTAGGACTGTGTACGTGCAGAGAGTTAGAGAGATGCAAGTAAGTGAAAGTAAGAGCCAATGATTGCACAAGATAAAATGATTATGGATATGATCGATTGATGTGATTGAAAATGAAGTACAAGCCTCAAGTTATATAGGCCTTTCCCAATACCAAACCATTTGACCTTTATTTAATGCAAGCTTATCCACCCTCCTAAGAGGTGGTTGAGAAGCAAACACACTACTAGCATTTAAGGGGCTGTTCACACACACACACACACACACACACACACACACGCACACACTACCAACTTGTAAGGGGCTCTTCACACATTGTTACACACATATAAGCTCCGACTTATCTCAATCATCCGCCCTTTGGAGTGAAGGTGGCCGAGTAAGGCGATGGCTTGCTCATTGCGGTCGCCATATCTTATGCTTTTCTGGCACAATGTATCCTAGGTCTTTGTCGTCGCGTGAGACTATCTCCTAGACTCTTTAGTAAAAGCTGCATTTTGGTCTGCTAGGTAGGGAACATGGTGCAAGAGAACTTGTCTATTGTTGTATTGATAGGGCCATGATGTTGTAGTAGAGGCAGGTTGTTAACGAGTACACCAAGGGCTGTCCAAGGTTGTATGGTAGTTCACAGAAGTTGAGGGGCAGCAAAGCAGGGAAACATATAAGATCATTCAGGTGTCATGGTTAATGTTTGGAAGGGGCTGCTGTGAGAGAAGTCACGACAGTTGCTTGTGCACCTGGCTGATGGAGGATGCTGAAGAGGCAAGAGCTGAGCATGGGACAGGGCGGTGAAAGCAGGCCGAGCAGAGGAGAGGTTAGCGGCAAGAGGAAATCTCGAGGGGCCGGGCAGAGGAATAATGGTGAGGAGACTATGTGGCGCTGAAGAATTGGGCGAAGAGATGCGGTAGGGCGAAAAACAGGTTCCAGGCGGAAAGATGCGCGGGCAAGGGAAAAATGCCGCGGCAACGTGTCAGAGGGGAGTGCACAACAAACAAGGCGGCAAAGGCGGAGTTCATAGAACAACGAATACGACCTACATAAACTGGTGTTGCCGGAGCTGCAAAGACCTGCCTGCAGAGCTTGCCCTTTTAGCAGGACAATGCCGCCTTCGCTCTCTCTCGATAGTCCTCTCTAGGTGTTACAATCCTCCACAGATATGTGCCATGCAGAAGGATTTCTTGGAGCATGATGGATTCACTCGTGTAAAAGTTGGTGACTTTAATGAGTGATTAGAGTTGGTGACACTAAGTCAGTAAGAAGAGTTGATGACTCTGACTACTGTAGGTATGCATTCATGCAAGGGTTGGTGACCCTAGTGTCTGTATAAACTCATAAAGAGTTGGTGACTCTGTTTAGTGAGTATGTTAACTCATGGTAGGGTTCGTGATCCTGGTGAGAGTTAGTTGGGCTCATGCAAGGGCAATGGCTCTTGTGAGTATAGCATTTGGATCCAGCATGGGTGATGTCCATGGTCGCTACAGTTTTTGTGTACAAGATAGCAAGTTGGGAGATTTAATCCAAATCATTGCGCACAAGCATTTGCCAGTGAAGTGCACTTGCATGTGTGACTTGTTTTGTTTGTCTGGACATTGCATGGTACAGCCATCCGGAACGCCTGGACACCCCATGGACACGCGTGTGCAAACCTGTTTTGGGACTGAGGCGATGAATTTCATGTGTTTTGTAGGTGGTAAGTGTGCACACTCAACCTTATTTAATTATTATTTCTTTGTTTAAAGTCTATGGTTGCAGGTTCACATTCATTAAAGTTTGGGTGGGCAAACTTATTTTTTATAAGAGTGTTCACATTGGGCTGGACAATTTAATGAACTGGGACCAATTATGAGGTTTGGGCACTCGGGCATTGGACCAAAAGCCCACAAATTGCTAAAAGAGACCAAGGAGTTATTTTTGAAATCCACGAGTTGCTTTTCTGGGTGCTTGGGGTGTGGAGCAAGCTAAGGGCAGCCAAGAGAGCTGGTCGACTGCTTCTCTAGAGAGCACATGGCCTGTGGACATCAAAGAAGGGAGATATGAAGCTGGCCGACTACTTCTCTTCTTCTCTTTGGTGTTGGAACAGAGTACAGGTGGCTGGTCGATTGTTGACGTACCTGCAGCAGAGCTGGCCGACTACTCCTCCTCTCCTCTTTAGTGCTGGCCGTGTTGTACACAGGCTAGAGGGACCAGACAAGTTGCACATAAACTCCATAGGGCTGGTCGACTTTTTGTATTGATTCTCTTTTGGCTGGCTGTACTGAATTACAGCAAATCTCAGCCATACTTCATGGGTTTCCTTGAGATGGAATAGACATAGGTTGTGCCAGGCTTCAACACAGCTTTATGGGATGCAAAACGATTGGTCTAAGTGCTGTTTTGGCCTGGTTGGAGCTGCTGAATTGCATAATCGTGTGGACAGCTGTGAAACTAAGGAATAGTTGGTGATTGTTCAGCCGAGGTTGGTGACCAAGAGCTTGGTTTCATTGGACAGCAGTTGGTGATTGGTTTGGCCTTGGTTGGTGACCGAGGGTTGGCTTTATTTAGACAGCAGTTGGTGACTGGTTGGTGATTGAGGATTTGTTTTCTCTATTGGGCAGTTGGTGACTGCCTTGCTTTGGTTAGTTACTGAGAGCTTGTATTGTTTTGTTTTCCACAGATTTGGATAAATCTGGTGCTGACTGAGGAGTGGAACTCTCGAGCACGCGCATCTTGTACCAGAGAACACTCTGTTGGTAATAAAGATACCTCAGGGAGTGCTGTGTCATGTGCAAGATTATCTTATGTGGTTTCAGGATGTATATATACATGATGTATGTGACAGATGTATTGATTCATGCCCTGTTGTGATGGATGTTGAATGTATGTTGTGATTTGGGCCACTAGTTTTTTGTATTACACGTGCCCACTTGTGACATTGGTATTAGAGCAAAGGCTTCTTTCTCTGCTTGAGAAAGGACGATTTTTGGGCATACAGAATTTTTCTTGGCTAAGCATACAGAAGAGATAACATGAGCACTCAAGTTGAGTCTCTGGGCAAGAGAGGGCACCTGCCGAGGGATCTATTGGAATTGCTTATTCTCGTCTTGAGCAGCAAGAGATGGCAAATGCAGGAGAGACTGCTGGTACTGCACATACAGATCTTGTTGATGTAAGGTCTAAGTTGGAGGCCTTGAGGCGCCAAGTTAGACGATACCATGATGAGATTATGCAGTGGAGATCTTTGAGAAAGGATCCAGATGTGCAAAAAGTCCAGAGTACAAAAAGGAAAATTTCTCCCGATGCAGATCTCATTCAAAGAAGAAAGCCAAAGAGTTTAAGTTAGGGGATAAGGACATCAAATTTGAGAACTTCTTTGGGATGTGATTGGTGGATGGTCAAACTCTTGGACCATAATGCTGCCCACACAGGGTTGAATTCAAAACTCAGTTTAATGATCAATTCTTACCACCAAACTTTGCTAAAAATGTGCGTAAAGAATGGGATTGGTTGAAACAGGAAGAAGGGGAGTCGGTGCAGACTTACATCGCCAAATATTGGAAGGTGCTGCTGAAAGTTATCCCTTTCATGACACTCTCTGATAAAGAGAAGAAAAGAAAGTTTGAGTCTGGTTGCATCTGATCATTCAAGAGAGCCTTGAAGTGTACCCAAACCAAACCCTTCAACAGTTAATGTTAGCACATTCATCCCCAGATTCTACTCTTTTATGGTGCCCATTTGGTCCCTTTTGCATGGCCCTTGCTTGTGGGCTGGCCATCCCTTTTTCTAGTATTTTTCTGGATTTTTCCCAGCTTTTTTGGCATTTTCCAATCGGCATGTCCAGTAGCTCCAGTCGGCCTGTTTTGCAGCTCCAGTCGGCCAGCTTACCTCTACTATAAATAGTGGGTGCTGGCCTCTCATTGTTCATTCAGTCTTGTACATATTTTGCTCCCTCACTTATGAGACTTGTAGTGTCTCTTGCTTGGGACTGTTTTGCTTCAGTATATTCAGCATAGTTTTCTCCATATCTCTCTCTCTCTTGCACTCTCTGTTCAGCACATTCTAGTGCCACTGGTATCATCGCTCCCGGTTTAGCAACCTCTTTGCTGCCCCAGATTCAGCACTGTTTTCAGCACCTCCTCCTCTGCGTTTTCCTTTAGATCTGTAGCTCTTTCATGCTGCGTTTTCTGGACTGAACTTGGTCACTTTGCCTCTGTGTTTTTTCTCTCAGATCTGCAGCTTCCTTTACTGCGTTTTCTGGACTGAACCTGCTGGTTGCTGTGCCCTTTAGTTTGGCTTCATCAACACAGCCTTTAGGTACTGTTTGACTAGTTTTCTTCTATTCCATGTGGAGTTTGGGACATAGGCGGCCTGTTTTCTTGAGGACAGCAGCTTCCTTTACTGCGTTTTTTCTCTCCCGTGGGTTTTCTCCTTGGCAGAGGGGGTCTTTGGTGTTCCAGGCTTTGGTGGCACTCTTGGTACTTGTGGAGGACACTCTACTTCAGAGTTTGTGCAATTTTTTTCTTGAGATTGAGCCCAAGCTTTTGTGATGACTGCACCGACTTCTCTTCATATGTTTGCTGAGTCTGCCAAGTTGGATGGTTCCAACTACACCGTATGGACGGTGAAGGTGAAATCGGCCTTGCGTGGCGTGGATCTTTGTGATTGGCTTGTTACACTGGCCAATGCCACCTCTCACACCCTTGCTTTTGGTGGTGCGACTCAGGCATAGTTTGATATTTGGCAATTGAATGATTGACGCGTTTTCTCCTTTCTGATGTTGAACTGTCAGGATTCTGTTCTCTCTCATGTGCGTACAGTAGATGCTGCACATGAAGTTTGGAAGGCTTAGATCTCTATGAGATTAAGTCTCCGGGTTAGATTTTGGCATTGGAAAAGCAACTTATGAACTTATCAGTTTTTGCCTTTCCATCTTTATCTGCTTTCATCTCAAAGATGAAAGATCTTTGAGACGAGCTTGTTGTTTGTGGCAAGGACATCTCCACAGAGGACATGGCTATTCGACTGCTCTCCAAACTTCCAGAGAGGTTTGATGCATACTTTCAATCTCTTGTTTCTTCTCCTCGTCCAGTTCCAGTTACTTGGGAGGAAGTTCTCCCCTCTGTTATGCAGATTGAGTCTTGCTTTGAGGAGCAGACTGGCACCTCTGGTGGCCCTGATGGAGCTTTGGCAGCGCGAGATAAAGGGAAGAATCAACAAAAGAAAGGAAAAGGGGGTTCTGACAAGAACTCCAAGGATTCCGATAAGGATAAAGACAACAAATCTTCAAAGAATAAGGACATTGAATGTCATGATTGTGGCAAGAAGGGTCACAAGTCATCCCAATGTCACAAGAAGAAGTGTGATGAAGCAACAAAGAACTCTTCCTCAACGGCGGTGTCTCAACCCAAGAAGGATGATGGCATTCTTCTCTTAGCAGGTACTCGGTCTTGTGACTTCTCAATCATGGTCTTGGATTGTTGAGATAGCGGTGCTACTGCTCATATGACACCCCATCGAGATTGGTTCGAGGACTTCACTGCCAGATCAGGCGAGATCACTCTGGGTGATTCTTCTTCTGTGCCAGTGCATGGTCATTGCCCCATCTTCCGTTCTGACGAGGACAAGAGGTACTTCTCTGATGTTCTGTATATTCCAGATTTGGCTTTTAACCTTTTATCAGTGAATGCTCTTACAGCTCAGGGTGCGGAGGTGATCTTTTCTCGTTATGAGATTACCATTCGTGATAAGGCAACTGGTAGCATCTTGGCTAAGGGAGTCCAAGATAGTGGTCTCTACAAGTTGACCGCTCTCCTTTCTTCCGGTGCTTCTTCTGCTCTTTGGCATGCTCGGTTTGGTCATTTGAGCTATCAGCTTCTGCAGCAAGCTTCGAAGGATGTGGGTTGGTTGAGGGATTACCGACCATCAAGGCTCCGTCTACTGCTTGTTCCTCTTGTTTACAGGGGAAGCAACACCGAGCCGCCTTTTCGAAGGAGGCGACACACAGATCTTCGACATCACTTGCTCTCATTCATGTAGACTTATGTGGTCCTATGAGTACCGCGTCTTTGAGTAAGGCGTTGTACATGCACATGATGGTGGATGATTTTACCATATATACTTGGGTTTTCTTTCTGAAGACCAAGGATGAAACTTTTCAGCACTTGTGTGATTGGAGAGCTGAGGTGGAAAAAGAGACCGGTCACTCGGTCAAGGCTCTCAGGACCGACGGAGGGGGTGAGTTCACAACAGGGCATTCGGGGACAGCTTACTACATCATATACTCCATCACAGAATGGAGTTGTAGAGAGGAAGAATAGGACCATTATGGAGATGGCCCGTGCTATGCTTGAGCATTCCTCCCTACCTTGACGTTTCTGGGCTGAGGCGGCTTCCATTGTTGTCTACATTCAGAACAGGTCTCCTACTGCTGCTCTTCTAGATAAAACTCCATATGAGGCTTTCCATGGCGAGAAGCCCTCCGTTGTTCATTTCCGGATATTTGGGTGTACTTCGTATGTTCATGTGCCTAAGGAGCATCGCTCCAAGTTGGACTCGAAGTCTCAGGGCATGACTTTTCTCGGATATAGCACTGTGTCCAAGGCATATCGTCTTTATGATCCTCAGGCCAGCAAAGTTGTTGTGAGCCATGATGTGGTGTTCGACGAGACTCCTACATCTTCAGAGGGGGTTGGTGAGCTGCTTCTTCCCGCGGCTTCTGTTACACCTCCAGCTGAGGATACTCAGTCAGATGATGATGATGATGACCTTGCTCCTTCTTTGGCGAGTTCGAGCAGATTTGTACCTGGTTGGTATCATCAGATAGTTCTTGATTCTGGGTTACGTGAGCTTCCTTCTGCTCCTCCGCCTGATTCTCTTCGGCGTTCTTCCAGAGTTACAGGGAAACAAATTCATGAGGGCAACATGTTTGTTAATTATGCTCTTATGTCTACTATCATTAATGGTCCTTCTGATCCCACTTCTGTAGACGAGGCTCTTTCACATGAGCCTTGGCGTCGTGCTATGTAGGCAGAGCTGGATGCTATCGAACTGAATGGCACTTGGATTTTGGTGCCTCGGCCACTGCAGCGTAAGGTGATTGGTGTGCATTGGATCTTCAAATCAAAGTTCCGAGCTGATGGTAGCTTGGACAAGCACAAGGCGAGGTTGGTTGCCAAGGGTTATGCTCAGCGCCCTGGAGTCGACTTCGATGAGACCTTCGCTCTGACGGCCCGGATGACTACCATTCACACCGTTCTTGCACTTGCAGGACATCATAGATGGCCCGTTTTCCAGATAGACGTAAAGTCGGCTTTCTTGAATGGAGAGCTTACACAGGAGGTTTATATTGATCAGCTGCCAAGATTTGTTGTTCCAGGCAAACAAGATCATGTGTACCGGCTAAAGAAGGCTTTATATGGTCTAAAGCAGGCTCCGCGGGCTTGGTACCAGCGGATTGATGAGTTCTTTCAGAAGCTCGGCTTGCGCCGTTCTCACGCAGATTCGAACCTTTATATCCTCCTTGAGAGGGGGTTGATTGTTATCATTGTAGTCTATGTTGATGACCTCATCTTTACAGGTTCTTATTCTGTGCGGATCCGTTCTGTTATGGATGCTTTAGAGACAGAGTTTGAGATGACGGATCTTGGCCTCTTGCATTATTTTCTTGGCTTTGAGATTTGGTAGACCTCGAAGGGCATTTTCTTCTCTCAGCAGAAGTACACTCGGGAGATTCTCGACAAATTTCCGATGATTGGGTGCAAACCAGTATCTTCTCCTATGGATATTGGTGAGAAGAGATTATGACGCAAATAAATGACTTGCTTGAGAAAGGGTTGATACAACCCAGCTCATCTCCTTATTGTTCACCTGTGTTATAGGTACAAAAGAAAGATGGAACATATAGTATGTGCATCAATTATCGTGTCCTTAACAAGGTTACGATAAAGAACAGATTTCCTATTCCGTGCATCAATGACATTCTTGACAAGTTGGAAGGTGCAACTTGTTTTAGCCGAATTGATCTCAAGAGCGGCTACCATTAAATACGAGTGGCACTGCAGGATGTACATAAAATTGCTATCCGAGCGCAGTTTGGGCTTTATGAGTTCTTGGTAGTGCCGTTTGGACTTACCAATGCACCGGCCACATTCAATCGGATGATGGAAAAAATTTTCAGAAAGCGTAGACAGTTTACTGGAACCTTATTTGATGATATCATTGTGTTTTCCAAAGATAAGGAACAACATCGTGGTCACTTGGCTATTGTGTTCGAAGAGCTTTGTAGTCACAAGCTCTACATAAATGGTAAGAAGAGCGAATTCTTCTTATCGGAAATTCACTATCTTGGTCACATTGTATCAAAGGAAGGCGTACGCATGGGCCTGGTCAAATTACAAGCAATCAAGGGCCAGAGTTGCGTATAGTGCATGAAATTCGAAGTTTTCTGGGATTATGCTCGTATTACTGACGCTTCATTAAGCACTTTGCTGAAATTGCTTTGCCATTACATGATCTCACCAAGAAAAAGGCAGTTTTTCAGTGGGGTGATGTACAAAAGAAGGCTTTTCATGGTTTAAAACAAGCCATTATGTTTGGGCCGGTTTTGATTGTGCCAGATTTGAACAAACCATTCTCCGTTGAATGTGATGCTTCTGGAGATTGTATTGGTGCCATATTAAACCAAGGAGGACATGCTGTTGCATACGAAAGCTATTGATTGCAACATGCGGAACTTCACTTGCAGGTTTATGAGAAAGAGCTTCTAGCAGTCATTCATGTCCTCACTGAATTTACCGTTAAGAACGGATCATCAAAGTCTTCGGTACTTTCTTACTCAAACAAAGTTGTCTAAAAGCATATGAGATGGGTAAATTTCCTCTCTATGTTTCATTTTCAGATTTTACACTCTCTTGGAAAGAAGAATGTAGTGGTTGATGCGCTTTCCCGAAGGTCTCAAGTTTATGCCATTATTGTGGCCTATCATCAAGACCTCTCAGATATGCAAGATACCTATCACACAGATGATGATTTTCACATATGGGCTGATTTACAGTAGGGTAATTCAGTCCCGAATTATTCCATACATGATGGGTGTTTGATGATGCACAACCGCCTTTATGTGCATAAAAACTAAAGGCAAAAAGTGTTGGAAGAATGTCATGTACCACCTTATGTAGGACATAGAGGCATTCTTGCCACTACGCAGGCTTTGGAGAAGTATTTCTTTTGGCCTCAGATGCGTAACGACATTGATGATTATGTTCGCAAATGTTTGGTTTGCCAGAAGGTCGGGTTGCTTCAACCGTTGCCGATTTCGAATCAGCCTTGGGAAAGTAATGCCATGGATTTTATCATGGATCTTCTGGAAACGCAGAAAAGGAATGATGCTATTTGGACTATTGTGGACAGGTTCAGTAAATAAGCACATTTCATTCCAGTGCGGAAAACCATATGGCATAAAGCCAGAGCATATGGCGAAGATATTTTTGGCCCAAATCTTCAAGCATCATGGCATGCCAAAGACAATTTGGGGAGGGGGGGGGGGTGTGATCCTCGCACCACTAGTCTCTTTTGGCGTGCACTATTTGATAATATGGGAACCAATTTTCCTCGGCATATCATCCACAGACAGATGGGCAGAGTGAAATTGCAAATTTAGTAGTGCATGTGTTGAAATCTTATGTTTCTGACCGCAAATCAGACTGGGAGAAGTATTTACCACTTGTTGAGTTTGCCTGTAACAATAGAGTGCATACTTCTACGAGTAAGGCACCCTTTGAAATTGTGTATGGCTAAGTGGTTTCGCCTCCTATCCTATGCACCAAGGACGAGTAAGGCACCCTTTGAAATTGTGTATGGCAAACTGATTTTGCCTCCTATCCTATGCACCAAGGATGAAATATTTGCAACAACAGATGAGTATGTTGGGGGTCTGGATACTACCTTCTCACAGGTCATGACAGCCATACAAAGATCCCAGGAAAAGCATAAGAAAGCTGGAGATAAACATCGAAAAGACTTGCAGTTCAAGGAGGGCATGGTTGTTTCTCGTACCGGTACGAACCTGTTCATACCGTACGGTTTCGTACGATATCGTACGCTATGAATTTTTTTTTCTCCCCTCCTCCCCACCTTTAAAAAAATAATCCAAGTGCTTAACAAAAATAGAAATTCTACTCAATGAAGATCCCAAATGCCCGCAATACTTCATAACTTTCGTGTCCACTCAGCATTCCAATGGGGTTACTGAGAGACCCAAAAAATTTGGCAAGGTAGATTGGTAGTGTACACTTGATTGGTAGGATGAGGAGAGAATCTTGCTACATCACTTGGAGATCCTTGGTGTAGGTAGGCTAGACAATCAGATCCTCAAGTTATGTACGAGGGAGAAGATTTGAACAAGGTCATTTTGATCTACAGAGGAGTCCCTAAACCTATCACCCTAGATGCACTGCCCATATCTGTGCAAGGACGGTCTCTTAGTCATAAACACTACACCGATAGACCTTTGGTATCGCATTACCCATGCAAGCTCCTTTTTGGAGACAATTGGGAGATCCAACTGAGAGAGACACATCTCCATGTTCTGGTTCCTCAAGCACTGTGGACTCCTCCCCTCCCAACCTTCCCTCACATTCAAGCTTGAAGCTCCATAGTTTGTCAGTGTTAAAAAAAAAACCGTATTTTATCGCACGGTATTCCAAAATTTCATATCGTACCAAAAATTCCCGTATGGTATCGTATTTTCGTATTGTGACAACTATGGAGGAGGGTGATTGGGTTTTATTGAAATTCCAAAAAGCTTGCCTCCGTCAGAAGACAGGCAAAGAGAGAATGTATTCCAAGCTATCTTGTAGGTATTATGGACCATTTTAGATCTTGGAGAAGATCAATGAGATAGCTTTTCGATTCATGTTACTAGATCATTGGCGGATACATAATGCCTTTCATGTCAGTCTCTTGAATCCGTATGTTGGGTCCTTTGGAACCGGTAGTGGAGGACCAACCGGAGATTGACGAATTGGAAGAAATCTTGTAGCCTGAGCAAACTATCTTTCACAAGGAATGAAAAGCGCCTCGTGGCAAGCCTATTCGTAGATATCTGGTTAAATTCAAAAACTACGCCGCACTTGATGCGAAGTGGGTTGATGAGGAATACTTTAAGGACTACCCGGATCTCCTTATAGTATATATGGACGCTTTTCAGTTGAGGACAACTGATTAGAAGACGAGGGGGATGTTACAATCCTCCAGAGATCTATGCCATGCGGAAGGATTTCTTGGAGCATGATGGATTCACTCATGTAAAAGTCGATGACTTTAATGAGTGATTAGAGTTGGTGACTCTAAGTCTGCAAGAAGAGTTGGTGACTCTGACTATTGTAGTTAATGCATTCATGCAAGGGTTGGTGACCCTAGTGTCTGCATAAACTCATGAAAGAGTTGGTGACTCTGTTCAGTGAGTATGTTAACTCATGGAAGGGTTGGTGATCGTGGTGAGTTAGCTGGGCTCATGCAAGGGCAATGGCTCTAGTGAGTACAGCATTTGGATCCAGCATGGGTGGTGCCCATGGTCGCGATAGTTTTTGTGTACAAGGTGGCAAGTTGGGAGATTTAATCTAAATCGTCGCGCACAAGCATTTGCCTGTGAAGTGCACTTGCGTGTGTAACTTGTTTTGTTTGCTTGGACATTGCATGGTATTTTACCTGTGAATGTCCACGGGCATCAGGAACGCCTGGACACCCTGTGGACGCGCGTGTGCACACCTGTTTGGGACTAAGGTGATGAATTTTATGTGTTTCGTAGGTGGTAAGTGTACACACTCAACCTTATTTAATTATTATTTCTTTGTTTACTAAAGTCCATGGTTGTAGGTACTAGGTTCACATTCATTAAAGTTTGGGCGGACAAACTTATATTTTATAAGAGTGTTCACTTCGAGCTGGACTATTTTAATGAACCAGGACCAATTATGAGGTTTGGGCACTCGAGCACTGGACCAAAAGCCCACGAATTGCTAAAAGAGACCAAGAAGTTATTTTTGACATCCATGAGTTGCTTTTCTACGTGCTTGGAGTGTGGAGCAAGCTAAGGGCAGCCAAGAGAGCTAGTCAACTGCTTCTCTAGAGAGCACATGGGCTGTGGACAGCAAAGAAGGGAGATATGAAGCTGGCCGACTACTTCTCTTCTTCTCTTTAGTGGTGGAACAGAGTACAGGTGGCTGGTCGACTGTTCATGTACCTGCAGCAGAGCTGGTTGAGGACTACTACTCTCCTCTCTAGTGCTGGCCGGGTTGTACACAGGCTACAGGGTCCAGACAAGTCGCACATAAACTCCATAGGGCTGGTCGACTTTCTGTATTGATTCTCTTTTGGCTGGCTGTACAGAATAACGAAAATCTCAGCCATACTTAATTGGTTTCCTTGAGATGGAACAGACACAGGTTGTGCCAGGCTTCAACACAGCTTCATGGGATGCAAAACGATTGGTCTAAGTGTTGTTTTGGCCTGTTTGGAGCTGCTGAGTTGCACAATCGTGTGGACAGCCGTGAAACTAAGGAACAATTGGTGACTGTTAAGCCCAGGTTGGTGACCAAGGGCTTGGTTTCATTGGATAGCAATTTGGCCTTGGTCGGTGACCGAGGGTTGGCTTTATTTGGACAGCAGTTGGTGACTACTTTGGCCTTGGTTGGTGATCGAGGATTTGTTTTCTCTATTGGGCAGTTGGTGACTGCCTTGCTTTGGTTGGTGACCGAGAGCTTGTATTGTTTTGTTTTCCATAGATTTGGATAAATCTGGTGCTGGCAGAGGAGTGGAACTCCTGGGCACCCGCATCTTGTACAAGAGAACACTCTGTTGGTAATAAAGATACCTGGGGGTGGGGGGTGGGGGCTGGCCCAACTTCAGCCCCTATTGTTGTGGCATTTGCAAGATTATCTTATGTGGTTTCAGGATGTATATGTACCTGATGTATGTGATAGGTGTGTTGATTCATGCTCATGTTGTGATGGATGTTGAATGTATGCTGTGATTTGGGCCACTAGTTTTTTGTATTACACGTGCCCGCTTGTGACACTAGGTGATGTCACTCTTTTGAAGTATGTAGAGTAAACACGGAGCTTGCTTTGGGGCTCTGATATCAATTGAGAGATTTAGTCAGCAAGCTATGGCGGATGGAAGTAGTCCATTAGGACTGTGTACGTGTAGAGAGGTAGAGAGATGCAAGTACGTGAAAGTAAGGGACAATGATTGCACAAGATAAAATGATTATGGATATAATTGATTGATGTGATTGAAAATGAAGTACAAGACTTCGATTATTTAGGCCTTTCCCAGTACCAAACCATTTGACCTTTAGTTAATGCAAGCTTATCCACCCTCCTAAGAGGTGGTACACACACAGACACCCACATACACACCACAACCCTTTAAGGGGCTGTTCACACATATAAGATCCCACTTATCCCAATTCTTTGTTTTTAGAAAATCTCCCGGATATGGGATTTTGAGGCACAAACCTTAACACATCGGAAAGCGCAGAACTGGAATCCACACACTGGCCATAAACAGGCGTGAGAAACTGGGATCCTAGACACTCGAATCCACAAACTGGCGATAACAAGCGCAAGAAACTGGGATCCTGGACACTTGGATCCACAAACTAGCCACACATGAGCACAAGAAATTGGAGAGAACCATTCGGGTGGCCAAATGGTGACATCTGGGGTCAAGGGATTGTGAGGTTGAGTGTGTCGTTCACCGATCCTGCTGGAGCTGAGGAGTGGTCATGATTTGGTGAGGGCCAAAGAAGTTACTTCTCTGGGTGGAGGCTTGGATGGTGCTGTTACTTCTCTGGGTGTAGCCTCATCAAGGCCACTTGGTGACAATGCAGCTTGAGCAAGTACAGGCCCAAATATATGTGATCTTTGAAATGCATTACCTGTGAGAAAGGAGCAAAGCTATCCGTGAACAAGAAAATGAAATGCATTACCTGTGAAAAGAAAATGAAACCTCTTGTGTATGTCGTAGTAAACTGGGCATGTGAACAAGTAATGGGGGGAAGGAAAAAATGGAAAAGAGATGGGGAAGGAGGGAGGTGGCTGGGGATGAAAGGTGGAATATACACTGAGGCAGGGCAGGAAGGGCTGTGAAAGGTTGCTGGTGAGGGGGAGGGGGAAGGCAGGGGGAACTGGAATGACCCTAGGGCAGAGGCAGATGACAGGGCACACAGGCCAGGGCGGGGTGTGGAGTAGGGGGTGGAAGAGCGCACAGGAGCAAGGAAGGGCGAGGAGGAGACACAAGAGGCGAGGAGAAGGGGGTGTGATGGCAGGAGGGGAGCTGCAGATGAGATGCACGAGAAGGTGGGGGGGGGATGCAGGGTGGCTCAAGCTCTCAGCAGTGATACTCGCTAGGTGAGATGCTTATGATCAATCTCGAATGGCCCTCTGATCCGCATTCCCAGCCATAGCCCTCACATCTGCAGCCCTTCTTTATTTTTAAGTAACCTGGTAGTGAATCACACGGCAGCAGAGACCTAGGAACTTTCCCTTGATTTCAGCCAGGGTTCATCTTTCAGACAGGTTCTGGGATTGACTTGGGTTGTCCAGTAAACGTTGATAGGCTTGCTATTGTTGAATTACATGACGTGAAACCATATTTGGTTCAATATTTAAGTGCTTGAATGAGGGGATTTTCCTCATGATTCTATCTTTATGTATGCAGCTTAGTCAAGTACCTCAGCATGGTACATAGAGCTACTTCTGAGCGTGGATGGCATGAGTGTGGATGTCATGGCACTTCTTTATGCCATGCGTGATGACTTTGATGGTTCAAAGCGTTTGAATGACTCACATGAAGCTTCCTACTACAGTTGATATTGGGAATTAACGTGGGACTTCCCATCAGCCTCTGTTACAGTTTTTACACAATCAGCATAGGTTGCCAACTGTTTCTAATTTTATTGTGGAGGCAGTTTTACAATTCAATCTCTGTAAATGTTTCATCAAACTAATTTTGTAAGTTGTTTTTTTACATAGTTTTAAGAATTATCTTTTACTTCTGAATTGTCTTGTCTAGTGTAGCAAGCACTGTTAGCAATGTGTTTATACATATATTTCTTCATGGCTTTACACATGGTACTCAAAGGGGATGCAAGAAAGTTCTTGTACACACTTAGTTCCATATCCAATTTACATCAATTCAAGAATTGATATTTCAAGTTATAGAAGCTATTGTAGGTTACAGTCTGACATAGTATAGGGCTCCTACTTCATGCTCATGTTTGCCTTTCTGCATGTTTGCATGCTTGTGCATGGGTTGTGCGCACATGTGCATGTGTGGTTGAGAGAGAGAGAGAGAGAGAGAGAGAGAGAGAGAGTCATGCAATGTAACGGAAAGTAAGTGTGTAGCTATTTGTAAATGTCTGGTCGTCGTCGTTGAAACAGTAACCTTTTCTTTTTGTGAGAATAGAGTAAGGATGTTGACACATTCCAACAAGGGTATACAAATATTATTAAAATCTGGGCATTTTAAAAAGGTATAGTGCCTAGTCTTATTATCCTATGAAGTGTACCTTGCATACCCTCTCCATGCCATCATTCCATTGCCTTGCCTCACATCTGAAATGATGAGAGTCTACTCAAGGCCCAAGGGTTATGTGAATTGCATATTGTGGCATTGGCTGTGTCAAATACCAGCGTGTTTCAAAATCTGGGCATTTTTGTGAAGGTATATTGCTTATTAGTCTTCTGCACCTTATGAAGCGCAACTTGCATTTCCTCTTTGAGCATAGTTTTACCACGCATGGCCTTGCTTCACATCTTCAGTCATGGGACTTGACTCAAATTGCATGGATTGTATTGCATTTTGTGGCACTGGTGGTGCCAAATATTGGCTCATCTTATATTCCTGTATGCCAAGGAGAGTTTGTGTGTATGAAGCGCAATGTTGGTCCCTAAATTTTTGGGAAGTTGTCCTTGCTATGAGGTGAGATGTTCGTACCTACCCGAGGAGCAACGAGTAAAGAAATTGGTACGCTGGACGTAAAAAAAAATGAGAAAGCTTTTACTGAAACGTTCAAACATCCATCCAAGTAGATCTTGAGATGTTCCTCCACACTCCATGAAGGTCGATATGCATATCTGGAGCATTGGAGCATCAAGAAGGTATTTCTTGTGAGGCCAACTTTTGATCTCGTCTTGATCACATATGTTCTCAAGTGCATGATATGCATGTTCCTTGCTTTTAGCCTAGGCATCAAATATATTAGTCAACTACAATTTGAAGGTACTTCTACATGTAGGTGTTAGAAGGTGCTTGCCATTCTGATGGGTGATTTTGGAAGTGTATTATTGGAAGAGGCCCTTGACGGTATTTTTTGGCTTGATTTTTCGTTTGCTTGCCCAATGTTTCAAGATAGCCTCCTCATCACATCCTCTACAAAGCAAATCAGGGGAACCACGTTACTAGCAAAGAGAAGGATGCCTACATAATGCATATTCTCTGACCTACTGTAGTCAAGCACAAGTTGCATTCCACGCTAAATGGAACCATGTCAATGAAGTTTTTTTGAAGCGTAGAGATACAGTGTTGTCCTTAGCCTAGTGGGTTCTATCTTGACAGTAGCACTCATGCCTCTTAAAATGGAGGTATTGGGTTTGAATCCACCCAAGGTGAAAGCAACAAGTAGCAGCCCATTCCTAGGTGTCTACTTCCTTTTACAAGCTAGTGGGTTCTCTTTTGACAGTATACCTCTTGAAATGGAGGTATTGGGTTCGAATCCACCAAGGCCAAAGCAACAGTTAGCAGCCCACTCCAAGGTCTCTACTTCCTGTCACCAGCACTCTCAAAGTTACCAGATGGTCAATAGTGCTATGTGCACATCAAAAAACTTGCTTGCTCGAAAGAGCCTGGCACATCTAACTATGATTGTTTTGCAGTTACGTAAGTGAGACTTGTTCAGTGCTAGCCTAATTAAGCCATTTTCTCGTTTGTGTAGAGGTTTAATCTATAGAGGTCATGGTCCATAAAGATGGAAATTGGAGTTTAAGGGGTTTCTGATGATGCTCAGCCCCTTATATAGTGGAAGAGAAGAAAATTCTACCCAACGAAATGTGGTAACATAGCTACAACGTGTGTGGGCAAATCAGTTTATGTTCTTATCTGGCATGCCTCTTGTGAAGAAGTGAGATGGGAAAGGTGGCACTACTCATGACAAGTGAGAAACAAACTTCTGCTCTCGTCGAGGAGAAGAATCACGCCATGGTTCTTGCAGAAGCCTAGTCTTTGCTTTCATCAGGCTCTTATCTTCCTCCTCTCTCTCTCTCTCTCTCTCTCTCTCTCTCTCTCTTGCTTGGCCTTTTTGATTTTGCAGGTTCAAGGCTTTAGTCGAACATTCACCAACGTCCCTACACTTCTTCAGCAACTGCCTGTCGCCCGCGCTGTGCTGTCAAATAAAAACGTAGAAAGCGCATGTGAAATGGTTTTCTCTTAAATCGTTTTGGGTTGTTTTTGTCTGTTTTTGGGTTGATTCCTGCACAATAGACCGCTTTCATGCCCATTTCTTTCATGCACTTAGCACCGTCCTCTGTAATGCGTTTTAATTTAATGAATGTCCTCTGTGAGGCGTTTTAATCCTTGTGGATGTCTGTAAGACGTTTTTGATCTTCATCCTCTCTGCAAATTGCTATTTAATCTTAAGTCTACTAATTTCAAGAAATTGCATCTTACACTATGCAAGAATTAATCTCTTTCTTTCAACCAAGACATCACTAGTAGTTAAAATCTCAATCAGATGTCTCTCGCACACACAAGAATTCGCAAACTAGCATGCCTTCTAGAAACAATCCTGAAGGAACATCATTTTTTCTCATCACTCACTTTGGCTCCCCTTTCTAGAGGGCATGAATTTTGAGTTTGAACCTGATCTCTAATAATGAGAATGTAGAACAAATCTCATGTTCTAGACTTGGTCTTTTAAATCCCAATAATGAGAACGTAGAACACATTGTCATCTACATTAAATCCCAATATTGAGAATGTAGAACACATTTTATTCTACATTTTATGTTATAAATCCCAAAAATGAGAATGTAGAACAAATCTTGTGTTGTTAGATCCCAATAATGAGAATGTAGAACACATTGTAATCTACATTTTTATCTTTTCATATCATCTCAATCCAATGGCTCAATCTTTTGTAGTAGTGCTGAGAATATGGTTGCAATAGTAAACAATTTATTGTAAAAGAATAATAGCAATGTGTATCTCTAGTCTAATCATATGATTGCACATTTAATATAATGATCATGAGTGATATATATCAAAACATCAAAATCATGGAACATCCACATTCTATGCATTTGCTAAGGACGCCATGTGATGGAGCTGACATCCCTCCTCAAGTTCAATACCGTCTGAGAATAATCTCAATTACATGATGCTGAAAAATGAGAGAAGTTTTTGCATGTACTGTGCCAAATCATCCCCGTCTTGAGAGCATCATCCTTCCTTGAATGAATAGTGATGCTGTAGATAAATCTGATCTCAAAGGCTTTGTAAATATATCTACTAAGTTGTCCTTTTTATTACCCTGATGCAAAATCAAAGGAGTACTATTTCCCTTATAAAATGCATAATTAAAATTAAAATTGCATAATCAAAATATGGAAATCCATTTACATTCATTAAATTCCCATCGATTAGCAATAAATTGAACCTACACTCCCATATTCTAATGTATATCTAGCCTAGTAATAGTGAGGTAGATCTTGAGAAGCTTGGAGTTTTGCTTCCTTATTTAACTAGCTTATGATCAATTATGTTGAACTTTTGCAAAATGCTATGTAGACATTTTTTCTTGGGAACTGAAAGTAGCACCTTGAGACCTACAAATTCGAGTGCCCAAACAATAATGAGATAAGATCCTTGATATCAAATTTAGCATGCAAATTAGTTTCAAGCTTTGCTATTAAAACATCATTACTTGGCTGCCATGAGTAGATCATCAACACAGAAGAGAACAATGATAATTTCATTCCCATCATGTTTGTAAAATAAAGAATGATCATCCTGTGATCTCGCAAAATGAAAATGTGAGAAGTACCTTCCAGTACCAGCGTCTAGGTGCTTGCTTTACTTCATAGAGAATCTTCTTGAGCTTGGAAACCATTGCAAGCTCAAGAAGTTGGTACCTTCCAGTACCAGCTTCTAGGTGCTTACTCTACTTCATAGAGACTCTTCTTGAGCTTGAAAACCATTGCTCTTTTCCATGCATGACATAACCTTGTAGCTATTACCTAGAAGCTGGTTCTAGAAGGTACCAGTTTCTAGGTGCTTGCTTTACTTCATAGACACTCTTCTTGAGCTTGCAAACCATTGCTATTTTCCATGCATGACTAACCTTGTGGCTGTTCCAAGTGAATATCTTCATCAAGATCATCATTTAAAAAACCATTTCTAACACATCCATATGATGTACATTCCATTTGTATATTTGAGCCAAAGACAACAACATTCCAATGCTATCCATCTTGACCACATGAGATTAATTCATATTGTTAGATAAAATCACATGCTACTAATCTAGCCTTAGATCTATCAATTGATCCATCATCATCATCTTTGACTTTATAAAACCACTTGTAACGTACTTGTTTCTTGATCTTCCAGGCTGAAGTGATAGTTGGATTTAATCAACAAAAGGATTTTTTTGTAGTAAGAGTAGAGAGTTGATTAGGACTTGAAGAAGTTGGGGTGGTGAGTAGCCATGAAATGATTATGGATAGGACCTAGAAGAGTAGTTATATTGTGAGTATCCAACCATAAGAATCTTCCTTGACTTTACATCAAGATTTCTTCTATCATCATTTGGTATATGTGCATAAGCTAGGCATCCAAATATCCTCAAATGTGAAATAAGAAGTTTTATTCTATGCAAAGTCCCCTTTTTGCTGAGGGGTATGTGTGCATATGCCACTTGCCTATAAAAGATATGATTCGTGCAAAACCTATAAAATGCATGGGAGGTCCTTTATGTATCTCCCAATTTGCTTCTCAATCTATGATTTTAAACTTTTAAAATAAATCAAGGCACAACAAAGGCATCTGACTTTTTAGAAAGAAAATAATTCCAAGTATACCTACTGAAATAATCCAAAAGGGTGATAAAGTAGTTAAAACCGACTATGGATGGGATGTGAGATGGTCTCTAAATATCCAAATGAATGAGGTCCAATAATGGACCTCTTGATATAGATTCACTATGATTGAATCTAGCCCTTACTTGTTTGTCCTTTATGTATCTCCCAATTTGCTTCTCAATCTATGATTTTAAACTTTTAAAATACATAAAGGCACAACAAGGGCATTTGAATTTTTAGAAAGAAAATAAATCCAAGTATACCTACTAAAATAATCTAAAAAGGTGATAAAGTAGTTCAGACTGACTATGAATGGGATGTGAGATGTTCTCTAAATATCCCAATGAATGAGGTCCAATGGACCTCTTGATATAGATTGACTATGATTGAATCTAGCCCTTACTTGTTTGCCCACTCAACACACTAAACATTCTTTCCTCACAAGTTTTAACAAAGGCATTCCAAATATCCTAATGATCAAGGATCCATGAGTCCACGTGAGTAAATAGTCTCCTAGTCATAAATTTTATAGGCTATGGATAACATGGTGAGGGGCCTCCAATTAGCTAGGATATCCTTCTCCTCTCTTTTATGAATTAGTTTTATGACTCTCTCATTGATGGATATGTTGAGAAAAGCAACGTGTGAGAGTGCAACATGAATAGAGTAAGGGAAGGAGCATGCATATTAGAAAAGGATAGACTAAGGGTAAATTGGCAAAGGTTGATTTGTATGGTCATTTGTAAACGATGAAGTCAAAGGTAAAAAAGGTAGCACATGGAAAGTGCAAGGGAGGAGCACATGTAGTGTGAGCATTTATGGACACGTGGTTGGCACAAGGGCGCACACATCTTGTGAGATGAGAGAGCTATAAAAGGATGTACTTGGATCAACTCTAATGCAATGAGATTATCTTGGTTTATGCTAAATCATCATCATTAGTGTAGCCTAATCTTATCTTGCTTATTATTTAATTACTATGCATAATCATGATTATCATCGTTTTTGATCCTCCACGAGCTCAACCATGATTGATTTCTCAACTTGGTAGTATCAGAGTTATAACCCCTCTCTATCAATTCTTAAGCATACACTTAATTAGCCCTTAATCCTCTTTTAAGCAAAAATAGCTGCTCTCAAAATTTGCTCAATTCTCAAAATCTGCTGGTTTCTCAGTGAAACAAACCATCTAGGCATCTTGCTCTACCCTTAAGCTACTCTCATCTCTCAACAGATTTTGTAAATTTGTCACATTCGAATGCTACAAGAAAAACTATTCAAATTCCTTTTAGGGCAAGCTTCCTCACATCAAGGCACTTTTAATCACCAGAGAAATTGGGCCAATTCGCTTTCTATCATGTACAGTCCGCCTGTTTCTAGTCCGCCAAGTACTTTTGCTAATCTGATAAATTAGACGAGCACACTTCAAATCGGTTAAAATTCTCTTAGGGTTACATCAAGCTTTTGCTATGAAATTATTGCTTAGAGGAGGCACATGAAGCAAAACAAAAGCCTGTAGAAAATTGCCTCCTCCTTCCTGACGCGGCTACGAATCGTGACAAATCCCTTGAGGAGGTGAAATAGCGTGCTTAGGGCTACATGTGGTTTGAATTTGAGCTCAAATGACTGAAGAATGAGTGAGAAGTGAGCATTTACTTATTTCTGCAAATTTTTAATTAAGTTACAATTAGAGTTGAATAACTTGGGTTTCTCACTAGTTGAGGCATCAAAGTTCACCTTGAGGAGCTTCTAAACATCTATATGAACTTATATTTATTTTGTCCCTTGTTTGATCATTGAATTTCATCCTCCAAAAGGCCCCAGTTTTTGCACCAAAACAGTGAGCTCCTCTTGGAGTTTGGTGATTAATCTCTGTATTAGCACTAATTTTTTCATCCAAATCACTTGTAATGAGATTAGAAATTGACCTTGAGTAGTACTCAAGTATTAAGACATTCTCAAAACCCTCGATGACTACTTCATTTGTACTTGAGAAGTTTAAAGGGGAGTCATTTCACACATGGCAAGTTAAAATCAAATTTATGTTAATGAAGGATGAGCTATGGGGCATTGTGAATGGAAGAGAAAGGTGTCCGGAGGATGAAGGGGCATTGTGAATGAAAGAGAAGGTTAAGCCAGAATGAAAAAGGATTAGCTATCATTACACTAGGATTGGGAGATGGATTTATTCATCACATTGCATCACAAGATACATCGAAGGGTGCTTGGGATGAGCTAGAGAAATTGTTTGGGGCAAAGCAAAACAATTCAAAAATAAAATTAAAAATATAATTTTGGCTTGGAAATTAAAGATAGTGAATGACTTTCAGCACACCTTAACAAAATGAAGAGCATATCACAAAAATTGGCTAGCATTGGGGCACTAGTAAAAGAAGAGGATTCCATAGCCATATTGTTAAAAAGCACCACACTTTAGGAGTATGGACCCTTTGTGGCTACCTTGAAAAACCTCCCAGATCCAACCATTATAGGAGTGGAAGCATAACTCATAGAAGAAAAGAAGAGGATTCGAGGGAAGACAAATCTATCTACATCGAGTGAGGAGAAAGAACTCTTCTCAAGAGAACCAAGACTGAGGACAAGAGAAGGACCAAGGACAAAGATAATCTGCCATCATTGTGGCAAAATTGGTCATATAGCAAAGGATTGATGGCATAACAAAAGAGCCGATGTAATTTCAAAGAAGGAAGACAATGATGAGGCCTGTCAGGATGGAGGTAATACAGATCATCTCTTCTAGATGATATGAGTTAAGTGTCAAGACAAAGCTAAAATTGTAGCTCATAGAGAAACCTAGACGGATCACTCCAACCATATAAGTATGGAGTGTAGGTTAGGTCAATGTATGCTAGGTGTTAGACCCTCATCACATTGAGGGGAGGTGTTGAGAAAAGTAATGTGTGAGGGTGCAACATGAATAGAGTAAGGGGAGAAGCATGCACATTAGAAAAGGATAGACTAAGGGTACATTGGCGAAGGTTGATTTGTATGGTCATTTGTAAAAGGTGAAGTCAAAGGTTAAAAAGGTAGCACATGGGAAGTGCAAGGGAGCACATGTAGTGTTATGATTTATGGACACATGGTTGGCACAAGGGTGCACACATCTTGTGAGATGAGAGCTATAAAACAAAGGATCTACTTGGATCAACTCTAATGCGATGAGATTATCTAGGTTTATGCTAAATCATCGTCATTAGTGTAGCCCAATCTTATCTTGCTTATTATCTTAATTACTATGCATAATCATGATTATCATAGTTTTTGATCCTCCATGAGCTCAACCATGATTGATTTCTCAACTGGATAGAGGAAGGCCTCTAAACTAAACTGCTTCCTTCCAGACTTCTAATAAGGGGTGGAGAAACCACTCCTTAAGGTTTTGTAAAATTGAGATGTGTTGGGAGCTCATCTAGGCTGGATAGAGGAAGGCCTCTAAACTAAACTGCTTCATTCCAGACTTCTAATAAGGGGTGGAGAAACCACTCCTTAAGGTTTTGTAAAGTTGAGATGTGTTGGGAGCTCATCTAGGCCCAGGATCTTTCCATTCTTGAGAGTATCTATGGTGGTGCTGAGCTCTTATATGGTGAAGTCTCCCTCCAACATGGCACTTATCGACTTGGGGATGAATTTTTTTCTACGTCTGACTATGCGGGCACATGCCTCAGTCGTCTTTGGAGATCTAATAGGAGGGAAGTTGAATATATCAACGTAGTTTGAAGATTATCTTCAAGGGGTTTCAGCTCTGATGCCATCCTTGTTGAGAAGCATAGGGAATCTCTCCTTTTTGTTCTTTTTCTTGATAATATTGAAGATTTTTTTGAATTCCTATCAGCTTTTCTTGCCCACCATGTCCCTTTCACTGGTGTTATAGAGGGAAAAAAAGGTGAATTCCTATCCATGAAACCATCATAAAACCTAGCTGGTTGAGCTTATTTAGCTGCTAAGGTGCCCTACCAACCACCCACAATTTGGACAAGATAATTTCCTCTATCCTTTTCATCGGTGTTAGAGGATTCAAAACTTCTATGATTTTCCATGAAACCATCACAAAGCACTAAGGGGAGGCTATAACCCCCCCCCCCCCCCCCACACACACACACACAACATTTGTCAACAGTCATTGTTTTGCCAAAACTCGTGCCCTTCTAATAGCCCATTTTTTTTACATTTTTGTTGCAAAAAAATGTTGTGGGGGGCCTATGGAAGCCTCCCCTTGGTGTTTTGTAATCATATCATGGATAGTTATATAATTTTTTAGTCCTCTAACACCAGTGATGTTACTTTGCCAAAACTTGCGCTCTTCTGGCAGCCCTTTTTTAAAATTTTTTGATTGCAAACAAATGTTGTGGGGGCCCTATGGAAGCCTCCCCTTAGTGCTTCGTGATAGTTTCATGGATAGTTGAACTTTTTAATCCCCTAACATTGGTGAAAATGATAGAGGAAAGTATCTTTTCTAGATTGTGGGTGTTTGAATCTTCACATATACAATTATCAGAGCATGGTAGGGCAACTTAGCACCTAAATAAGCCTAACCAATTAGATTTTATGAATCTTCTCTATAAATATAACACTAGAATTATGGTAGGGCTTTTTATTTACACCTTTGGCCATTTGAAGCCTTCGGGCTGGCCTCCATGAGCCCTCCATGCTACTTACAAGGTTTACTAGCTATATCAAGATATTTGAAAGGGATCTCATGCACCCCTTATGTATACACAAAGTGTACAACACAAGATAGCATTTGATTATAGTTTCGTTAACCTTAGTTTGTAGTGTGTGTGTGTGTGAGAGAGAGAGAGAGAGAGAGAGAGAGAGAGAGAGAGAGAGAGAGAGAGAGAGAGAGAGAGAGAGAGAGAGAGAGAGTCATACATAGGAAATGACTTTCAAATAATTTCTCACTAAGTGTTAATGTAGCAAAGGAGATTGTATCCAAAACTAGACAAAGCCACCATGCCTCTAATTTGATGTCCATGGTCCATAAACATGGTATATATGTGTAGATGATAAAAAATAACTTACTCAAGTTAAATTTTATAATTTAACTACTTTTTAGATTTTCTTTGCTACCATTTATTATTTTGGAAGATTTTTAAAAGTGTTTTTGTATTAAAAATCAAAACAATTTCAAAAAATCTAAAAAAATCAGGAAATATCAAGGTTTCCATAAGAACACAAGTTTCACCCAAACAAGGCCTACTGTCATGCCAAAAGTAGTGCCCTTATTGCACCCTAAGATTTGGCAAAAAATGGGGACACAAAATGACATGTGGAGGACTTTTCCTTACATTGATGTTGATGGAGGGATAGAATTTAAAAGAATTCCACAATATAAACTTATCATCTATGATGCATGTTTACACTTGACAACCATTTAACGATACACACAAAGAGAGAGAAATTCATCCTTACTTTAATAGAAAAAGTTTTATAAAATAATGGGATTAAGCCTCTTTGAAATTAAATGTACAATGCACTAAACTTAAAGAACCTCACAATCAAAGCGTTTTTCCAAATTAGGAACTTGGATCTTTTTGTCCTCCCTAGGGAAAATACTCTGCACTATAGTGAGTTTACATATTGGGGAAATCAGTTTTATTGCCTCTAACTAGTCCTAAGCTAGTACATATAAAGCATGCTTGTAGTCTTTGGCATAGATACTCCTTTACAATATGTGTGGCATGCACCTTTGTGTATCCAAGCCTCCATTTCATTATGCTGCACATAAACAACAAAATTATCATTGAAATTGTAACTATGGTTTGAATTAATAGAAGGTAGCCCTAACCATTTCAAGCTAATTACCATACAATACCCCCAATCATTCAAACTATGTCATGCTTTCCTTCCAAAACAATTGACTAGCTTAAGAAAAAATTTGATGAAAACCTTGTTCAGTGGAGGCTACTTAAGGTTAAAGGACAACAAGTAAAACTTAACTAAGATATATTAGCCTACCTTCACTAAGTTTTATGATGACCCAAGAATCTGTATCTCCAACATGCTCTCCATTGTTGTCCTCTTACAAGATGAAGAAAGTAGAATGAGAGGGTGAGGTTGGATATGGGTTAAGGGATGGGACATAGACATGCAGGTTAAGGAACAAGTTAAGAGAGTAAGGTTGGGGAGAAGAGTAAGGGATGGGAGAGAGATTTGCATGCTACAAAAGAAGATTAGGATAAAACAGAGAACAAGAGGTTGGAGAGATCATTAGGGGTTTGCAAAGGATTAAGACCTAAGATTAGAAGAGGATTAATTTGTTGCAGTCATGGAGAGCTTGTGAGAGAATAGTATGGCTTGGAAAATTCTTTTTCAATCATAGAATGATTAAGGATAAGCTTTGAAAGAAAAGAATTACTGTTTTGGGAATTCTTTGAGATTTTGGAGGTAAGGGAAGTTGTGGCTAATGATTAGTCTAAATGTGGAAACGAAGTTGGGAGAGTTTTTTGAGTGAGATTTATTGAGAGAATGGTCTTAGAAAGTCATTTTTTCATGTACACATTGGTTGGGGGTAGATTTTTTGCTAAAATAATGGCCAAAGTGAAAAATAAAAAATTCACTATTTTTAGGCTTGTGAATTTTATGTGGAAGGAGGGGAGTTAGGGGCCCACTTGTCTTTTTCTAAATTCAAGGATTTAAGGGGGCCATAAAGGTGGAAAGGTTCAGTTATGATGACCGAAAAAGCTTGTCTTGATGTGATAAGAGAAAGGAAAGAGGTTGGATATAAAATATTCAAAAACAAATGAGAGGGAATGTTTGAAATTTGAAGAAGTAAAGAGGGCGGAATGCTTATTTGTTGAAAAGACTTAAGGGCTCTTTTTGAATAGTTAGTGTGAGAAAATAAGAAAAAAACCTTTTTTATATGTATATTGTTTAAAGATAAAATTTTAGCATAATATTCACAAAATTTGGAAAAGTAAAAAATATATATTTTTTGGGCTTCATTAAATTTGGAAATTTTTGGATGTGACAAGATAAGATTACAAAAGTTAAAAAAGTACATCCACTTGCTTTGAAGCTGTAGAGTACTTGTAGAGAGAGAATGAGAAAATAAAATGATTTTTTCATATACATATCTATTGGGGGGGCGGGGGGGAGAGTTTTTAAAGAAGAAAATGTCAAAATTGTAAAAAATATATTTTTCAAATTTTGAGCCCCATTAAAAAACACCCATCGAGTTAGTGATGTGACAAGAGAGAGGATAGAGGTTGGGGATAAAATAATGGGAGGGAATATTTAAAAACTAGAAAAGTAAAGAGAGAGAGTTGTTTGTATATTTAAAAAGTAGAGAGAGGGAGGGTAATGATTGGGGATCTTTTATTTTAGGCCCTACAAATATGGTAAATTTTAAGCAAGTGAGGGGGATGAAAAGTCTATAAAAAAGAGCCTAGGAATAGGGGTCATCATGGCCTTATTTCCTTAAGCCTCTACATTTTTAGCTTTAATCCCTTAAAATTAGGAATCCTAAGAGGGTCCTTTTTGAGTCCAAACACCTCCTAATGTTGGACATATTCTTAGAAATAATGGGTTGTTAGATAGACATGTTGAATCGCAAAGTCAATCTCCAGAATCGAAAATTTCCTTAATGTCAAGTTCAAGAAGAACCAGGGGATGTCATCTGTGATTTAAGTTAGTTTTGGGTCTTTGGCCAAGGAGCTTCCCTAGGGGTTCCACTATGAGTTTGATCAAGGAATAGAGATGGAGGGGAAGGCTAGAGAGTTTAACCCATACAAGGATCTTGGAGGGCTTGGGTCCATGGGGGGAAATCTGAAGAGCATCTAAAGAGCGAAAGGGGGGAGTTCCTGATCATCCACTCTCTAGATCCTAGAGCGTTGAGGGCCATTACTTCCATGAAAGAAAAAGCAGAAGAAGTTATTTAGAAGGTACTAGGTGTGCTCTACAAAGATGTCTCTAGTCTGCCAGCTATCCCTAATCTAAGACTTTAGCTTTTCAGCTCAGGGTAGAGGCCATAGTAAAGACCAACTAGAGCTCGAGTCTGGCAAGCATGTGACCACTCCTTCACCAACTCAGGTGTGGGAGAGAGATCGATAGCTTGCTTGTAGGGCTTTGTCCATCTTCTTGTTTAGTAGCTTCAGGGGCTTCTTGAGATGTATTCACAACTTGTCCATGTAAATCTTTGGGAAGCTGTGTAGCTTCAGGGCCTGCTTTCTCTTGAGATATATTTTCAACTCGTCCTTGTAGATATTTGGGCAACTGTGCAGGGCCTCCATAGTTGTTAACCCATTCCTAGGGTTAACAACTATCGCCATTATCTTACATCAATGAGTCAAGGTAGATACACCAAAGGTCATACATTCAAGATATGAAGCAATGGTGTCCAAATCTACAACTTGGACAGGCGCCCGTAATGGTCTGATGGAATACTTAAGGTAATTCCTGCTTCAAGAGCATGTGGTAGCAAGTTAGGATGAAGTCCTAAAGTGATGTACTTCATGGATATATTATGAGAGTAGTCATTGTAATAGTATTAGGCCTCTTATGAGCTTAAAGTTCCCAGCCAGCCACAATTTAAGTGAGTGTGAACACTTATGGCCATGTATATAAGTGAATATCTGTCATAATACAAGGATACTCTCCCATTGTGCAATAGAGTCTTGCTCTTGCTAATCTCTTTCTCTCTCTCTCTCTCTCTCTCTCTCTCTCTCTCTCTCTCTCTCTCTCTCTCTCTCTCTCTCTAATGCATGCTAGTGAGTGTGTGTGAGTGAAGTGAGGTGAGAGGAGGGACGAGTACACGTAGTGCAACGCGGTGGTGTGACAACGCTCATGGGAGACGCAGTGGAATTGCTTCTCAAGGAGTTGTAGAGCTTAAAGATCTTGAGGGTTACCAGCTCGGCCATTGGAAAGATCCTCTCGCGATAGTTGCGGTTCACAAGGTAAACTCTTGTTGGATGTGTTTTAAGGAGGGTTAGGGTGAGCCATAACATTTTTAGCGCCGTTACCGGGGAGCCATCCCTTGGCCTTTTCCATTGTTTTCTCTAATCTACGCATTACCCATTGCCCATTGTCTTTATTAATGGTTTTCCATAAAAAAGATATGGATTTGATGGAGATTTGTGTGTGATTTTGTAAGAAATAGCTCTCTCTTTTTAGTTTTATAAAGAATGCCTTTTACTTAATTTTTAGCTTAAATTGTTGTTTTGTTGTTGTTAATGTGGTTTTTAGTGTTCCTAGGGCTTACACATAGAGTGTGTTAGGCTTAGTTTGCATCCATTGCATCAAACAATGCAATAGAATGCAATTTTTAGTGATTTTTAGCTCTCTTTACAGTTAAAACTAAGCCTAACACACAGAGTGTGTTAGGCTTAGTTTGCATCCATTGCATCAAACAATGCAATAGAATGCAATTTTTAGTGATTTTTAGCTCTCTTTACAGTTAAACATAGAACTAGAATGATTAATTTTTGCTTAAATTGTGTGTTTTTTGTTTGAATTGTATGCATTAAAGTGTTAGCAAGCATTAGGAGTAGCTTAATCCTTCAAAAAATTTATCAAAACCATAAAAAAACCCTTGAAATTGACTAATCTTCCTTAAATGATTGGTTTTTATCATTAAGGGTGATTAATCCAATTCTCAAATTGTCTATTTTGGGGGTCGAAAGGTGTAAGGGGGTGTCATAAAAGGGTTGACTTTTTTTATTCCCACTTGCCTTTTTGGAAAAATGCCAATATCTCCCTAACTTAAAATTCAAAAAAATAACCCCCCTCCCAAACACGGAAATTCAAATTTCCCTTTAGACTAAAAAAAAAAAGACGTTTCATGCCTTAAGGCCTCAAGCGATTTTTTTTTTCAACATTTCACGCCTTAAGGCCTCATGCAAAAAATAAATAAATAAATAAATTCTACATTTCACGCCTTAAGTTGTTCACGCCTTAAGGCCTCACGTGAGAATAAATAAATAAATTCACCATTTCACGCCTAAGGCCTCACAAAAAGTAAAATAAAATTTGATAAAATCCGTAAAGTCCGTTTCACACCATAAGGGTTCACGGCGTGAAGCCCTTAAGCGTCCCACGGCGTGAAACAGTTCCCGCGCAAAAAAAATAAAAATAAAAAATCAAATTTGATAAAACCTGTGAAGTCCGTTTCACGTCTTAAGGGTTCATGGTGTAATACCCTTAAGCGTCTCACGGTGTGAAATAGTCCTCGCGCCAAAATTTTTTTTTAAATTTAATTCTTTTCATTTTCACGACGTGAATTGCGCCCTGTTGTTTCATGACGTGAAAGGGGGTCCATCGGAAAAAAAAAGAGGGGCCTGTCGGCAAAAAAGAAGAAGCCATGTTTGGAGGCTCGTATCTCCTAAACCATGAATCCGTTTGAAGGCACTCTGGTGCTCATCGAAAAGCTGGCATCAACCTCTTTGAAATTGGTCTTGAGGGTCTGAGAGGGAAAACTCCATCGTTTTGGTCTCCGACCAGTAGCCTCAAAATTTGAACCAAAAATTGAGGCAAAAATGGTCCTTAAAGCACTAAGAATCGCCCAAACAGTACGAAAGCAATTGCAAACCATATTCGGGCTACTTTTTGAGGGTCTAAACGATAAAATCATGAAAAACTCAGAGAGACAAAATTGTAGTACTCCAAAAATACTACAACTCTCGCATACAGAGTTTTTCCAAATTCCTTTTGAAATACCTTTGAAAACGGGTTATAAAACATGAAAAATCTTCCCAGAAAAAAATTTCATCTTCAGACAGTGATAGAAAATAGGTTTTGAGACCTCTTCTTTCATCTAGGATGCTACCATCATGCACTTTTTCTGGAAACATATCTCTAAGGTCGTTCACGTGTAGTGTCTAAGCTAATTTGGGCAAATGGACACTCGTTTGACCAACGAAGGGTACACCAGGCCTCCTGAGGCTAACGGGTTGTAATAGGCTATCATAAATCCTAAAAAGCAAAAAAAGAAAGAAAGAGTGATTACTCATTAAGAAGCAATTGGCAGCGTTAGACATGGCAACGATAGAGGGACTACGTGGGCCGACACCCTCACTGAACCCAATGGTTGACATCTTCGAGCCATTGAGATCAATGTTCCAAATACACCTCCCAATACCATTGGCCATGCCGATAACAAGTGTGTCATCGGGTTTTACACCCCTTGTCACTTCAATTCCACCGTACTTTGGTCCTTTATCTAACATTCCCACAAATCCTATAGTTATTACCCTTTGCAACCCCTAGATGCCCACATCTTGGATATATTGACTAATCTAGGAAGGGGGGTTGCCCAAGGACTAAGTGAGTCCCTACCCACAAGAGCACTCACATGGTCTCAGTGAATCATACAAAAACACGGCCGTACAGATTTTAAAAATCATGGGCAAATATGATAGAACAACGGATCCTGTTCAATTCATACAACTATTTGAACAACGATGTGAAGCCTTTGGAAATCTAAACTGCCCCACCAAGGTAAATGCGTTGAACCTTTGCTTAGTGGGATAGGCTAGCCGATGGTTCATCACATTGATGCCTGCAATCAAGACAAACTTCAAGACTTTGAAAATAGCCTTTATCCCCACGGCTTTTCAAGACAAGGTGATCGATGAAGTGCAATGACAAAACTCTATTCAATTGAGTGGAAAAAAAACGAAACCATTCGAGATTTTATCCTTTGGATAAAACTCTTGGACTCACGATGTGAGCCATGGGAGAAACTAAATGATGCTCAATTGAAGAGATGTTTCATGATGGGCTTAAAGAATAACAGCTTACACAACTTGATCATTGTATCCAACCTAGAAACATTTGATCAATGTTATCAAGAAGCAATACAATTAGATGACAACATGATGAAAGATGATCATGATATGAGAGGTTCCTCATCTAAACCAAGTTAAGCAATGGCTAACGTAGAATTGATCTCGGAGTTGTCATTCCCTGAATTCTATGCAGCCTTACTTAAAAGCTCACAAGACATCGATGAGATCCTTCAAAACGAAACCTCCTTAATGTCTCTTCAAATGATGAGCAAAATTCTTTGTGTTTAGTGCAATCACTATGACCATCCCAATCCCCATTGTGCATACAAGGTACTTGTTTTTTTTGTACTGCATATATTGCAAAACCTTTGGTGATGGCACTTCTGTACTGCATATATTGCAAAACCTTTGGTGATGGCACAACCCTATGTCCCAATTCATCAACAATTAAGTCAAAAGCTCCATCTCCCGTGCAAACAGAAATATAGTCCAAAGGGTAGAAACCATTCAAGAAGCAGTTAAGCAAACACTTCAGTGTTTCTGTTGTCATGGACCTCAAAAAGTAGTAGACTGCACAGTTTGGAACACTTCCATGCCCATAGTCACTGACACTTTGCAACCCATATGTGAACGCTGTGGCATCGATCACATATTCCAAGATTGCCTAAGGCGAGTTGCTTCACTGCAACCTGTCTCACAAAATACAACTCTTAATATGTTAAGTATACACAACGGGTAGTTGTCTATGGTACCCTTGAATGTGCTTACAAGCTTACAAGCCAAGACACAAGATACAGTAAAAAATAATGTAAAAGGAAATACTTGAAAATGGGTAGAGGAACATGCTTTAAAGTAGAAACCAAAACCTTCTAAATCCAAGAAAAACAAGAAGCAATAAACTGTCGACACCAAGTTGAATTAAAGGAAAGGGAAAAGGAGCATGTTGAGGACATAAACCCAAATGAACCAAAAGCTACACATGATGCAGAAGCATCCACCTCAAAGCCTACCACACAAACCACAACACCCATATGTGCGACATAGAATACAAAAGCCCGAAAGAAAATTTGTTCTCATCGCATGGGCAAACATAATGAAATCTTGACGATCCAAAGAAAGTCAGAAGATGAAAGAAGTTCTAGTATGTCGCTAAGTTAGGATGAAACAAGTTCTGATTCGGCACTAGGTGTACCTCACAGACCAATCAATAAACCAAAACTCGCCCAACCATCCCAAATTGAAAATGATCATCACATGACATACGTAGAACGTAAAAAGCAAGCTCAAGAGAGCATGCTTAGCATGGTTGAGTGTCATATAGGATCACCGGAACCTTATAATGCCAATCCTAAAGAAGCAACCAAAATACAAGAACTTGAGGAGTATCACTTCCCCTTTCAAGAGGAAGACGTACTCTCTATAGAAGAGTCAATAGAGGAAGATTTCACGAATTGTGGTTCAAAAAACACGTGAGAAATTCGATGAATCCCTTACAAAATTAAAGAAGTATCCCAAATCCTCATTTGGAGGAGTGCTCTTCTCTCATGATGAAGCTAGTATAGCATCAACACTTACACCTTTACGGTTAAACATGAGTTATACAAAGACATCAAGAGCTACATAGAATGGGACTGTATGGATTCGCAAGTTTCCAAATAGACCTCAGTTAGAATTGTCACAGAGGACTGAGTGTACCATTGTACACATTGGGTACTATTAAAAAATCTGTGAGACAGAAAGAGGATGAGAGTGAATGGGAATATGAAACCAAAATGAGATCTGAAGCTGAAACAAAAACTGAAACATCCATGGTTCCTCTTGAAGATTATATCATGGTATGGTTAGATTTCCCTACAGGGCAATGATGTTAAGTGCAAATGCGCGTTGATTAGCCATTGAGCCAGTTATAACATCCTGACAATAGATACTTGGGAGTCATTGGGGAAACCCAAACTCATCCCTAAAGATAATGGTCTTGCAAGAGGAGCCAATGGACAAAACATTGAAGTTGCAGGTTACTTTAGCTATGCTACTCAAACAATCGGTGGAGATGTGGAATTTAGATTCCATGTTACCCCAGATCCCCATTAGGGAAAATGTGGACTCATTTTTGGGCCCTCTAAGAAATGCTAAGTCATCATTCTATTACAAGGAGGGGGATCATGGGATAACTCTATCCATAGTACCTCAAAACTATATCATGTGTAACATATCATTGGAAAGATCTTGATGAGAGGATTCTAACGCACCAACCTCTTAAATTTGGAGTTTTTATGCTCAAGTTATGGCCTGCCCACCAAAAAGTAACCTCAAAAGTTCCGTAACGGAAGCATTACCCTCATTGGTCCTTATGGAATATTCCTTAGAATTTCAAAGAGCTTAAAAGGCCCAAAAGTGAGTCCAAATTTTCCCTAATGCCCCTTTAGTATGATGTCGTCCTTAGTAGTGGAACTTGGATACGTGACTCATTGTATTCACTTGATGAATCCATGAAAATAGTCACCTTGAACACTCCTGCAGGTATTGTGCAATTGCTCTTACGAGAGGAAGAGACCTTGGAGGAACTGACATATCTTACGAGAATATCCCAAGAATTATGGTTGGATTGGAACTTTCTAATAAAATATCCACAATTCAAGAACAAATTTATCCAACACGAGAGCAAAATCTCATGACCCTCGAGTTATGGGATTTGTTAGGTCAACTAACACTCACGGCTCATTTTGAAAGAATTCCATTTACACAAGACTTGAACATGCCATGTTTGGGGTACTTTGAATATACAATGTATATTGAAACTAACCCCCTTACTTGTAACTTTTTTGTGGTTGAGCATGTGTTGGAAGTAGATTTGATCTTGGGACATAAATGGACTATTCTTGCCCAAGCACCACTGTGCTTTGCTAGCGATAGGGTCATCATGACAGTCAATGACATAAAGTTGACAATACCATACTGCATGGAAGAGGATCCAACCCTAATGGATTTCTAAGATGCTGAACGTAAAAAGTTACAAGCCTCTTCCATATAAGCCCCTCTACACAATGACCTACTATTTGCATTAATGACCAACTCAGACAAAGCATCTACCTCTTTCACTCCATCCTCACTAACAAAGTCTAATGCTAAAACCACACAATCAACCGCTATTTCTAAAGAAGATTCCCAACCAAAACCATCCATCTCAAATAAGAAACTCAAGGGAAAATCCCCAAAGCAAACATCTCTTCATCAACCAACCTCGCCACCCATAAGAGGGGGCTGCATACTCAAAAGTCTTCACATCAGCAACCACCACTCTGCAAGAGACTTGAACCTCATCATCAACAACACCCATGAGTCTCAAACCTGTAGCCTCAATGCTAACCAATCAAAAGGAGGGCCCAAAACCTTCCACTTTCACCAAAAAGAAAAATCCACCAAGACAATACAAATCAAGGTATCTTAATGGTATCAAAATATGGGTGGAGAAGTAGCTACTTATAGCTCAAGGCTACTACGAAGGTGCTAATCAAATTTGGGTGCCTCGACAGTCAAAGCCTCTTCCTCAATGTAACACTCAGAGGCCAAAGAAAAATAAAAGTACTCCACAACATCGTAAACAAAAGCCTATGCGAGTTCCTCAAAACGAACTCCAACAACTAAACAAGTGTGTGTACCAAAACAATTACTGCAAGCACAAGGGTACAACTAAGGAAATACCAAATCTTGGATTTTCAAGCGTATCAGAAAGCCCCCTAACCCTCCAAAAAGAAAGAAACCTTAGTACCAAAAGCATCAGCTACCAATTTATAATGTTCAACACAGAAAGGTGCCTGTGCACGTGCTTGAGGAACAAGGGTATTATGATGATAATACTTCATATGGTTGCCAAAATCAAACAAAGTGAAGAAAGCCTCACCACCGACTTCAACTCCAACAAATTCACCTAAAGTTCGATAAGAATGGAAATCCAAGCAACACCAAACAATCCACTCAATAAATACACAACAACTTGTGTGTTCAATCAACCCCAATGGTAACCAACCAGAAGCTGTACCTACCGCCTCGAACAAGAAATTCAAGAATCAATTCCTACATCTGTAAACGGAGACTTATGAGCTCATTAAAGACAAACTTACAATGATCTTTTCACTCCTCTGGATGTGAAGCATAAGTGTAGAAGCTGCACGGTAGCCTTAAGGACCTATTCTCTCAGAAAGAAGAGTAGCCAAAAGAACTTGTTGCTCGCAAGGTGGTAGCCCAAAAAAAAAAAAGACGAAAAGAAAAGATATTTTAAAAAAAAGCACAGAAGGGAGTCACACATTTGGCCTATCTAAAAATGGTAGAATATCCCAAGCAACTCCCAACGATCTTCAATAGCCATTACATCTTTGTTAAGCTTATGGCTTACTATTCTTTTGGCTATGTTAATGTAGCAGCTGATCCATGAGTACATATCCATGCTCATGCACTGGAGGACATTTGCACAAAGGCCTCATCATCATTGACAACTTTCCAAGTACATCTCTGGGAGGATGGGAAGGCCATGGTGGACGAAAGCGTGGTCAATGGTACAACCCGTCGCCTCCTTTAACTTTTCTTCAAATTGCAAACCTCTCAAAACACAAGTTTTCACAAGGCATGGATCTCAAATCCTTAGTGAAGAAATCTTAGTCTCGCGCAAGTTGACGTAATTATTTCATGCCTCACCAACAAGTGGCCACATCAACAACAAGTAGCAGCTCCATAAGAGTCTATGTGACTCAATTCTTGTACTTCATGTATATCTGCTTTATTAGATCACTTACATATACATAAAAGAAAAAATAGTACATGGAAGCAAATCCTATTCAACAACATTTGATAAGAATCCTACCTCAAAAAGGGACTTCATCGAAGGCATATTCAAATGATGAATGTCGCTTCAATGAATCAAATGAGGAACTGAGAAACATACTCTCGCTCTGATGATTATGTCTACGTTCCTCCGGATCCTTCCTTCTCTTCTCCCCCATTATTAGCATATCTTACCTTCCCCAGTAACACAAATCACATGTAACCTTGCTTATGATTGCCAAAAACAAAGTGAGCCAAAAAAAAGAAAAGAAAAAAAAACATGCTCACTAAAATATAAAAATGCAATCATTCGCAAAAAACCCCACCTCCCCATCCCGTTAGAAATTCCCAATAAATTACTAACCTTTTCATTTATACTAGCTCGCCTTTCTTATTCCTTCTCGAGGAACAACGACCATTGAACGTCACTCAACATCAAAGCTTTCTACAAGCTTGTTAATTCTCCCCATACAAAGGTCTTCAACGTGATTATGAGGACGTGATCAATATCAGAAAGGGAAAAATATTAACCCATTCCTAGGGTTAATAAGAGCTACTGCTATTATCTTACATCAAGGAGTCAAGGTAGATACACTAAAAGGTCATACATTCAAGATATGAAGCGATGGTGTCCAAATCTACAACTTGGACAGGCGCCCGTAATGGTCCGCTATGGAATATTTAAGGCGATTCCCGCTTCAAGAGCGTGTGGTAACAAGCTAGGATGAAGTTCCAAGTTGGATATATTATGAGAGTAGTCATTGTAAATAGCATTAGGCTTCTTATGAGCCTAAAGTTCCCGGTCGGTCACAGTTTAAGTGAGTGTGAACACTTATGGCTATGTATATAAGTGAATATCTCTCATAATACAAGGATACTCTCCCATTGTGCAATAGAGTCTTGCTCTTGCTAATCTCTCTTTTGAATGCATGCTATTGAGTGTGTGTGAGTGAAGTGAGGTGAGAGGAGGGACGAGTACACGTAGTGCAACGCGGTGGTGTGACAACACTCGCGGGAGAGACGCGGCAAAATTGCTTCTCAAGGAGTTGTAGAGCTTAGAGACCTCAAGGGTTATTACGAGCTCGGCTATTGGAAAGATCCTCAGGAATAGTTGTGGTTCACCAGGTAATCTCTTGTTGGATGTGTTTCAAGGAGGATTAGGGGACTGAGCCATAACAATGATTTCATGACTACTTTTGCCTCCTCCAATAGGGGTACTTGCTTCCTTGTCAATGGGCTTCAATCGTGGCCTATTGTATATGAGGAGACTAGGGAAAAAGCCTCTGGTTTGGCTATCGAAGGCCTCTTGCATGGCATTGAGGAAGTAGGGTTCTGGTCTTTGCTACAGGTGGAAAAGAGGGTTGAGCGAGGAGTGGCCCACTTACACGGTCATGCACGGGAAATGGGGCTGAGAAATGGCCTTGAGTGAGGGCAGGGGCAAAGAGGAGGTTCCACCTAGAGCTGCATGTTGAAGCGAGGCGGCATGCCTACCACTTGCTAGCCTGGTTCAGTTAGGGGGTGGGCGTCTCTGCAGGTGGTGTATGGTCAGGGAGCAGTAGTCGAGAAACCATGGTGATTAATGAGAGGCGGGGGCAGAGGCGGGGGCGGGGGGTCATTGTTAACGGCTCTAGGCTGCCCCTCAAAGAAGCTGTCCGCCCATGAGGGGAGAGCCTGGGGGGGGGACTACTCCCCTGAGAGAAGTATTACTTGAGCACCAAAGGAAAAATGCAGGGCTACAATAGGAAGAGGAGAAGGAATATTTGGTTACTTCTCTGAGGGAAGCCCTAACTTCTCTGAGGGGACTACTCCCCTCAGAGAAGTATTGCAGGGTCACAGTAGGAAGAGGAGAAGGAATATTTGGAAAACCCTGGTCATCCATTCCCCCTCAACTCCAAATTCTCACCGCTTTCTTTTCTTTGTTGCAGTCCTCCCCATGATATGAGAGAGAGAGAGAGGCACACCTTCTTGCAATGCCATGCCGTGCTTGGCTACGATGGGTGCAAGCGCCAGTGCACTGCACCCAAGGGGTTAGCTGTAGGCCCTTCTTACATGGATGTTCTTGGCTACGGTGTGTGGGTAGAGCTCTTGCACGTGGTGGCCTGAGCTGCCTCCTTGGCTAAGGTGTTGTGGTGGTTAGAGAATTTGTGAGCCATCTCGGCCTGATTTTCTACTGTCTTTGGCTCTCTAGCACTATAGGTGCCTCTTTGCAAGCTGCGTGGCCTCTCTTTGGCTAGTATGTGGAGGTGCACAACTTCAAAATTGGGCAGCTTCCTCTTCTATTGAGAGTTTTTCTTGCCTGCTTTTGTACTTCGTTAAATAAGTTATGGAAAATGACCGTTTTCCTGCCCTTCTTCTTCCGAGACTTTGGTTTGGAGTCTAAATCTGAATCAACGTGCTTATCAAAATTGTGAGCCATCTGGGCATGTGATTCTTCTATTGTAGTCTCTCTCTTGTGCTATAGGTGCCTCTCAAGCCACGTGGCCTCTCTTTGGCAAGTATGTGGAGGTGAAGCCCTAGTGAAGGGAAAGCCCAAGTGCACAGCTTACTCTTTTATTTGACAGTTTCCCTTGCCTCCTTCTTGTACTCCATTAATAAATTATGAAAAATGACACATTATGGACCGTTTTCTTGCCCTTCTTTCGGGACTTTGCTTTGGAGTCTAAATTTGAGTTGGATTCGAAATCAACGTTCTTATCAGAATCGTGAGCCATCCTAGCTTGATTCTTATAGGCTCTATAGCACTATAGGTGCCTCTTTGCAAGCCATGTGGCCTCTCTTTGGCTAGTATGTGGGGGTGAAGCCCAGCCTAAGTGCAAAGCTTCAAAATTGAGCAGCTTCCGTTTGCCCTTGCCTCCTTGTGCTCCATGAATAAGTTATGGAAAATGATATTATGGAAGTACAAAAAAACACAACTTACACTAGAGTCTTAGCCTCAAATGATTCTTCACATGTTGCTTCACATGTTGTTGTAGCCAAGGCACTAGTTAGTTATAACCTCTATGAGGATGCCCATTATTTCATTTTGGGATTTTTTATTTTGGATGCGCCTTTTATTTATATCATCTACTAGGATTAATGCATTTAATCATATGTGCTGTGTAATGGTATGATATCTACCAGGATTAATGTGTTTACTCCATAGCTTTGCTTCTTCCATTGACCACTTGAGTGAGAGGTTTGAGAGGGATATTGGAGTCCCACACCCCTTTCCACCTCTTAATCATTCATAAACTCTCCCTCATAGGATGCTTTCATGGCCTAGCCGGACTCATTGAGCCGGACTCATTGCTAGCTCCTTGGGGAGTATATGACAAGAGTTAGGTGAGTTTTACTTCTATGGAAACCACGACTCTCCAATCAGCTGTGTGCTCTCATATGATACTACCAAGATTGATGTGTTTAATTAGCTATGTGCGCTAGTATGCATGGTCAAGATTAATGTGTTTAGTCAGCTATGTGGTATTAACTGATATTATTTTGGATATAGGTGATGATTGAGTGGAAGATTATGTGTTAATCATGGGTGGAACATGTGGTGGACCACTATAGGATATTTTGGAAGACATGTGAACACCTATTATGGTTTCATATTTTGGCATTGGTATTTTTTGTTGAAATGTGCAATGAAAAATTGCAAAATGGGTTTTGATATGTGAGTTTATGTTTATGTGGAAACACACCTTATGGGTGAGATGAGATATTATGTGGGATGTGATTTATGAGAGCCACACAAGAAGATGTGGGATAGAGATTGCCACATGGCATGATGATGTGTAAAGGAGACGAAACCTTTCTTTGTATGGACACAACATATGCAATATAGTACTGTTGAGTGTGTTACTCTCTCTCTCTCTCTCTCTCTCTCTCTCTCTCTCTCTCGCAATGGCTTTCTTGGTATGGTTCAACCCACCATAGTTTATGCTTAATCTATGTTGCACAACAACACCATGATCAGTCCCATATTAGGAATTTTAACATGGTATCAGAACTAGGATGGGCTCTTGATTATGGTGGATATCGATGTATAGTAGTTTTTATGAGAGTTCATTAGATTAAGCATATGTTATATTTTCAACATTTTCTTATGAGAAAATTTAAGCACACTCATTATCATTACTATTGCACTTGGAGAGAGATTATGCTTTTGGTGATTGGAGAGACCATAAAGTTGCCTACAAAGCTAAAAATGGAGATTTCAGCAGTATGAAGACCTATGGAGTCTTCATCAACAACTGAGAAACTGCCATTATCAAGTTCAAGTGGAGTTTTTGCATCATTAGAGATGTAAATGAAGTCACCGTCTACACAATTGAAGCTGCTACAATCATGGAATCCTAAAAAGGTGCTTTGTGAAGTATTTTCAATTAAATGTTTTGGATTGAGCATGAGGGAATGCTCAAATTAGAAGGGTTGTTGCTATGAAGGGATGTGGATTCATTCCTTATTGGCTCTTTGTGTATGGACAAAGAGAGTGAAGGTGCACACTTATCCAAATAGAGGCAAGTGCTTGTGGGCTGATCTGCAGCCCATGTTGGAGATCCTCAAGGACGTAGCTTGTGGATTTTGCTCGTTGAAGGTGAGCAAGTTTGGGTGGAATATTTGAAGGTTTCATCATATTTAGGACCTAGCATTTCTTGTGAGAAACCTTTGAGAAGCACCCTTGAAGAAAAGGAATCCTAAAAAGGTGCTTTGTGAAGTATTTTCAATTAAATGTTTTGGATTGAGCATGAGGGAATGCTCAAATTAGAAGGGTTGTTGCTATGAAGGGATGTGGATTCATTCCTTATTGGCTCTTTGTGTATGGACAAAGAGAGTGAAGGTGAAGGTGTATACTTATCCAAATAGAGGCAAGTGCTTGTGGGCTGATCTGCAGCCCATGTTTGAGATCCTCCAAGGACGTAGCTTGTGGATTTTGCTCGTTGAAGGTGAGCAAGTTTGGGTGGATTATTCGGAAGGTTTCACCATATTTAGGACCTAGCATTTCTTGTGAGAAACCTTTGAGAAGCACCCTTGAAGGAAAGGTCATGCAAAGGAGAAGCATGCAGGTTTGTAAGCTCAATTTGGAGCTCAAGGAGGCTATGACAATGATTAGAAAACCTCAAGATAGAGGTATGTTGATGAGGCAAGAAGAGTAGTGGGTAGAAAGTGAAAAGATGCAGGGGAGAAGAGAGTTTGAGATCTTGCAAGCACACACACACTCACATAAACCCTAGAAGGGAACATACAAGGTGAGAGGCTGAAAATTCTTCTTTTCTTATTCACACAACAAAAGCGGTCTACAAAGAAGATAAAGTGACTAACACACATAATAGAGTATATACAAGCAGTCCATAATGTGAACACACTAAGTGGGCTAGTCAGTGTAGTCCAGCTGTAGAATCTCTGGTGGAGCTCTGGTGAAGATATGTCGGTGCCAGCTACCAAACCCACCAGTGATGTAAATGTCGAACGGTCATGCAGGCGCCTCGTGAGTGTCAACTTATGTTGAGCTTGACATCTCAACACTTCCCCTTAAGCTCAACTCCAGCTCATGAACTCCAAGTATATCTCAAAATTTACGGAGCTTCTGAGCTCCAAAGGCCTTCATGAAGATGTCAACAACCTGATCCTGTGTGCTGACGTAGGCTAAATCAATGTCACCTGCCAAGACTCTCTCCATGATGAAGTGGTAATGTACCTCAATGTGTTTAGTCCGCGCATGAAAAGCTGGATTTCTGGCCAACTGTATATTGCTAAGATTGTCACAATATATGACAACCTTTCTCTCCATATGCAACTCCAAATCAGCAAGTGTAACCAAGCTACCCCACAGGCTGCCACCTCAGCTCCTCTGTATCTTGCCTCTGTACTCAACAAGGCAACTGTGGGCTGCTTTTTACTGCTCTATGTCACAGCAGCACTCCCTAATGTCACATCACCACTCCCTAATGAAAACATAAATCCACTGGTAGATCTTCTGTCTAAGATGCTACCTGCCCAATCTGCATCTATGTAGCCATATAGCTCCAATGGTACACTTGCTGCATAAAACCATACATAATCGACAGTGGCCCTCAAATACCGAAGTGTGCATCACACACTATCAAGATGTGGTTTGCACGGAACTTGCATAAACTGGATCTCCAAGCCAACAGTGTAACTCAAATCTGGCCTGCTGATCGTGACATAGATCAAACTCCCCACAATCTTCATGTACATAGTGGGATCCTCCAACACAACCTGCATCCACTCACTAAGCTTATCATTTTGATCTAATGGCACCGAGATTAACTTACAATCAGCCATCCCATACTTGGACAACATGTCCAATACATACTGTCTCTGTGATAGCCAAATACCATGAGGTGTGTGAATGACCTCAATTCCCAAAAAGTAGCGCAGATCTCCCAAATCCTTCATCTCAAACTTCCTTTTGAGAAGACTCTTCACATGCTCAATCTCATCCAAGTTGTCACCCCCAACAATAAGATCATCTACATAAATGGTGATCACAATACCCTTATCACACTCTTGCACACATATAAAGAGTGATCTGTATCTGCTATATAAAAACCAATAGTGACAAGATATTCAGCAATCTTGTCATGCCATGCTTGTGGAGCTTGCTTCAACCCCCCATACAAAGCCTTACGAAGCTTACATACATACTCTAGGTGACCTGTATCCTCAAAACTAGGTGGCTACACTTCTTCTTGCAAGTCACCATGCAAGAATGCATTTTTTACATCCATCTGATGTAAAAACCAGCCTTTAGCTACAGCCACCGCGATCACAGCTCTCACAGTTGTCATCTTTGCAACCGGGGCAAATGTCCTCCATAATCAATCCCATGTGTCTGCCCATATCCTTTGGCTACCAATCTAGCCTTATACTTGCTTATGCTACCATCACTGTTATGTTTCACCTTAACACCCACTTACAACCAATAGCTTTCCTGCCTTCAGGCAATGGCACCAAATCCTAAGTCTCATTTTTATACAATGCATCCATCTCCTCATCCATAGCTTTCTTCCAACACACATTTCTAATAGCCTCATCAAAACATGTGGGTTCTACAACCTGCACAACTTTTGCCATATAAGCATAGTGATGTGACACATAACCATCATAAGTCAACCTCTGCACAGGGTTTTTGACTCTTCCACATCTTCGTAACTTTGCATTCATGGCTTCCATAGCCTTCTTCACACCATGTGTCCTCATTGCTGGAATCCCAAGCTCCTCATCAAGGCTCATCTTTGAGCCACTAGACTCTCCATCAACAAGAGAATGCCCTGCAGAAATATCAGGCATACCAAGGGGCTCAACCACTTTCTCTTTGCCTTTATGTGATGTACCAACTACATTTCTAGGACTGGTATTATGACGCAGCTTGCCACTCCATGTTCTATCAACAAAACCACTGGATGAGGACTCTCTTGGTCCACTCAATGACTGTGATTATTGACTTGCATTCTATGCAACCATGTTTCCACTTACATCAGTCCCAACATCTTTTTCAGTAGCATACCAGCTACTCATCTCATCAAATATAACATCTCTGCTTACCCTCAATTCACGTGTAGCAGGATTATAAAATTTATATCCCTTTTGCTTAAGGGAATAACCAATAAACACACATTTTTCTACCTTTGGATCCAACTTAGTATGAAACTCATCTGGCACATGCACATGCAATACAACCAAAAACTTTCAAGTGAGACAAATAAGGTTTTTTGCCAGTAAACTTCTCCTTTGGCGTTATATCATGTATGGCTGCAGTAGGAGTCCTGTTCATGTGATATAAATTGTTGTAGACACAGCCTTAGCCCAATAGCTATGCAGCATATTCTTCTCTTCCATCAATGCTCGTGCTATCTCTGTAATGTGCCTATTTTTTCGCTGAGCAACTCTATTTTTCTATGGAGTGTATTTGTATATGTAAAGTGTCTCTGAATGCCATTCTTTCGCAAGAATTCAGAGAACTCATTGGAGAAGTATTCTCCCCCTCCATTTGACCTTAGGCACTTCACATGCTTTCCTGTTTATTTTACAGCCATCATTCTAAAATTATGAAAATGAGTAAAAACTTCACTCTTCTCCTTCATGAATTATACCCACACTTTCTTCGTGCATGGATGAAACCTTACATAGAACCCAAACTTACAACTGTGATTTGTTGAGCAAAGTGTGGAACCTTTGTAACTATGCATTTGGACCCATGGTTGATTTGTGATTATGGTTTAATGGGCTATGGACTCTTGCTTCTACTTCTTATCAAGCATACCTTTAAGGAGATAAGAAATACTCACTATAATCATTGTGTGCATATGTAGGAGGTCAAGGGTGATTTAAATAGGATCTTTCAAAGGGTGAGGTTTGACAACCCACTAAAGGTGATAATGGTGAGATGATTGAGGAGGAGACGCCAAAGGGTGAGGGTGTTAGATATTATCATTGTGATGGCTATGATGATTTATCATGACGATGATAATTCATCATCATGATGATCAATTTTAGGCTAAAGTTATTTATTTCTTACATGAGCATTAGAAATTTGGATTAATCCCCTTTTGCATGTATATGTGGCATGTCAGTCCCTCAAATTAAAAAAACCCCTTTTGTTTTCATGAAAGTGCTATGCATGTATGAGAACAAAGCACATCAATAAGAGAGAAATAGAAAACAAGAACTTTCAAAGTTGAGAATAACTCATGTACTAGGAGATCATGGATGAGACCTTACGTGGATACCCAAACTTACGCCTATAATTTGTTGAGCAAAGTGTTAAAACCACTCCATAGGTTAATATGATTTAACTCGCCTAACCTACTGTCGTAAGGCGTTTTTCCATCTTACTTGCTTGAACATGCACTTACCTTTTATAATATAGCATTGGAACATATAAACTGGACTATGGTTAATGGTAAACAAAGACTTCAAGTACATACTTGCTTAAGACTAGTAAAGGTTAGACCATTTTTAAGTTTGTATAGCCTAGTGTAAAAACTAGGCACTCATATATTAGTCATTTTTTACAATAAGCAATACACAATCATTCCCTTGTAATAGAATACTTATGAGCTTCTCTACTCTTGCTTGCTTGTATGCCATTAAATCTTGCTTACTTGTATTTTTTCTCTTGTATGCTAACATATCTATACTTCTAATCACATGCTAAAAGCACATAATATTAAACTTCAATCTCATGCATGACCCATACGTGCATGCTTATGTAGATGCTCACTTGTTGCAAAAACTCAAATGTCCACACGAGGCCAATACCAGAGTAACTAGAGCAAGAAGCTCAAATAATCGAGTGTGAAACACACTAGACCTATACATCCCAAGCCCAACATACTCAAACACATACGTCATGCATGTAAAATACGTACAAGACCTTCTACACGTAATGGTTCTTGGTGATGTACAAAACTTATAAATATTCAGATGGCACAAGTCATATGAACAAATTCATTTTATATCCCCATACACAATTGCAAACAAAATTGAGCACAAACCTTTACTCCATGCTCTCGATGATGATGTAAAAAGATTCTCCTCGTGCCCATCAAGCATATAGCATGAAGGGTGAGGAAAAAGAATTCAAGAAGAAATCATTAAGAAGGAGAGCGTGAGAGTGGGTAAATCGCAGCTATAGTAAGCTAGAGAGCGTGAGAGTGGGTAAAGTGAAGAGCGTTGATGAAGAGGCTAAGCGAGATAACAACATCAGCTTAAACCTGTATTAACCATTGATATGGATTTAACTATCTACTGTACACTTAAATGTACGAGACCATCATAGGGAGATCATAGGTTACTAATAAGCATAGCTAGTCATTGTGCTTTAACTGATGCCAAGCATCTTCTGAAAGCAAGCAATCATAATAGCACCGATTTCCTCATTCCAACAAAAGCAAGTGAACGAGAGAGAGAGAGAGAGATCTTAGTTTTGCCTCTCCTCGTGGTGGTTGTGTGCTCGTCTATGCCGCGTATGTCATGGGTGGCGATGTGCTGCTAGTTCATGCTAATATAGTGGCAAGGCTTTGTGCTGCACAGTGGTGTATTATGATGGTGCATGGCTCTGTTGCTTTACCCCATCACATTGATGCGATCTTCATCAAGAAAACACAATGGCCCGTGTAATACACCCACCACTCATGTCGGTACATATGTACGTAGAAGTCACCGACACCTGGTTATTCGTGCAAGGACCACTTAAATCAATCTGGTTCCAACCTCGAGAGGTTTTTTGGAAACGCCCGCAGTAAAATCTATGGCATGCAAGCACTAATCGAGCGCTTAACCATAACACACGTGCTTTTGCTCCTTTTTAAAAAAAAAAAAAAGCCAAAAAACACCAAATATTTTCTCTTCCACCGTTGAATGCTTTTGCTCCAAATATTTTCTCTTCTAGATTTAAGCACCCCTGAATGCTTTTGCTGGCTCTACCCAAGGAAAAAAAAAATCAATGCTTTCTTTATTTTAAGAAAAACTATCTACTCTAATACCAATGTAATGCTCCTTGCATTATAAGCTTGAGAACTTATAAGACTAGTACTATGATTCTCTACCTAACGATATCCCAAATAGTCCCTAAACTCATGGTTATATAGGCCTAAGTGGTGCATGACCTTCCACCCTTAGGCTGCCATTGTGCACCATCTACTTCCCTTACTTTAACTTTAATGCCTTACGTATTTCCTATTTGAAATCCCCTGAACCTTATTTATATGCAACCTTTTACATATAAATAATCTTTCCTAGTCTTACCTTTTAGTGTTTCCAGTCATTCTCATAACACATAGTTGGACAACATATCCAAGCCATACTGAGTATGTAAACAAAGCAGAGTAAAAAGGAGGTTAGGAAGAGTTTAGAAGATCAAAATAGGAACAATACAAGTATAGTTCACGTACAATTCAGAAATCAAGGATTTTATACCAATATCTTAAACAAAATTCAAATCTGATCTTATAGGGCTCTTCTCTAAAGGTTTGGAAACACTTGTACGAAAGATCATTCCATTTGGTCTTCATTTGGACATACAGATGATTAGTTTTCAACTTAGGCCATACAATAAACAACGGCAAATTTGATCTGATTTGAGGGTTTCAAATGGAGTTTGAAAACATCAGTACTAACACCTTATAAGGTCAGAACAAAAAATGAATTAGGTTTGCTAATGTCAAAGGACTGTGCATAATTCACATTTAAAAAACATGATAGTTTTCACGTTTGCATCTAAACATGAATCTAATCTATCAGATGGACATTAGACATCAATGAAAACACCCTACAAAGTTTCATAAGGTTTGGATTCCATTTTGGTCATCAACAGCTCAAATTAAGTTTTCTTAGTGACATGTTCAGATTTCAGCTAAATGTAGAGTGTGGATCTTCATCAACATTATCAAACTGAACTACACACAAGATTTTGATCAGTTTAGGTGGGGAAAAGATGGCCAGCCATGTATTTAAAAAAAATCAGATGTTTTACTGATTTGCAAGTGAGCGTGAAATATAGGGCTGAGTTGCATATGTTGTACACATAGGATATGAGTTATCCAAGCAAGAATCCACATCAGAGGCCAAACTAGATACCATGTAGACAGGTTTCTAGAATCATGGAGGTAGATTTAGCAAGAGGGAGAGATATTAGGAAGTGCCACTTTCTTACCCTTTTGAGAGTCTTTTGAGGAGGAACAACTCAAAATAAGTCATAGAAGAGGAGGAACACAAGTTGAGATCATTTTGGCAACATGAGAGTCACACCTGACATGTGTAAGTACAACCCATGTGTGGATAGCAAATTCTAGGAGATAAGGAAGCATGTACTTATAGGTAGAGGAAAGAAACTTGTACACCTGGCGCAAGATGTCTTCTCTTTGTTTCTTTTTTTAAAAGATTTTTTATCTCTGATTTGAAGCTAATCCATGAAGTGGTTAATATGGAATATCTATCAATGGCCCTGGAGAAAGCTACTAAGCTTTTGGTATGCTCAGAACAAATGATACATGTGACTGTGTAACAATTAAGGAGATTTCAGAGCTTCCTTTTGAGTTTTTTTTTCATGAGTCTGTAGTCTCAAGATTGTGAATTGGATCATATATGAATATCATATCTTTCTTGAATTTTTGAATTTCTCTTTGCAAGTGTCTGAATTAGTTTTTGACTTGACCAGTTTTTTCATGTGATATTATATGGGCTTTGTAAGTGGTGAAGAGAGAGGAGCTTCCTTGGATAGGACTTAGTTTTCTTTTCAGAAAAAGGTTTTTAGCTTATTTTGATCTAAGCCACCTAGTGATCACCTACTAGGGTCTCTTGCTGGGGAGAGCTATCACCATGAGTTGAAGATGTCTTTCTTTGCTCATGGTTTGAGAGTCTTGGGTGCCTAAGAGATTGATGCCTAGGGAGGTGTTGGGTTTGGGGCTTGGTTGGGGCTTAGGTTGTTAGTAGCTTAGTTCACTAATTTCTAGAAAACTTTCAGTTATCACAAAATTGGACTAAATGTCTCCTCATATTCAATGTCATATGTTTGCGTTGCATGAGCCTTGGCAACCAGTCTTGCCTTATACCTATTCATAAATTCCATTTGAGTTACGCTTGATTTTATACACCCACTTACATTCAATTGCCTTCTTATCCTTAGACAAAGGTACGGATTCCCATGTCACATTTGTATCCAATGCTGCCATCTCCTTATCTATGACATCTTCCCATTTTTTATTTCCAAGTGCCCACTCAAAACAAGTGGGCTATATCTCTTCTATTACTTTAACCATGTAAGCATAGTGTTGGGCTATATATCCATCATATCTCAACCTATCAATAGGGTATCTAACCCAAATAGACCTGCATGCACTTAGATCATTGACAGGTGTCCTTAAAATAGCCTTAGTTCTCTATGCACCAGGAGTAACCAACTAAGGAATACCAAGTTTCTCATCAAGGCTCTGCTCAAAGTCACTAGAGTCACCATCCATATAAGAGTGACCTGCTAGATATATCAGGCATAAAAGATTGATCTAAAATTTCTTTCCCTTTACATGATGCATTTTTACTAACACCTTAAGTACCACGAGATAGTGCATCTACATTCCTTGCATCTGTCCTCATCCTGCCTAACATTGGATCCACTGCTAGAGGACTCTATTCACTCTATCAGAGTGCACCACAGGTGATGATGATGACTAAGGAGAATGGAACTCTATCTCAACTAGAGATAGAGAGAGAAGCGACACACACACACACACACACACACACACACACACAATGTAATAATGCTCTAGAGAGATCATATTACATAACTCAATGTAGATTCTATTTTTGTAGAACATAAAAGCCCCCAATTTTTAGGGTTCATAGAGGCTTCAATTTGATGTTAATGGTTCAATTTTATTAAAAGCCCCAAATTAATTTAATGTTGGAGTGTTTAATTTATAGGATTATCACCTTAATTTGAAAAAGCCCCAAATCTGAAAATCCTTATTTTTTTGAATCTGTAAGTAGTACAACACTAATATAAGGCTGGTGAAAATGTGGGTGGGGTGCATCATGTGTAACGAGACATGAAGAATTTGAGTTGATAATGAGGTAGCCAATGTGGAAGAATAGGCAAGGGTAGTGAAAGCAAGTTAGAACTGACGTCAAGATGGAAACAGGCCAATGGGGGTACGAGAGCCATGAAAATAAGGCTGCTGATGGTGAAAATGTAGGTGGGTTGCATCATGTGTAACAAGACATAAAGAATTTGAGTTGATCTGATGATAGGCTTAAAAAGAAAGGCTTTACGATTTAATTATTTCACACATGTAGTACGTCAGGCTTTAAGCCTTAATGATTCCATGCAATAGTGATCCTACGGGGAAAACAGTTTTGACGCGGCGAAGATGGTAGTTTTGGTGGTGGGAGGCGAAGCTCAAGTGGTTTACTTTTCTATAGGTATAGTTGAACGAGGGATGTTGACCTATAGATTTTTCTTAACTCTATGTTTGCCAACAACAACACGATGACTAGGACCCAACCCTATGTCGTGGTTATCCTTGCTGCTCAGATACCATATTTGCTATCAGAGTACACCACATGTGATGATGGCGACTAAGGAGAATGAAACTCCATCTCAATTGGAGAGAGACATGCGGCTTAAAATAAAGAATTTTAATGACCTCTACTACACCAAGGTCACCGATGGGACCCTACTATAGTGGCTAAATGTTAATTCGTCTAGCTCATCATCCTCATCTTTGAGGAGCTTCCCAAGAACCAAAACGAGCATTCGGTCTTTGTTCTAAATGAAGGTCCCAACTCCATCTCAATTAGAGAGAGACATGCGGCTTCAAATAAAGAATTTTAATAACCTCTACTACACCAAGGTCACCGATGGGACCCTACTATAGTGGCTAAATGTTAATTCGTCTAGTTCATCATCCCAATCTTTGAGGAGCTTCCCAAGAACCAAAACGAGCATTCGGTCTTTGTCCTAAATGAAGGTCCCAACTTCCACCATTAGTTAGATCTTTATGGCATGGTCAAATACTTCCATGGCCATGTGGGATATCAATGCTCTACTCTCATATTATATTATCTAGGCATCAACTAGCTCATGTTTTTATGGCCCCCATTATGAGGAGTAGCCATGGTTGAGTAGCCCAATTCCCAACATTCCCCTGCAAGAAAAAGCAAACATATGTTAAGAATGGCACTCTAAAGATAAAGTAAAAATCTAGTCATGTTGACGATATATAGCTGTTTGTTGCTATTGAATAAGTGTGCAATGAGATAGCTAATGTTTGTAGCACATGATGATTCTTGGATCATCGATAGTGGGGATTCTAGGCACATAACGAGTCATAAGGATTGGTATTCATCCCAAAATCCTGTGGGAGATGACATCATGACGACAGTGGGCAACAATGCAAAGTGCACAATAAAAGGTTCAGTTATTCTTGGTGGAGATGATAAGGTCATTACAAGGGAATTCAAAGGAACAACTTGTATGAACTTTCAAAATTTGCAATTCGGGCTGATTTAGGTAGCATCAAACTTTGGCATGAGAGATATGGGCATCTTCGTATTATGAAGACTCTTTCAAAGATGCCAAAAGATAAGCTAGTTGAGTATTTGCCACCAATTTGTAATAGTACGGATGTATGTAAAGCTTGCATGATGGGTAATAAGCATCACTAGAAACTCTTTCAATAAGAGGCTAGTTTATGGGCTAAGGCTCCTCTTCACTTCTTACATGCTAATCTTTGTGGAAAGATGAGTACAATTACACTTGTTATAGGTTCTTTCTATTTTTCCTCGTTGATAGATGATTATAGTAGGAGGATTTTGGTGTATTTCTTAAGGAAAAGTCTTTGGCTTTAAGAAAGCTTTAAAGAATGTGTTGCATTGGTTGAAACTGGATACAAATTTGAAGCAGTTTAGGATAGACCAAGGAGGAGAATTCATGTCTAATGAATTCTTGGGTTTCTATAAGGGAAGAGGCATAGAGCAGTAGCTCACTACCATCACTCACACTCCATAGTAAAATGGTGTTGTAAAGTGCAAGCATTATGCTATTATTAAGGCAGCAAGGAGTATACTTAATCTTAAGAATCTAGCTAAATTATTTTAAATTGATACAGTTAACATAATTTGTGCATTCTTAGTAGGACTACAACAAAGGTCATCAAAGGGATGACTCTATTATAGGCCTCCTCAGGTAAGAAACCATCAACTATAAACTTTTGTAAATTTTGGGTGTGAATGTTATGTACATGTTCTAGATGCTCAGAGGACCAAATTGGATTCCACAAGCCAAAAATGCATCTTCTTAGGGTGCAATTGGGGTGTAGCATGGAGTTAAAGGGATATCAGCTCTATGACCCCCAAACAAAGAAGATCATAGTGAGATGTGATGTGGTATTCCAAGAACAACTATGTCACATGGAGGAGGAGCTTCTTTTTTCTTCATGATGAAACAAGAATATCGAAACAATAAGATCATAGTGAGTCGTGATGTGGTGTTCTAGGAATAACCATGCCTGATGGAAGAGGAGCTTCCTTTTTCTTCATCACATAAAACAAGGAAATCACATGTAAAATAGGCTTTCTAGAATTCTAATGGAGGGCAACCTATACCATTTCCTATGGACATGGATTTCAAAGATGAAGAACAAGGGCATGATGTGCTAAAAAAGATAAACCATTATCTACGTGGTACATGTAATTTCTTTTGATGGAATATAACCTCTAGCTATCAAGGATGTGCCTCAAGATGTTCATAGATCCAAAAGGTCAGAGGAACACAATAGGGCTTCAAATAATCTTATCAATTTTTCTCTCGTGGGGGTACTTAAGATTAAATCACCTATCACCTTTGTTGAAGCATAAGAGGATTCGAAGTGGATAGCGACAACCATGCAAGCAAAATATGACTCCCTCTTGAAAAGCCACACTTGAGAACTTGTAGATTGTCCCCCAAGATGCAAGGTAATTGGCATTAAGTGGGTTTACAAAGCAAAAAACAAATCTGCACTGTGGTACTTTGGAAAAGTACAAGGCATGAATGGTCTCCAATTGTTTTGCATAAGTTACAAGAAACTTTTGCTTCTGTAATAGCCAGGTTAACCACAATCTTCACCATTCTTACATTGACAGTGCGAGGGGGATGACATGTTCTCTAAATGGATATAAATCTACTTTCCTCAATGCAAACCTCAAGGAGGAGGAATATGTGGAATAGCCACCTGGGTTCGTGGTTCCCAATTTTGAAAACAAAGTTTATATGTGAAACACGCCCCACGAACATGGTACCAGATGATTGATGCTTACTTTATGAGTATTGGTCTCTTACGCAACCATTCAAATGGAAATTTATATGGCTTTTGTGAGTAGGAAAAGAATATGGTCATTGTTCTCTATGTAGATGACATCATTTTGATAGAGGATCACCTTATCTTAATAGGGGATCACCAAAAACAGATCTCACAACAAACACAGTAGATGCTTAGTGTAGAGTTTGAGATGATAAAACTTTAGCTCATGCATTATTATTCGGGGATTGAGTATAAGAATATAGTACAACAAAAAAATAGATAACAAAACAAAGTGCAATAAACAATGCAATAGATAGATAATGGAGAGAATTTAAAATTATAGAATAGGTCCACTCGTGCGCTTTTAAGTATAGCGTAAATGGCCATCTAGATAGACTCTAGATGGAGGATGTACTAAGTGTAGAGAGTGTGGATACTCATATGTATTAGATACCTTAGCTTGTGATGATGTTGTCCACCTGTAGATGACAATCTAGACAGACTCTGGATAGAGGATATACTAAGTGTAGAGGGTGTGGATATACTCATAAGCATTGGATACCTTAGCTTGTGATAACTATGTCCATATATAATGCTATAAATGGTGTGGTAGATATGTATACAACATGGGAAGGTTACGTGGTATAGACATGGTCACTGCCCTCAATGTGGCCAAAACCTGCCCCATTGCCCAGACTGTTGGGCCAAGGGCTCTCGTCCTCCGCGAACCCCTACTTGAATCCCTGACCATATCGTAACTACCAAACAACCCCATCGGTGTATAAGCTAGGGTTCCCACCAAAGACACGTGCACTAATGGCTTCTCCTCATAATGGGGGCCTTTTACAAATGTGCACCAAACATACATGTGAGGTACATGCTAAGAGGCAGGCATTGAGTGTATACTAACATTGAGGTCTGGAAGAAGCCAAATAATATTTTCTTCTCTCAACAAAAATTGCAAGTGTGAGATACTCAAGGCATTTGGCATCACCAAAAATGCAAGGGAGTTGGTACTCCAATGGAGGTTGATTTGAAGCTATCTATCAAAGACACCTTAGAGATTGTGGATAAGACCTTATACATGAAACTAGTGTAGGTGTTTTGACTCCAACAAGCCTTAGGAGGATGATCATTAGAAATAAGGTATGCAAGTGCTATAATACATCCAAGATACTTAAGAGTACGGTATCACCTACTGTGTTATAGGCAAGACCCTCAATAGCTTTTGGACTCATATTGGGGCAGGTGATTCGGACACTAGGCACTTAGTAAAATTAGCATATTATTTTTCTCTTGGTTCAGGATAAATTTCTTGGACCAGTAAGAAATAACGAACTATTGCACTCTTATCGATAGAAACTAAGTACAATGCTACATGCTTCGCATCATGTAAGGCATTGTGCTTGAGGACGACTCTATAGGATATGGGAGTGGTGCTTGAGGACGACTCTATAGGATATGGGAGTGGTGCAACGTTGCAATGCGATAACCAAAGTTACATGGCCATTACTTGGAATCTTGTGTTTCATGCTCGCATGAAACACATTGAGATTCATTGTCACTTTATATGCGAGCTCATCATGTTTAGGGAGGCCGAGATGTTCTACTGCTCGATGCATGAAACACATTGAGATTCATTGTCACTTTATATGCGAGATCATCATGTTTAGGGAGGCTGAGATGTTCTATTGCTCGATGATAGAGAATTATACATACATCTTCACAAAGGCTCTTAGGGATTAGGCAGATAGAGCTTCATCTTCATCAACTCGACATATAGAGGCACCTTTGGGTTGAGGGGAGGTTTTGGTGAGTGTGATTTTTGAGAGAGCTTGGTGGAGGGAGCTTTTCTTGGCTATCTTCTCTCTCTACTTGAACTATCTCTCTCCTCTAACTATTGCCACCACCATCTCCGCCCACCACCACCTAGCCTAGCCCAGCCCACCAGCCTAGCCTCCATCTCTCTCCTCTCCACCCTCTTCCCTCTCTCTCTCTCTCTCTCTCCTTGTCCCACCACTGCCCAACCCATACATATAGGGTCTCTCTCTCCTTGTGCCACCACCGCCCAACCCATACTACCCTGTATGTGCTTCTCCCCCCTCTTCTCTCCCCCTCTCTCTTTCCTCCCTTTCACTCTTCCACCCTCTCTCTCTCTCTCCTTCTCTCACTCCCTCTCTCTCCTCTCCCTCTCTCCCTTTCTCTCTCCCACCCTTCCTCTCTCTCCTTCTCCCACCCTTCCTCTCTCTCCTTCTCCCACCCTCCCTCTCTCTCTCTCATCTCTCCCACCCTCCCTCTCTCTCCTCTCTCCCTTCCTTTCTCTCTCCCACCCTCCCTCTCTCTCCTTCTCCTAACCTCCCTCCCTCTCCTGTCTCTCCCTTCCTCCCTCTCCTGTCTCTCCCTCCCTTGTCTCCTTCTCCCACCCTCTTCCCTCTCTCTCTCTCTCTCCTTGTCCCACCACGGCCTAGCCTACACTGCCTCTCCTTCTCCCACCCTCTTTCCTCCCCCTCTCTCTTCCCTCCCTTTCACTCTCCCACGCACCCTCCCTCTCCTTTCCCTCTCTCCCTTTCTCTCTCTCCCACCCTCCCTCTCTCTCCTTCTCCCACGCTCCCTCCCTCTCATCTCTCCCACCCTCCCTATCTCTCTTCTCTCCCTTCCTTTCTCTCTCCCACCCTCCCTCTCTCTCCTTCTCCCACCCTCCCTCTCTCTCCTGTCTCTCCCTCCCTTTCGCTCTCCTACCCTCCCTTGTCTCCTTCTCCCACCCTCTTCCCTCTCTCTCTCCTTGTCCCACCACCGCCCAGCCCACACTACCTCTCCTTCTCCCACCCTCTTCCCTCCCCCTCTCTCTTCCCTCCCTTTCACTCTCCCACCCACCCTCCCTCTCCTCTCTCTCTCTCCCTTTCTCTCTCCCACCCTCCCCCTCTCTCATCTCTCCCACCCTCCCTCTCTCTCCTCTCTCCCTTCCTTTCTCTCTCCCACCCCCTCTCTCTCTCTCCTTCTCCCACCCTCCCTCTCTCTCCTCTCTCTCCCTCCCTTTCGCTTTCCCAGCCTTCCTTCTCTCCTTCTCCCACCCTCTTCCCTCTCTCTCCTTGTCCCACCATCGCCCAGCCCACACTACCCCCTCTCTTCTCTTCCCACTGCCCAGCCCACACTACCCCCTCTCTTCTCTTCCCTCTCTCTCCTTGTCCCACCACCGCCCAGCCCACACTACCCCCTCTCTTCTCTTCTCTTCCCACCCTCTTCCCACCCTTTCACTCTCCCATCCTCCCTCTCTCTCCTTCTCTCACCCTCCCTCCCTCTCGCTTCTTGTCCCACCCTCCCTATACATAATCTCTTCATCCAGATGTTATTACATGTGGGTGTTATTACATCTGGATGTTATTATATGTGCATGTGATTGCATGGTACTCCATGCTCTTTGTAGGTAATTTCATAGCATTTAAAGCCTTTACATGTGACGACATATCTTTACATGTGAGTACAATTAACAAGGTGAATAATTTCAAGATTTATACATATAGGCTATCTGCTGTGCCTTGTGTAAGAAGCAATGAAGAATGTGAATTTATTAAGGTCAATAATTTTTCAATTATGATTAAGATCATGGCCTAATTATCTGAGAGGAAGAGGGAGTGAGAGAGATAAGAAAATGACGTTACTATTCAAAACAATAAACCAAGAATTTGACGTTACTATTCAAAACAATAAACCAAGAATTTGATATAATTAATCATAACAATAACAAACCCACAATTAATACAAAAGACATGGTGATCTATAGTTGAAACCACTTTATTCCAAAAAAAAGGTTATTACATGGGCTACTACAATCTAACATTGTTTAAAATTGAAAACATACTATAACTACCTACTATGGATCCTACACCTATACACTTTTTTTAGCTACTTTATTCTTTAACTCCTCTCGTAAGGGCTCTTGTGTCTCTTCAGCAATATATCCAAAACTTTGCCAAGTACTAATGGCGTTTCCAATCTTCATGTTCCACACAAACAGAATCAATAGGCTCATCTGTGCTAGCATCTTTGTCCAAAGATTGCAAGGCCTTTGCTCTGTGATTTTGAGATCTTCCGTTGCGTCTCCGCCCGTTTTGTTGAATAAATCTTTGCAGCTCACCCTAACCCTCCTTGAAATACATCCAAAAAGAGATTACCTGGTGAACCGCAATTGTCGTGGAAGATCTTTCCAATGGCCGAGCACATAACCCTTGAGGTCTCCAAGCTCTATAACTCCTTGAGAAGCAATTCCACCGTGTTCGCGAGAGCGTTGTCACACCGCCGCGTTGCACTACGGGTACTTGTCCCTCCTCTCACCTCACTTCACTCACACACACTCACTAGCATGCATTAGGGAGAGAGATTAGCAAGAGGATTAGTAAGAGCAAGACTCAATTGCACACTCAATTGCATAATGGGAGTGTATGTTGTATTATGAGAGAAATTCACTTATATACATGGCCATAAGTGTTCACACTCACTTAAACTATGCCGGCCGGGCACTTTAGGCTCATAAGAGGCCTAATGGTATTACAATGACTACTCTCATAATATATCCATGAAGCACATCATTTAGGACTTCATCCTAACTTGCTACCACATGCTCTTGAAGCAGGAATCGCCATCCGTCATACCATTATGAGCACCCATCCAAGTTGTATCTTTGGACACTATTGCTTTATATCTTGAATGTATGACCCTTTGGTGTATCTACCATGACTCCTTGATGTAAGATAATGGTGGTAGCTCTTGTTAATCCTAGAATTGGATTAACATTCTCCCCTTCCTGATGATGATCGCATCCGCATGATTGCATTGAAGACCTTTATGTGGGGAGAATGAACAAGCTTTGTCGATGGCTTTGATGTTGAATGACGTTCAATGGTCTTTGTTTCTCCGGAGGAAATAAGAAAAGCTAGTTAATGAATGAAGAGATTAGTGGTTTATTGGGAATTTTTAACGGGGTGGGAGATGGGGTTTTTTGCGAATGATTGCATTTTTACGTTTGTGTGAGTCCCCCTTTGTCTTTTTTTTGGGGCTCAATTTGTTTTTGGCAATCATCAACAAGGTTACATGTGATTTTTGTTAGTGGAGACACTAAGAGATGTTAATAATGGGAGAGAAGAGAGAAGGATCCGGAGGAACATAGACTTAATCATCAGAACGAGATGGTGATTCTCAGTTCCTCATTTGATTCATTGAACGACATTCATCCTTTGAAGTAATTGGCTTGTGATGATGTACCTTTGTGTGGCACGATTAGGACCTGATCCTGTCTTCTTCTGCCCATGTACTTTTGATGCTTTTATGTATATTTAAGTGCTCTTAGAAGTAGATTTTCATGAAGTACAAGAATTGAGTCATATAGACTCTTATTGAATTGCTCTGTGTTAAAGTAGCCACTTGTTGAGGTGAGGATTGAAAGAATTACTTTGGCTTGCGAGGCTAATATAGAGATCTTCACTAGTAGGGATTGAAAATCATTGAGTTGTGAATATTGTGGTGTCATTTGGAGAGGTTTGTAATTTGAAGGAAAATTCCAGGCGATGGGTTGTACCATTGACTAGGCTTTCGCCCACCATGCCCCCCCCATCCAGAGATGTAGTCGATGGTGAGGATTTGGTGCAAATGTTCTCAAGTGCATGAGTATGGATATGTACTCATGGAGTAGCCTGCTACATTAAGTTAGCCCAAATAATAGTAAGCAATAAGCTTAACAAATATATAGTGGCTATTGCGTGATATGGCTTTATCCGTGATGGGCTTAAATCGTGAAAGTGAAGGTTCTTAAGCCGTGAGATGGAATTCCGTAAATTATAATTCCATGAATTTGTAGGTTTTGACCTTGAGGGTTATTTTATTTTATTGTATGGGTCATCTAGGTCATGATTTGCAAGCAATAGCTTCTTGTGAGCTCATTTCTCACTTCCAGAGGGGTGACAAGATCATTGTTATTCTGTTATTGATGTGCTGCTAAGTCTTTGTATTTCTTCTTGAATTTGTTTTGCTGAAATGATGTCGAGGCAGTAGGGAAGACTGCTGATTGTTTGCTTAAATAGACAAGCATTGGTGCTGAATGCACGAGAGTGATTGAGTGATTTTCTTGCTGTTTCTTGGGCCTCCATTCTTATCAAACTATAGGTGAAGTTGTTGGGGTTGAAGTCGATGGTGAGGTTTTCTTCACATTGTTCGATTTTAGCAACCATATGATGGAATTACCATCATAGTATCCTTGTTGTTGAAGTACATGCACAGGCACCCATCTTTGATGAACACTGTAATTTGGTTGTCGATGTGCTTGGTGTTGAGGCTTTCTTCTTTATGCAAGCTTAGGGGACTTTGTGATGCACTTGGGGACCCAAGATTTGGTATTTCTTTGGTAGTACCCTTGTGCTTGTGCAGCAGCAGTGTTTTTGGTACCCACACTTGTTGCATTGGTGGAGTTCTTTGAGGAACTCGCATAGGCTTTTGTGGACGGAGTTGTGGAGTACTCTTCTTCTTCCTTGGCTTTTGAGTGCTTCGTTGAGGAAGAGGTTTTGACTCTCGAGGCTCCCAAATTTGATTGGCACCTTCCGTAGTAACCTTGAGCTACAAGTAGTTGCTTCTCCACCCACATTTTGATACTATTAAGATATCTTGATTGTGGTTGTGGTGGTGGAGTTTTCTTTTGGGGTGATGGGAAGGTTTGGGGTGATGTGGAAGGTTTGGGGCCTCCTTGACTTTGGTTGGCACTGAGGCTACAGGTTTGAGACTCATGGGCATTGTTGATGATGATGAGGTTAGAGTCTCTTGTTGAGTGGTTGTCGAGATGACGAGGCCTTTGAGCATGTGGTTGTCTCCTTTGATGGGGTTTGTTGATGAAGATGCATAGGATCCGGGGCCTTTTCTTTGAGTTTCCTATTAGAGATAGATGGTTTGTGGCTGTGGGAATTTCTTCAGGAATAGATGTCGATTGTGAGGTATTGGCATCAAACTTCGTAGGTGAGGATGGGATTGAAGGATTAGATTCTTTATCCAAGTCAGTCGTGTTGGCACAGATGGTAGTAAGTCATTGTGTAGAGGGGCTTTTGTGGAAGAGACTTGTATCCTTTTGCGTTCAGCATCGTAGATATCCATTAAAGTTGGATTCTCTTCTTGGCAGTATGGTATTGTCAACTTTTTATCGCTGATCATCATGATGACTCTATCGTTAGCAAAGCACAGTGGTGCTTGGGCAGCAACAATCCATTTATGCCCAAGATTAAATCTGCTTCCAACAATAAATACTCAACCACAAAAAACTTGCAAGTAAGGGGGTTAGTTTCAATATACATTGTATGTTCAAAGTACCCCATACATGGCATGTTCAAGTCTTGTGTAAAGTTAATCCTTTCAAGATGTGCCGTGAGTGTTGGTTGACCTAGCAAATCCCATAGCTCGAGGGTCATGAGATTGTGTTCTCGTGTTGGATAAAGCTGTGCTTGAGCTGTGGTGATTTTAGTTGAAATTTCCAATCCCACCAAAATCCTAGGGATCTTTTTAGTAAGATATATTGGAAGTTCCAGCTCCTGAAGGTTTCTTCCTCTCGTAAAGCAATTGTACATTGCCTGTGCGTGCAGGAGTGTGCAAGGTGATTGTTTGCATGGATTCATCTAGTGAATACAACGATTCATTTATCCAAGGTTCACCAAAGATGATATCTACAGTAACCTGGAACGTCAATGTTTTGTTCTCATTGGTTCCTTTGCAAGACTATTGCTTGTAGGGGGAAAGTTTAGGTTGTCCCAATGACACCCAAGTGTCTATTGTCATGATGTTATGACTTGCTCGAGGGTTAATCAATGCGCGTTTGCGCTAAGCATCATTGCCTGTAGGGCAATCCAACCATACCATGATAGAATCTTCCAAAGGAACCATGGATGTTTTAGTTATTGACTCGGTTTCAGATCCTGTTTCTATTTCATATTCCCATTCACTTTCATCCTCTATTTGGGTCTCAGCTTTTTCAAGAGTACCTTGTGAATCCTCACAGTCCTGTTTTATGGAGTTCATTATGTCCTAGTATAACTCAGGAGATGAGCCATGAAAGGTGCAAGTGCTAATGTGATGCTGGCTTTACAAAGAGCATTCCTTCTGAATGAGGTTTTGAGAGACTGTTTTAATCTTGTAAGGGAATTATCAAATTCCTCACATGCTTTCTCAAGCTTATAGTTCATACAATCTATTTCAAATGACATCAGTAGAGAGTATGTCTTCCTCTTGAAAGGGAAAGCGGTACTCCTCTAGGCTTTGTATTTGGTTATTGTTTTAGGTTTGGCATTATGAGGCTCAATCACAACCAGTGACCCTGTAAGATATTCAACCAAGCTAAGCATGCTTTGCTGAGCTTGCTTTTTACGTTTTGCATACGTCATGTGATCATTATTATCCATTTGGGGTGATTGGGTGGATTCTAAACTTCTAGTTTCTTAATTGCTCTATGTGGTGTAGTGAATGAAGAACTTGTGTCATCCTCACTTAGTGGTTGGGTGGGTTCTAGTTTCTTAATTGCTCTATGTGGAGTAGTGAACGAAGAACTTGTGTCATCCTCACTTAGTGATGTACTAGAACTTGTGTCATCCTCACTTAGTAATGTACTAGAACTTGTGTCATCCTCACTTAGTGATATACTAGAACATGTTTCATTCTCTGACTTGCTTTGGTTTATCATTTTTTCATTATGTTTACCCATGCGAACGAGATCAAATTTTCTTTTGGGTTTTTGTATTCTGTGTCGCACATATGGGTGTTGTGGTTTGTGTTGTGTCTTTTGATGTAGATGCTTCTGCATCATGTATAGGTTTTGGCTCTTTCATGTTTATGTCCCTTTTTGGGTTTATGTCCTTTACAGACTCCGTTTTCCTGTCTTCTAATTCGACCTTGGTTTCGACAGTTTGTTGTCCCTTGTCTTTCTTTGGTTTAGAAGGTTTTGTTTTCTCTTTTAGGTTATGTTTTAAAACATGGTCTTCTACCCATGTTGAGGTATTGTATTTTGCTTTCCTTTTGACTGTTTGTCGTGCCTTGGCTTGTAAACATGTAAGCACATTCAATGGCATGGTGGACAATTGCCCGTTTTGTACACTTAAGATATTAAGAGTTGTATTTTGTGAGACAAGCTGCATTGAAGCAACTCGTTTTGGGCAATCTTGGAACATGTAATCAATGCCACATCGTTCACACATTGGTCCACAAGGTTCAGTGACTATGGGCATGGAAGTATTCCAAACTGTGCAGTTTGCCACCTTGTTCGATTAACTACCTCTCCTGAGCAGTTTCTACCCTTTGGATTGTTTCTATTTGGTGCACGGGAGATGGAGGTTTTGAGTCCATTGTGGATGAAGCAGGACACTTTTAATAATCATGGTCAAAGATTTTACAATATATGTAGTATAGAAAAACAAGTACCTTGTATGCACAATGAGGATTGGGATGGTTGTGTGATTACATTCAACTCAAGGCATTTCACTTGTCACTTTTATAGGCATTAAGGATGTCTAGTTTTGAAGGTTTTCATCCTCTCCTAGAGATGTTGGCTGCTGTAAGGTTTTAAGCAAAGCTGCATAAAATTCTGGGAATGTCAATTCCGAGATCGATCTTTCTTTTGCAATTGCTTCACTTGGTTTAGATAAGAAACATCTCATAGTATGATCATCTTCTGTTGTCATCTAAACGTATTGCTTCTTTGCAACATTGATCGAATGTTTCCGAATTGGATACAATGATCAAGTTGCGTAAGCTAATATTCTTCAAGCCCATCATGAAACATCTCCTCAATTGAACATCATTTAATTTTTCCCATGACTCACAACGGGAGTCCAAAGGATAAAATCTCTAATGGATTCATTGGGTTACCACTCAATTAAATAGAGTTCTGTTACTGCACTCCATCGATCACCTTGACTGGAAAAGCCATGTATAAAGGCGGATTTCAAGGTTTTGAAGTTGGTCTTGATCGCCACATCAATGTGATGAACCATCGACTAGCTTTTCTCTCTAAGCATAAGTTCAACGCATGTACCTTAGTGGGGCAGTTGGGATTTCCAAAGGCTTCACATCTCTGTTCAAACATTTGAATGAATTGAACATGTTTTGTTGTTCCGTCATATTTGTCCATAATTTTAAAAATTTTTACGGCCGTATTTTTTTATGAATCATTGAGGCCGTATGTGAGTGCTCTTGTTGGAAGAGACTCAGTGAGTCCTTGGACCACCCCCCTTCCTAGACTAATTAGTATGTCCAAGGTGTGGGCATCCAGGAAAGGGTTGGTACTTATAGGACTTGTGGGATGTTAGGCAAGGGACCAAAGCGCGGTGGGATCGAAGTCACAAGGGGTGTAAAACCCAATGATACGCTTGTTATAGCCATGGCCAATGGCATTGGGAGGTGAATTTGTGGCATGGATCTCAATGGCTCGAAGATGTCAGCCATTGGGTTTAGTCCTTGTGTGACCCCTGGAAATCCCTGTATTGTGGCCATGTCAGAGTGTCTAAATGCTCCTTAATGAGCAAACACAGTTTTTTTTTTGGCTTTTTATACTTTCCCACAACCTATTACAGCCTCAAGAGGCTTGGCGCACTCTTCGTTGGATCAAACGGGTGTCCATTTGCCCTAATTAGCTTAAGCGCTATACGCACGTGAATGACCTGAGATATTTTTCTAGAAAAAGCGTATGCTAGGAACTTCCCAAATGGAAGAGGAGGTCCTAAAACCTATTTTCCATCACTGTCTCAAGATGAAAAATCTTCCCAAGAAATTTTTCCCTTTCGCAGAGCATGTTTTTTAGGATGTTCCAAAAGGAATTTTGAAAAACTCTGTATGAGGGAGTTGTAGTAATTTTGGAGTACTACAACTTTGTTTCCCTGAGTCATCCGTGATTTTATCATTTAGGCCCTCAAAAAGTAGCATGAATATGACTCGTTGTCGTTTTCGCATTGTTTTTGTGATTTTTCGTGGTTTTTGGGTTGTTTTTTGCCTCGATGTTTAGGTCGATTTCTGAGGCTGTTGGTCGGAGACTAAAATTGTCGATTGACTTTGGGTGACCTGTCCAAAGTTGAAGAGCTCGATGTCTACTTTTCGATCATCGGATATAAGGTTTAGGAGATACGAGCCTCCAAACAAGAGTGCTGTCCAAAGTTTTTTTTTTTGTAAACGAAATATTAAATTCGTTTTTTAAACCTTTTCACGTGCCAAGCCGTTCACGTCCTAGCCATTCACGTCCAAGCCGTTCAACGTCCCAAGTCGTTCACGTGCCAAGCCGTTCCACGTTCAAGCCGTTCAACGTCCCAAGCCGTTCACGTCCCAACCATTCACGTGCCAAGCCGTTCATGTACCAAGCCGTTCACATTCCAGCTGTTCACGTCCCAGCCGTTCATGTCCAAGCCGTTTACGTCGTCCTGCACTTTCACGTCCAAGCCATTTACATCCCAGCCGTTCACGTGCCAAGTCATTCATGCCCCAGCCGCTCATGTCCAAGCCGTTCACGTCCTGCACTTTCATGCCCAAGCTGTTCACTTTCATGCCCCAGCCGCTCATGTCCAAGCCGTTCACGTCGTCCTGCACTTTCATACCCAAGCTGTTCACGTCTCAAGCCGTTCACGTCCCAGCCATTCACGTCCCAGCCGTTCACGTGCTAAGCCATTCATGCCCCAACCGTTCACGTGCCAAGCCGTTTACGTCCCAGCCGTTCACGTCCAAGCCATTCATGCCCCAGCCGTTCACGTCGTCTTGCACTTTCACGCCCAAGCCATTCACGTCCCAAGCCGTTCACGCCCCAAGCTGTTCACGCCCCAACCGTTCACGTGCCCAACCGTTTGTTGAGATATCGAGCTCGTCTAGTGAGGCGGTGGCCACTGATGACCCGCCTGGGGGATAGGCCCCACACTTACACCACTGGCATGGTTGGTGAGATCATGGGAGATATGCGGCCAGTGGGATGACACGCTGTGTGACAGCCACTCTAGAGACTGGCATAGTTATAGCGCCAGCTCATTTAGTCAGGTTCACACTATAGAGAACCCGTGTATGTATTTGGTTGAGTACCTTTCATATTGTGTGTACTCTTATTCTTGTATATGGTGTTGAGTGTTGAGTAGAGAAGAAGAAGATTTTCAGCCTCTCACCTTGTGTGTTCTCTATTAGGGTTTTGTGAGTGTGTGTGTGTGTGCTTGCAAGAGCTCAAGCTCTCCCCCCCCTTGCATCTTTTCATGGTATCAGAGCCTGGTTCATGCTAAGGGCTGAGCTGCAAGCAAGAGAACCACAGGAAGCGGTACGAGGGTAAGAGCTTCAACTACTCTTCCCTATTGTGTTGGTGACTACACCCTTGTCGGGAGCTCTACGGGAGGCACCGGCAAACGATCTCCGATTGAGGAGCTTTCTTCGCGAGAGTGAAGCTATAGGGCAACTATACAGTCCTACGGACTACGGACTGATATTTTCGGGCCGAAAACGCGTTTCGGGCGCGTCTGGACCTCCGTTTTTCAGAAAGCAGGCGATTTCGAGCACTGCGGGTAAGTCATCGATTCTCTGCAGAACTCTGTTTTAAGAACTGCAGGAAGACAGATTGACTGTGCAGACACTGTGGGTGCTGCAAAGAGGTCTACATTTGCCATTGGGTGTATGTATGCACATTGAAGTCACTGGTTGTGACATTTGAGAGTACTACAGTACCGCTGTGCAGAAAATACAGCATTTGTGCAGGAAAAACCAGAGTGCAGTTTCTGGTAAAATTGTGTGTTTGGCAAGATGTCTAATGATGGCATAACACAGATTGTGGCTGAGAAGCTGGATAAGAATAACTTCCATGCTTGGAGGTTCAGGTTAACGAATTTCCTGATGGGAAAAGGCTATTGGGACTACATAGAAGGTGAGCATGAAGAGGCACCGGAGATACCGGATATAAATCCGACTGCTGCAGATGTGAAAGAGTTTAAAGACTGGAACCAAGGAGCCAGGAAAGTAATGTATTGGCTTTCCATTAGTATACAGGACACCATGATTGGGCACATTCAGGATGCCAAGTCCCCCAAGGAGGCATGGGACACCTTGGTAAAGCTTTATGAAACAAATACCAAGGCACGTAAGATACAGTTGAAGAATGAACTTCATACTGTGGAGAAAAAGAGCATGTCTGTGAATGACTATGCGCTGAAGATAAAGGGCATTGTGGAATCCCTTGCATCTATTGGTGTGTCAGTAGATGATGATGACAAGATGGAAGTCTGTCTACGTGGTCTCGGGCCACAATACAAGGCATTTAAGACGTCTATTCAGACTCGGGAAAACATTCCCAACTTTACAGATTTGGTGTCTATGCTGATTATCGAAGAGAAGAACTTGGGTGAAGACCAACAGTCTTCACAAAGCAAAAACAGTTCGGAGCAACAGGCCTTCTACACGAGTTCAGGAAGAGGACGAGGTAGAGGAGGCCGTGGACGCGGTCAAGGAGGTGGCCGAACAGGTAATCAGAATTATGGCCAGCAGCAGCAGCAACAACAACAGTCCCAGAATCAACAACAACAGCAACACGCAGGTGGAAGAGGCAAATTCAGAGGCAGGGGGAATCAAAGAGGCCGTGGAAATTGGCAAAGGCAATATAATGATGCACGTGAATGCTATTATTGTGGTAAGCCTGGACATGTGCAGGCAGAATGTTATAAAAAGCAGGCTGACATGCAAAATGGGAAAGTGCAGCAAAACAACTATGCATCCTCAAGCAGAAATAATGAGGATAATGAGAGGTTGTTTGTTATGCAGCATGTCGTGAATGCCATGTCTGAAAATGTTGATGCAACACAAAAAGATAATGTATGGTATGTGGATTCAGGCGCTTCGAACCACATGACGAGTCATGGGGAGTGGTTCAAGGAGATGAAAAACCCGGAAAGACCAGGTTTTGTGGAAACAGGGGATGACACTGCTCATCCAATTGCCCACGTTGGAGATGTGCCATTGTCTATGCAGGATGGCAAAGTGAAGTACCTTGCAGTATGTACTTCATGTACCGAACATAACAAAGAATCTGGTTTCAGTTGGCCAGATGATTGAGTAGGGTTTGCAGGTTCGGTTTAACCCTGATGGATGTTATGTTGAAGATTTTAAAGACAAGTACAGGTTGGTTGCAAAAGGCAACAGAGTGGGCAGAATGTTTACGTTGGATGTAGACATGCCTGAGATGAGTGCTGCGATGTTTGCAAATGGTTCAGGAGTTGTTGTAGACACAGACATATGGCATAAAAGAATTGGACATGTAAATGTGCAGAGATTGAAGTCTATGCAGACAAAAGTATTTGTGACAGGGCTGCCAAAATTTAAAGTGGAAGGTATGCAGAAAATATGTGAAGCATGCCAATTTGGGAAGCAAACAAAGCATGTGTTTCCACGTAACAGATATGTTAGCAGAAATGCACTAGATCTTGTGCATTCAGATGTATGGGGTCCTACGAAGACCATATCTATGGGAGGCTGCAGGTATTATGTGACTTTCATTGATGACCACACAAGGAAAGTGTGGGTATATTTCATGAAAGAGAAGAGTGAGGTGTTCACTCACTTTCAGAATTTCAGAGTTTTGGTTGAAAAGCAAATAGGGAAATATGTAAAGTGCCTAAGGTCAGATGGAGGGGGAGAGTACTTCTCCAATGAGTTCTCTGAATTTTTGAAGAAGAATGGTATTCGGAGACAGTTCACATGCAGATACACTCCGCAGCAAAATGGAGTTGCTGAGCGGAAAAACAGGCACATTGCTGAGATTGCGCGAGCATTAATGGAAGAGAAGAATATGCCGCATTGCTATTGGGCTGAGGCTGTTTCTACAGCAGTATACATCATGAACAGGACTCCAACTGCAGCCATACATGATGTAACTCCAGAGGAGAGGTTTACTGGCAGAAAACCAGATTTGTCTCATCTGAAAGTTTTTGGATGCATTGCATATGTGCATGTGCCAGATGAGCTGAGAACTAAGCTAGATCCGAAAGCTGAAAAATGTGTGTTTATTGGATATTCCCTTGAGCAAAAGGGATACAGGTGTTATAATCCTGCTACACGTGAGTTGAGGGTAAGCAGGGATGTTGTCTTTGATGAGATGAGCAGCTGGTATGCTGCTGAAAAAGAAGCTGTTGGGGCTGATGTGAGTGGAAGTGTGGTTGCACAGAATGCAAGTCAGCAATCACAATCTTTGAGTGGACCAGGAGAGTCCTCATCTAGTGGGTCTATTGATAGACCATGGAGTGGCAGGCTGCGTCATAATACCAGCGCTGCAAATGTGATTAGTACATCACGTAAAGGAAAAGAGAAAGTGGTTGAGCCCCTTGGTATGCCTGACATTTCTGCAGGGCATTCTCATGTTGATGGAGAGTCTAGTGGCTCAGATATGAGCCTTGATGAGGAGCTTGGGATCCCAGCTATGAGAACACCGTTCACGTCCAAGCCGTTCATGTCCAAGCCGTTCACGTGTGCCAGCCGTTCATGTCCTGCACTTTCACGCCGGACCTTTTCACGTCTTTTTTTTTTCTTGGAGTCTAGTGGGAAATACGAATTTTCCTTTTTGGGGAGAAATATTTTTCAATTTAAAATGAAAAGAGTATGGGCATTTTTCCAAAAAGGTAAGTGGGAATCAAAAAAGTCAACCTTTTATGACACACCTTACACCCTTCATAAATGACTCCCAAAATAGACAAATTGACAACTCATGAGCATCTACTCATTAGTCTTAGAGTTATGTAAAAAAAAGTGATTAAAGATTACTCCAAGATTAATCTTTTCCTCTTTTACACTAATCAAGAACTCTAATTAACCATTAATCCTTAATTAATTCATGCAATTGAGCACATCATTGGATAGAGCAAGGAAAAACTAATCTTTTGCATCAACAATTGTGTAAATTAATCTAAATTAGGAGATTAATTAGACTCTTAATTATAGTCTCTTCTTTAAGGCAAAATTAAGCAGAGAGTCAAATTTCTCCAATTAATCAAAAAATTGATGTGATTAGGTGTTTTGATACATCTAGATGCTCTCAAAACACTCAAAAATCCCAATTTCAACTACTCATATTATCAATTTAGACCCCAATTAACACATTTTCTAAATTTTTAGCCTCTTGAACAAGATTAATCACCCTTAATGACAAAAATCAGTCCATTAAGAGAATTTAGTCAAATTCAAGGGTTTTTTAATGGTTTTAAGAATTTTTTTGAAAGATTAAGGTACTCCTAATGCTTGCTAACACTCTAATCCAAACAATTTCAACAAAAAACACAATTAAACTAGAATTAATGATCTTAGATCTATGTTTAAACTAAAGATAGCTAACATTCACTAAAAACTGCATTCTATTGCATTATTTGATGCAATGGATGCAAACTAAGCCTAATACAAACTATGTGCAAGCCCTAAGAACATGAAAAACCACCAAAACAACAACAAAAATAATAAATTAATCTAAAAATTAAGCAAAAAGTATTCTTTTCAAAAACAAAAAAGAGAGCTATTCTATACCAAATCTCACACAAATCACCATCAAATCCACATCTTTTTCATGGGAAACCATTAATCAAGATAATGGGCAATGGGTTATGTGTAGATTAGAGGCAAAACGATGGAAAAAGCCAAGGGATGGCTCCCCGACAGTGGTGCCAAAAATGTTGTAGCTCACCCTTACCCTCCTTGAAACACATCCAAAAAGAGATTACCTGGTGAACCGCAACTGTCGCGTGAGGATCTTTCCAATGGCCGAGCTCGTAACCCTTGAGGTCTCCAAGCTCTACAACTCCTTGAGAAGCAATTCCACCGTGTCTCCCGCGAGCATCGTCACACCGTCGCGTTGCACTAGGGGTACTTGTCCCTCCTCTCACCTCACTTCACTCACACACACTCACTAGCATGCATTAGGGAGAGAGATTAGCAAGAGGATTAGCAAGAGCAAGACTCAATTGCACAATGGGAGAGTATGTTGTATTATGAGAGAAATTCACTTATATACATGGCCATAAGTGTTCACACTCACTTAAACTATGGCCGATCGAGCACTTTAGGCTCATAAGGGGCCTAATGTTATTACAATGACTACTCTCATAATATATTCATGAAGTACATCATTTAGGACTTCATCCTTACTTGCTACCACATGCTCTTGAAGTGGAAGAATTGCCATAAATACTCCGTCATACCATTACGGGCGCCCGTCCAAGTTGTAACTTTGGACACTATTGCTTTATATATTGAATGTATAACCCTTTGGTGTATCTACCATGACTCCTTGATGTAAGATAATGGCGGTAGCTCTTGTTAATCCTAGAATTGGATTAACAATCCTTCAAGGGTTTCCTTTCAGAGTATAGCTAGGGCTATTAGAAAAAGGCATTAGAGATGAACAAAGGTAGTTTTAATGGTCGTGAGGGTTGTAAGGAAGAGAACAATAGAGAGGGAGAGAAATACAGTGAGAGGGCGAGGGAGGCAATAAGATTTGGAAGTGAGGATTAGAGTAAGAGGCAGGGGTCAAATTTATAGATAAACAAAGTAAAAAGCAAAAAGCTACTTTGCATGGTTACCCATTAAATTTAGAAAAGTAGATGCTTTGCTTTTCCCTAAATTTAGAAAAGTACATGCATGGATTTTTCCTAAATTTAGAAAAGTAGATGCATATCTATCCACTTGTTTTTTTTAAAAAAAGTAGATGAATGGAATGAACATATTCAAGGCATTGATATATAACCATATTAATTGTCCTACTAAAACATTTAAAAAAACGAAAAGTAAATAGTCGGACATTTTATTATTGCAATATGAAGAATCTTTTCAAAACTATAGTACAATGTCATCAACAGTACTAGGTCCTTTTCACATTGTTCTCCTGCTTTTGAAGATTCTCACTAGGTCCTCCTTTTTAAAAGTGGGTTAATGTACAAACATGTTATGGTTTGCATCTAACCCAAAGATACGCAAATATACAAAGTAAAAGTGCTTGCATGCACAATATGGTCGTCCAGCACCTACCCTGATTTAAAAATCGGGACAAGTGCATGATGGATTCTTTCCCATAGTCACCTGGTATTTTTCATTGCGCACTAGTGATTCCTCAATCTCAATTACAAAAACTTCCATTTGCCCAACTTTAATGACCAAATGCTCAAAGACCGCTAGCTGTACTTGAAATTTTCGAATCTATTCGCTTGGCTGCCATATCTGATATGCCACTCCTATACCTTGTTGACCATTGGCCTACATCATTTTCTTCCTGACATTGTTCCTTTTGCAACACAAACCCACCACCCTCCAATTATTGAATCTCATCCACAAGTAGGTTTGTACCTTGTTCCACTGGCCAAACAACCGCCGGGGGTCTAGCAGGTGATTAAGAGATGGTGCTACATACTCTCCAAGTATGATCCACGCTATTGTTTACAAAACCACATGAATTGATGCCTTTTCCCCCCAGACCATTCTCTCATACCATAGAAAGAAGGAGCTGGAACATCTTGCCCGCAATTCTTGATGCTCTTTTTGCACTTGCCATCTTGGCGACCTAACCATCCTTGGCAAGTTACCTTGCTGTGTAGAGATGTTCGACGTATAGTCCACATTGAATTGTGTATGTCACTCTCCATAATTTCTTGTAGCTCTGCTTCAGTTGTCTCTCCCTCTTTGCATTTTTTTGACCACCTATAGTTAAAGAAGTAGTGGGTGGAAAGCTTAATCTCCTACCTTGTTTCTTACATGGTTGGTTTTTTGTGACATACTCTGGACGATGTGATGAGTTATCTTACTCAAGATTTATAACTATGGGTTTTCGATAATACCGGCTAATAGTAATCACCAAAAAAATTTGGTTGCACCTACATTGGTGTGCCACTCACTGCTTCCCCCACCAATCTGCTAGTGCTTGACGGACTTGGAGCTTTTGATGTTTTGGCCTTCTCCATCAACTTTGTTACTGTAGGGCCTGCTCCATGATATTTGCCTTGCATGAATGCATGCTTCCTTGTGGATTGCAAGAGGGCATTAGCGAGGTCTGAAATAGCTGCATCATATAAAAATATGGTTCCCTTGAAACCCTCTCCTGCTAACCAACTTGCATGCTTCGTTTCTGCTAGATTAGTGGTTGGCATATGCATCATCCAATCGCATTCTATAACCAAATAGTTAAGTTGACAATTTAGATTAAAATACAAGCTATTCTTTTCGAGAACCAAGAAAACAATACTTACCTCTACAAGATGTTTCCTCCAATGGGGATATCTAGTATGCCACCAACTAAGCCAACAATCCATGGCTGGTAAGTTTGCATCAGCGACTTTACCGTTCATCCACCATGATCTAATGTGTCTGTATTTTAAAAGTGTCTCTTCCTCACTCAATGCACAACGCCACTAACGACATAGTCGCTTGTGCTCTTCCTGAGAATTCCTAACTACATACTGTACTATATGAATGTTCAAGCTTTGTTCCCATAATGAAAAGGACACGAGGCTTATGACCTTCCAATATATTCTCTAGTCCATTATTATAGAATTCCTAACTACATACTGTACTATATGAATGTTCAAGCTTTGTTCCCATAATGAAAAGGACACGAGGCTTATGACCTTCCAATATATTCTCTAGTCCATTATTATAGACAGTCCTAACTGCCCTCCAATTGGCTCCAGCCTCATCAGCCCATGAAGCCAAAAAAATCTGGCTTGGAGAAGATTTTTTGGACCACAACATTGTTAAGAATCTCCCAGAACAGCACTTGTGCCACTATGTCCTCCTCTTCCATTTCACAAGTTACAATTGTCAATGAGCTCTTATAGGCTCCATGCCATCATACGACAATTGGAAAAGTACTAAAAACAAGATCAAATTTTTTTAAGAACCTAATAAGACCAAACTCTACCTTGGATCATATACATGTGCAACCATTATTGTCCATCCTTGCACATGCCTGACATGATCAACACAAACCCAAGCCTTCCTCAAATCTCTGTCTCCTGTTTGGTGCATACGGTTCACCAGATCTAATCGAAACCCGATGTAGGCCTTGTGTGGTAAATATTCTAAACACATAACACCAGTCTGACTCATCCAAAGATTGTGCAGAAAAATGACTATGATGGAAGAACTCAAAAGCACATTGTCTCTTTAATTCTAGGATACTTGACTCTGCTCCTTACACTGAACTGTTGATCCTAGAAGCACACACCATCCTCCTGAATCTACAAGAGAATTGGACCAATTAACAAACTATGTAAACGTTCATTGATAAAAATTATTAAACAATTAAAATCAATATGGAAAGAACATTACCTTTGACATTGAATCAGGGGATGCATGTGTTCCAATAATAATGACAACTCCATGTTGCTAATATTTGATTCATTCTTCATATGCTTTTGGACAACAGCATCCAATACGATTTGTTTGGTGATATCCATTTGTACCTTCCTTGGAACACTTGTAGAAACCTCTGAAACTGCCTCTTGTACAAGTTCTCTTATCATTTGCAATGCCTGCCTTGATGTGCCCCTTTGTACCTCATGCAAATGTTCCCCTTGATGTATCATCAATATCGACATATGTGGATCAACATGCATACGATAATACACTGTAGCACTACACATTCTTTTATATACAGGTTTGTTCTTGCAGTAGAAACAAGCTAGTGATCCATATCCATCCGTTGTTAAGCCCAAAGAGGGAAGTTTCTGTGTGAGCTTTCCTATTATGTAAAAATTTACAAAGTTCTAATAAATACTCTTATAAATCAAAGTTTACTAAAATTAAGCCAAGACAATAAGCTTACCAATCCATGATGCTGTATTCGGTGTGCCGTTCATAGTTTTACTTCCACACAAGGCATAAGTGCACTCAAATAAGCCTCCACAAGAACTCTTTCGTACAACCCTAGGAAACTTCACATGACTCTCTGCAGGTTTCACCCAACAATGGCCATCATGTGCTTGCTCCATTCCTTGCATTGGAGAGGCTGAAGGATCACGTACATTTGGCAACTCAAAAGCCACATTACCATTATAGATTTGAGGAATCTCTTCTACTTTCTCAATATGTGTGGTTGCTAATAATCGAAGTACACCAGTATGAAATTCCTCAGACAATAAGTATTTGACCACACTCTTCTAAAGTGTGTACTTGTGGGAGAATCTCCTATTGTAAGTTCAATAATAACTTCTTTTGGGGTGCTTGTTTTGTAGTGTTGCTTGACTCTCCTATTATTGGAATAACAAGGTATTCTATTGTTATATCTTTATCAAAGCTATAACATGGTTCCTCTCCGTGGGTCTAGCTAACTAGATAGGTATAAGATGTTCTACACCATCATCTTGTCGTTTGATTGCAAAAACTTTCAATCCTCCAGAGTGAGGATATAGTAGTCCATCAAAATCATCAACTTTAGTAATATAATAACAACCCTGTACAATTCTAACAATAGGATGACTCTCTATATCATCCACTAATGTTGCAATTTTTTGTGAATAATAGGATGAGTACCTCGCAGCAGCCACCCGAGATATTGACCCCCTAGTAGATAGTTTGTCTGCACAAGAGTTTGAAGAGAGATGGAGAACATCATTTTATAAAGATGGAAAAAAATAGAGGCATGGTACAAGGTGGTTGACCGTGATTGCAAACCCTGGACAAGGGGAAGATTTCTTTGAGTAAGAAATCCCACACTATTTCCTTTGTCTATTTTGTAGGCAACAACATTTTATGGTTTTAATGTTGCAGTTTAATTATGGTGTTGTGTTGCAAATGACTAGTGTAAGTTAATTGGGAGACGAGAAACCAGATTGTTTGTGATAGAGGATAGGCTATACAGCTTGGTAGCTAGCTCATTGTCAAATGACCCCACAAAGCACAGATTTTGGGTATTTTGATTAATGGCAATTTGCCGCAGGCTGAAGGATTCACAAATCCTTAAAAGTATGTAATAATTACTTTTCCTATCTTCTTGATATTTACAAAGTACTTTATTTTTTTTAAATAACAATTTCAATGGCAGGCAAATGCAAGTTTATTCAGGGATTGGCTTTGAAGAGAAGTCATATGGCATGAGATTGGAGCGCAGGGTGTAACGGTCCTTGTAGAAATATCAAAAAAGTACAAGGTAATTTTTCTAGATACATTCCTTGATGGCCTCACCGATCTTAAGAGAATGTATTTTGAGAAGCTGTTCGAGGAAATGGTGGAATCCCTAAAGAAACAAGGTGTGGTATCTTCAAACCCTGCTGTCATCTCGTGAAGGCTACCAAAGCGTGCTGTGTTCAGGTGCATAACATTCCATAAAGCGTGCTTACTACTTGGTTGTACTCTTATATTTGTAAACTGAATGGATGTAATAATGTGTAAATGAATTTGTAAGTGCCATGCGGAGAGATCTATTGGCAGATGTGCCTCCATTCTTAAAAGAATGGCACAATCCAAAACATGAAAGCACTATGTATATACAGCAACAACTTTGAGATATTTGGGATACCAAAGAGAAGCAAGATGCCCGAAAGAGAGGAAAGTCAAGTAATACAAAAGACCAAATTACACCCAACCATGTAAACATCTATCAAGTAAGAGCATGGATCAACATAATGCATGTAAGGGAGTAAGAAAGCTCACACATGAATTGTATTGCAAGGGAAATGACTTGTTTTATTCCTTAATGTCAAAATTATTTGTATACAAGAGGCTAGTGCCATTGCTTATATACAAGAGGTAGTGTTCACATTTGGTCAGCCATAACTAAAAATAGTCCATGGCTTATATACAAGAGGCTAGTGTTCACATTTGGTCGCTCACACATGAATTGTGTATTGCAAGGGAAATGAGTTGTTTTATTTCTTAATGTCAAAATTGCTTGTATACAAAAGGTTACTGTCATTGCTTATATATTCCCATTTCACCTTAGGCACATAGTAAGGTCACTTTACATGATCTAGCATCGTATTACAAAAGTAATGACACATCACCTTACAAAACTTAGGATGAGGCAAGGTCATGTTAATTAGAGTGACACACATCCTCGCGTTTATCTTACAAGTATAGAAACCTTGGCCATTGAACTTGTCAATTAGATTCGCCTTACTATCCATAGTTGACCCTAAGGGTGTAAAATTTTCATTTTAAAAATGATGTATAAAAGAGTAAAAATAGTATATTTGCATATGAATCACTCTTAATGCTAACCAATGTGGAAAACCCCCAAACATGTTCTACACATGACCCACCTACTTTAATAAGGCTAGATGTGAAGAGGACTTTGGAATTAAACCTTAACAAACTAAGGTGTGAATTAAAAATTGAGCTTTCTTGAAAAAATCCAAGATGAAAATTCTCCCAAAATGTCTAAGGTGTGAATTAAACCTTAACAAACGGTTAATTAAAATTCGAGCTTTCTTTAAAAAAATGTCCAAGATCCCAAAATGGGAAAGATGAACTAGTTTTAACTAAATCATGGCTCAATTACAACATTGAGTGACTCTAATGAACTATAATTTTTTCCTAATTGAACAACACAAATGGGAAAGCAGGGTGACAAGATTGAAAATGTAATTAAGGCTTTCCTACAAATCAACATAATGAAAGAGAGAGAGAGGGAGAGAGAGAGGGAGAGAGAGAGGTGAGACTCGGAAAAAACGGTATTCTAGTGTATTTGTACTGGCGAGAATTAAGAAAAACCAGCTGAGATCTTAAGTAGTCCTTATTTTAAGGAATATTTTTTCATATATTTTAGTTATAAAACCGACATATTGTAGAGATTTCGAAACAAAAACCCGGTAGATTTAAGAGTTGTCCTTATTCAGATTGGTTGGAAAATATGTTTTTCTCAAGCACGGGATGGGGGCAAAACAATTCCAATGATGATGTTTTAGTGTGATGACGCCATTATTATTTATTATCTCTCAATAGATATTTTCTTACAAGAGCCAAGGACAATTGTAAACTACGTGGTGTAGCGTGGGAACAAGCCCAAGCATTTCAAAAAGCCTGAGTGCCGAGTGAGAAACATTGTCAAATTTTCAATGGGAGCGTCATGTGGTAGGGTACACGATGCTTGTCCGGACGAGTGCCCTTCGTTTGAACAAGGCTGGCAAAGGCGCAAGAGGGACAGTGACGGACGGGCGGCCATCAAAGACAGCTCGCATCCTGGATGTACACATGAGGTGGTCCTCCTGCGGCGACCGGCGAGGCACGGCACCTGCAAAACGCAGACTCACGGGTTTCTACTTTGAAGTTCACGTTCCCCCCCGCCTGCCGACGACCGTGGTCCGTCCCGTCCCGTCCGTCCGTCACGCGAAAGCAACCAGCTTGTTTCGAATCCGAACGTAACGTCGCAGTAGAAACCGGTTTGACAACCATGTCGTTCCCTGGCACCAATCTTGCTTCAACGACTCCCTCCCTCCCTCCCTTCATTATCGAAATCAAGGCACATCTATTCCATGATATGTATTATTTGAGCAAAAGTAACTTTTAGATTCTATCCAGTAACGTCGGGTCCTTTCCCCATGATTCTCTCAACTTCGCATCATCATAACGGTCCATGTATTTTAAGAGGATTTGTCATGCTCCCTTTGTCTTCTCTTAAAATATCCTTAGAAGTTAGTAGCCTTAACCAAAGCCAACGATTCTCTCTCTCTCTCTCTCTCTCTCTCTCTCTCTCTCTCTCTCTCTCACACACACACACACACACACACACACACTAACAAAGGGCAACATCATCAGGGTGTAGCTCAGTTGCTAAAGTGTTTCGTTGTCAAAACCCAAGTTGTGGGTTCGAACCCTGCTAGCTACCCCGATTGATGCCTTGCCCTTGATATGTGGGATAAGGGGGGTCCAAGCCTGCTCTGCTCCTTGTGTGTGTGAGTTTCTCTCTAATGCCAAACTTTTAAATAATAATAATAATAACAACAAAGGACAAAAATATCCTTAGTAGCCTTACCAAAGCCAAAATCCTTAGTAGCCTTAACCAAAGCCAAGGAAGACTCCTTTTTTTTGGAAAAATATTTATAATATCAAACACATTTACAGCACAGAGTTATCTTACAATGCTTCCACCAAAAGTACTTGTATCTCAAGCCTACTCCAAGTCATATTTACTGCAATTCAGTAATTTGCAAAGCATATCCCATCTTTCATCCTCCCAAACAAAGGAAGATTGATTCCAGGATACATGGTAGATAAGCTATCATCATGCGCTCAGTGGTGAAACCTTTAGGTGGGAGCCTTTCCAAGACATGTTTGCGTGTCCAAACCTTGACCATAGGTCTAGAGCCTAAGGGATTTTCCACAAATGCCACAAATGTATAAACTGTATGTTTTTCCTTGAGATACGACCTTTTGGTCTTAGGTCCAAACTTGGGTAGCTTGATCTTCACATCTTCAGTTAGGCCAACTTGCAAGCAATCTTATGTTAGGAGTTCCTAGTATGTACCATGGTCTGTTGTATTGCAGATCATCTGATTCCATTGTGGAGAGATTGTATTACTTGAAGTATGTTAGCATCATTCAGCTTGTTAACAGATCTGCACAAACGAACACATTTATACATTGTTTCAATGACATTCAAACCAGTCTCCCCACCTCTTTGAAATACCAAGCTATTCCTAGATATCCAAATCTCTCATAAACAACCATATATAATAATACTAAACAAACAGTTAGTAACCTCTTCTGATTCCACCCCCCTTCCCAAGACCCCGTCCCCTCATAACCCCTGAACTCCCAAGCATCTGGCCACCCATTCCCCTATTCTGGCCCAAAATCCCATGATAGCATGACACCCCCAGAAAGCCAAAGAGACTCTCTCACACAAACACGCACACACAAAAACAATAACAAAGGACAATAATCCTAAGGTGATCTAGAAAGCCAAAGAGACTCTCTCACACACACACGCACACACAAAAACAATAACAAAGGACAATAATCCTAAGGTGATCTAGAAAGCCAAAGAGACTCTCTCTCTCTCTCTCTCTCTCTCTCTCTCTCTCTCACACACACACACACACACACACACACACACACACACACACAAATGCACACACAATAACAACAACAAAGGACAATAATCCTTAGGTGACCTAGAAGGCCAAAGGACAGACTCTCTCTCTCTCTCTCTCTCTCTCTCTCTCTCACACACACACACACACACACAAATGCACACACAATAACAATAACAAAGGACAATAATCCTTAGGTGACCTAGAAGGCCAAAGAGACTCTCTCTCTCTCTCTCTCTCTCTCTCTCTCTCTCTCACACACACACACACACACACACACACACACACACACACACATACACACACACACACACACACACACACACACGAAAACAATAACAAAGGACAATAATCCTGAGGTGATCTAGGAAGCCAAAGAGACTCTCTCTCTCTCTCTCTCTCTCTCTCTCACACACACACACACACACACACACACAAACACACACACACACACACACACACACACAAAACAATAATGAAGGATAACAATCCTGAGGTGATCTAGAAACAAAAAGGGTACCACCCGAAGATCAGAGCAACTTCAACACAATTGAAACAAAGAGGAGCTTAACTAAATAAGGTAAGGAAATGAGTGGTACTTTAAGAAGTTCAATGACATTAGAGAGGTTAAGAAGCCGAATTGTTACATTCCCTAATTTATTTGTATGTACTTAGCCTCCTCGATGAGCCCATATGCTCCATAGGCTTATCTTTTATTTTCTTTGGTGAAGTACGATGAGGCCTTCCATGGTCTCTACTTTGTACAAATCATGTATATCGTATTTTGACCTTATGTGGGCATTAAAATCAATCTCTCCAATGCAATTTTGATAAAGAGAGGTTGAATTAAAGAAGGTAAAAGTAGCACACAAGTTAGGCAAATGGGTAGTTCTTTGATAAGGACATACCCTTATAAAATAGTTAAAGAAGCTAAGGCAATTGACATTTATCCCCCAAATTCTTCATTGTGTACTCACCCTAGATGAGTTTGTAGGCCATGTACGCTTGTCATTTTATTTTCTTTTGCGATGTATGATGAGGCCTTTCACAGTCTCTACATTGTACCAATCTTGTAGGTGATATTTTGGCCTCATGTGGATGTTAAATTTGATCCCTCCCTCCTTCTCTCTCTCTCTCTCTCTCTCTCTCTCTCTCTCTCTCTCTCTCTCTCTCTCACACACACACACACACACACACACACACACACACACACACACAAAGTGTATACATATAAGAGTGCATATATATAAATATATGCAATGATGTTTGGAACCACTATTATTTACTTCATTATTTAATTAATCTTTAAACATTAATTTTTTAGTCCAAGATTTTAATGAATTAGCCTACCTCTTAAAATAACAAGTATAAGCTAGTTTAAACTAAATTTCTAAGAAATGCAAGGATTATAGTATACGTGTACTAATTATTGTAATTGATGGAAAACAAGATGTCAAAATTGAAAAATAATATACATATGTCCAATGAGTGTGAGTGAGTGTGTCATTTAGAATAGCCACTACTACTTAAATAGCCCATCACAATGCCACATTGTTTTGGTTTTTATGTGGTGATTCCATACCCTCTAAAATCCATCTGACATATTGCCTTGCAAGATGAAAAACATGTAACTTTACACCTAGCTTCCACTGCTGAGAGTACCACCATTGGGCCACTTCATACTAATCCAAGACACAACCACTGTTTTTCTTTTGGGAAGGGCTTCTTTAGGAAAGAATAAGTAGCCAAAGGTTGCAACCCTCCACCCTTTTTGGATCCCTTTGCCGATTCCTCTGTCCTCTTCTCTAAGGATCTTTCTACATTCCTATAAATAATCTATATATGTTCTCTTTAAAAATCCATATCTTCGATGAACATTTACTTCACACCCTCCTATATTGATCACTTTTTAGGCAACCACTAGCGCTACACATAACTCTGAAACCAAGTGTAAAGCAATAACTTCTCATTGAGTGCTTTTGGCGTATAAATTACTGACCTATCCAAGTTTTATTACCCATCCCAAGGGTCTTGTCCAAAGTATAAGTAATGATTTACTAGTCTAATCCAAATCTTATTACCTGTTCCCAAGGGTCTTATCCAAAGTATAAGTAATGATTTACCCCAATGTTCCTTTAATGTATTTAAGCACGTATGCTTTTGTGCTCCCATGTCCAAAGCACTGGCTTGGATGCCCCTAATTATTAGTAGTAGGGAAAGGAATGAAAACCTTGAGGCTCATTAAAAGCTTCATGTAGCATCAAATTCACACCATATTGAATTCTCACAAGTCTCTATGTCAATGTTAGAATCGTTAAAAGCATTCGAACAATGGATTACCAATTACTTGATTTTGTGATGTGGGGTGTGTGTTGCTAAAGTGTAAAATAGCTCTTGATCCCAATTCATTACATGTTTTTAATGGTTCACCACCACCTATAATGTGCAAGACTCCTATTGTCATCCGTCAATTTATGATCATCCCTTATTTTATGGGTATTCCCCTTTATTTTATAATCATCCCTTATTTTATGGGTATTCCCCTTTATTTGATAAGCATCCGAAATCTCAATAGATGATGAACATTAATCTAAGCTCTGGCTATTTCTGCTCATAGTCCCTACCTTCCAATGGTTCTCTTAAGGCTTATTGAAGAACATACTCAATAGACTCATTGAGAAACTAATATTTGGCCAAGTGTTCATGAGACTACCCACTTACTGCCTGTACACACGGTCTCATCTACAAGTGATATCCTCAATAGATTCATTAAGAAACTAATATTTGGTCAAGTGTTCAAGATATATAAGAGATTTTCCACTTACTACTTGTACACAATCTCATCTACAAGAGATATACTCTCCTCCTTTTAATAACTTATGATCTACTTTCATTAGAGTTATGATGAGTGATTTGCACTTAGTCATCCTAGAGGCTTTTGTAACTAGAACACCTCTAAGTTATGATGACTGACTTATAAACCATCTTGCAAATTAGTATGCTCTTTAACTCCATAACTTTGTTTTTCTTGGGATTACAATATACTTAATTCCATGTCCTTAGAAGTACATATCAAAATCCTTGGGAGGTGAACTCATCCTTGCCATTTATTATTGAAGCCATTGATATTATATTTGGCTTTTTGATCCTTCCAACCATGTTTTGAGCTTCCCAAAAGCACGAGACTTATCCTTGAGGAGTTATAGCCATATTTTCCTATTGTAATCATCAAGTTAAACTCAAGTGACCAAAAAATCATTTTAATGCATCTTTCTAAGAATTGTTAAACTCAAGTGACCAAATATTTCATGCCATAGTCTACTACTCCCTACATCAATATGTGCTTAAAAAAACAAACAAAATCAATCATAGAGCTTATTGCACCAAGATCGCTTAATCACCTTTCCATCCCTATTAAAGAAAGAAAACCCTCTTCCATCAAGATGAACATGCATGTTGTGTGGTCAATGATTGGCTATTACAAGATATTCCTACTCAAGTTTGGAAGAAGTCTCATGATGTTATTCTACCTTAGATATTACATCTAGCACCATTTCCAATCATCATGTTGAATTCTAGACCTTCAAGTGGAAAAGTGGAATACCAATCTGGATTAGTAATGTGCGACAAGGTACCACTATCAATGATCCACATGTCAGTGGCTTTTTCTACACATTGACTTCTCATTGCCACAAATGTAAAGGGACAACCAACCTTGATGATGTCTCTTGACTTTGTAACCTTCTTAATCTTTAGAGTATTGTTTTTTTACTTTGTTACCTTGTTAATCTTTATTGTTTGTTACTTTGTTACCTTCTTAATCTTTAGAGTATTGTTTTTAGCTTCTTCTTACTTTTTTCCACACTTCTTGGCATTATGCCCCATTTCATTGTAGTGAAAGCACTTGGCCTTCTTCTTTCTTTCACTTGGATTAGGTGAGTCTTTACCATTTTATCATGTAAGGATAGACTCGTTTGTTGATTCCCCTTTGATCGTCTTCTCATTTTAGAAACTTGGATCAATCATGTGCCACAAGGTACCATGATTAATGATCCACATGTCATTGGATTTTTCTTCTACACATTGAATTCTCATTGCCATAAATGCAAAGGGACAGCCAGCCTTGATGAGGTCTCTTAACTTTGTAACCTTCTTAATCTTTCGAGTATTATTTTTAGCATCTTCTTACTTCTTTCAAAACTTCTTGGCATTATGCCCCATTTCATTGTAGTGAAAGCACTTGGCCTTCTTCTTTCTTTCACTTAGATTAGTGTGTCTTTACCATTTTATCACGTAAGGATTTCATCCTTTTGAGAGACTCGTTATTGATTCCCCTTCGATCGTCTTCTCATTTTAGAAATAAGTCCGTAGATTCTATATCATAGTTGCATTAGTAATCTCATATTGAGTGTTACCTTGTAAGGATTTCGTCCTTTTGAAAGATTCGTTTAATTAATTCCACCCTAATCATCTTCTCATTTTCATAATGCGTTTATAGATATAGTTTTGTACACTACGGTTGTGCTAGTAATCTCATACTAGGTGACCAATATATACCACACATATGTAGCTTGCATGTATGTTGAATCTATGTTAAGATGCTATCTATGAGGTTATTGACAATGGTATACATCATAGTTACATTCCTTCTGCTTCATGTTGCCATCATAGTGGGATGGGATGCTTTCAATGTTATCATCCTTCATTATGGTGGTCGACTCAAGGTTAATCCTAACAAAAAGGTCAAAAAACTCAAAGGCCTCTAAATGGTGAGGAGTTCTCAAGGTTAATCCTAACAAAAAGGTCAAAAAACTCAAAGGCCTCTAAATGGTGAGGAGTTCTCAAGGTTAATCCCCAAGGAAAAGGTCAAATAACCCAAAGGCCTCTAAATGGTGAGGAGTTCTCAAGGTTAATCCCCAAGGAAAAGGTCAAATAACCAAAGGCTTTCAAAGGGGTGATAAGCTAGTTCCCAATCTTATTAAGTATTCTCATAGTTCCAAATGGAACCTAACAAAAAATTGTTTTTGTAGAAACATTAACTTGGGAGTTTTCCTAAGTATATAGGATTTCTTCAATCCTATTATAGGGAAACTAGCAAAGAAATTGAGTTTGTAGCCTCGTCTCTAATACCATGTAAGAAAACACAACATGTGGTGTAATGTAGTTCACACTCGTCTCTAATACCATGTAAGAAAACACATGTGGTGTAATGTAGTTCACACTCGTAAAATGATAATTATACATAGATATGTGTAGATCTTACACAAAATATGGGAAAAATAAAGCTTTGTTTATTAATTAATTGAATATAAAATATGGTATCTTTCTTTAGTGATGTGTTTTTAAGAGAGTGTAGAAAAGAATGCAATGGACGCTAGACATTTCTAGGTGATTTTTAAATGCCTTGATCCAATTCAAAGGTTGTGTGACCCCAAAACAATCCCCACTCAATACTCTATTACATTATCTATGGCATTGGTGGGCTTAAAGACCCCATCAAAGGTTGTGTTCCCCCATGTAACACCCAGTTTCGTTGTCTAGGTTGTGCCCCTAAACATGTTCCTTTTATGAAACACTCATAATGTATGTAGTGAGAAACCTTTAAAAAGCCTAAGGTGAGCTTTAATAAAGTTTAGAGATAAATAAAGTTCTTCGATTATAGTTCTTATTCCAAAAGTAATGAAATTGGCTACTAGTGGAAAGAGTTCATAATGTATGTAGTGAGAAACCTTTAAAAAGCCTAAGGTGAACTTTAATAAAGTTTTAGAGATAGATAAAGTTCTTCGATTATAGTTCTTATTCCAAAAGTAATGAAATTGGCTACTAGTGGAAAGAGTTCGATCAATCACTTTTAACCTAACATATTGCTAGTTCTTCTTTAAATTTAACGTGGAGAGATAAATTTTAAAGGGAAAGAGTAACATTAAACCATAACCTTTTTATTAAAAACAACAATCATGATTAGTTATTACAATAAGTGATTAAGATGTAGTTCAGAACATTCTACTTGTATTAAGAGTATAGTAACTAAAATTGAGCCTAAAAAGATGTAGAATGGTTAAATGGTTAGTTGAATGCTAACTTGGATTATAGTACAATTTCTTTAGACTCATATTGTATAGGCTAAGCTTACAATGTACTTGCATTACAGGACATGCATTTGATATGGCATAGATGTAGAATGGTTACAGTAAGCTAAATGTTAACTTGGATTATAGTATAATTTCTCTAGATTCATATGGTATAGGCTAAGATTACAATGTACTTGCATTGGAGGACATGTATTTGATATGGCATTTACACATTAAGTGACACATGCACCAAAAGGTACTAGGCAACACATATATGCCAAGTTGGGGTCTACATGAAAAATCTTAGTCCAAGGATTCAAATTGTAAAGATGTAGAGTCTAGATGACACATGAGGAATAAGCAAAGTTTATTATATATAAACGAGGTTCTTGGTGGCATGAAACATGTAAAATTCACTTCTTTTATCAATTAGACAAGATACGCTAATCTAGGTAAGTATTTCTTTGTATTAATAACCATGTAGGGCTCCAAGGGTGAGTTGCAAGACTAATTTTTGTATGGGCATTATGTGAAACCAATAGCGTATTTGTTAAGAATTGGCTTTTATTATTTAGTGTGTAATCTAGATGAAATATTAAGTCATACTTGTGTTTTACACTAAAAAGTTAGTGTGTGTAATCTAGATGAATATCAATGGTCATACTTGTGTGTTTGCACTGAAAAGTCTTGAACTTAATAGGTGGAAAATTCTATAAATTCTAAAAACTTATCGTGCAAAGAATGTGAACTCTTGTTGCACACTTAACTTCACCTAATTTAAAGTGAAAAGTAGCAAATTTTATAATCATTTATGTCTACCTATACAATACCTTATCTACATTTTTTAGAAAATGCATATCAACATGGTAAAATTTATTTGATCACAAGAGCTTCACTCTTGATACAAGGGTCATTATAAAAAGCTACAAGAAACATGAGACATGAAACAAGGGTCATTATAAAAAGCTACAAGAAACATGAAACCATAAAAAGTATCACTTGTATTATTCTTTACTCTTTACTTAAGGCATGTGATTTCTCACACATTTTAGAAAGTTAAAAGCATTAGTACACAAATTTAATACCATGGACAAACTTAAAACTTTTCAATATACTCAGAGAAATTGAATCTTGAAAACTTATGGCCTTGGGGCTATTCATGTAAGGGGTAAAATTGCACATTTCTTTAAGCAGCATGAGCTATAATGAGATTTTCCCATTTAATTTTAAAAGAAATAGTGGTGGAGTAAATGCTCCTAGCATAAGTACAACATACCTGTATGCGAGTGATTTTTTCCATGTTTTTGGCACACTTCTTCACGAATTTTTATAGTTAATATTAGAGGTTACAATGGTTGCTACAATAGTTTTACACCCTCAAGGCGGTTTTTACGCTCTAGGCCACTTTGGTTCTCTTTCTCACACCCTCTCTTTGTCACACCCAACAAATAGTTGGTGTAGTGGAGCACTCAGTTAGCCATTTGGTCTCTACAACACCCAATCATCACATGCAAACAATCCCATTGAGTACTAAAGGCATTGACCAAAATCTAGCCATGCAATTTTCAACATGTTGAGGAACTATTAAAAAAAAATGCATGGATGTATGCTTCTCATGGGTTTAAAACTTTAATTTTAACGCATGGGTGCATACTTCGCTTGGGTTGGGGGTGTATGCATGGATCTGTATGATTCTCATGGGTTTAAAACTTTAATTTTTAAAATATGCATGGATGTATGCTTCTCATGGGTTTAAAACTGTAATTTTCATGCATGGGTGCCTACTTCGCATGGGTTGGGGGTGCTTAGGCCTTGTATGAACATAATTAATGTATTCTTCTCCAATGTGGTCATGCACACTTATTCCTATGTTTTTCCACTTTGGCCTTATGGATTTGATGTGAAAAAGTGGTGAAATAGAAAATTACTCCACGGAGGAAAAATAAATTTCCCTAATGTGAAACTCCTAATGCATGCTACAAACATCCTTTTGACCTGCACAAGGAAAGAAACCTTGCTGAAGTTGATTGGTTGCTTCATTAAACATTATCCAAATGTTTCACAAAAAAAATGCATGTTCTTGGCTGGTTATTAGGATTATGAAGTAGGGAATGAAGCACACTAGGTGAATAGGAGTATGAAATTAAAAAAGGAGCACAGTATATAAGGATTAAAGGGAAAAAAAAGAAACTACATGTAATTTTTATAAATGGTGCCATGGGCAACCTAGTCATTTTTATTCTTAGTGAAAAGACATTCCTTCATGGGTGGTTTCTTAGGTTGCTTTCAGATTTGTTGAATGAAAACTAGTTATCACTAAAGCATGTTCCAAACTTTTTTACATAGTATGTGTCCCATCTATGTCATGGATGATATGGGACTATCATGGTAAAAAATTAGGGAGAGGAGGTAGATACGCTTGGTGTGGAAGGTACATAGTTCCTTAATCTATTTAAGATGGGTACGATGCCCAACTAGGGAGAGGAGATAGCTAGGCTAGGTGGCAAAGGTACTAGTTCTTTAATCCATTTAAAGAAGTTACTAATCCCATCTATGTCATGGATGAGATGGGACTATCATGGTAAAAATACGGAGAGGAGATAGCTAGGCTAGGTGGTGAAGGTATATATTTCCTTAATCTATTTAAGATGTGCATGATGCTTCCCAACTAGGGAGATGAGGTGGCTAAGGTATTAGTTCTTTAATCCATTTAATTTGGGTCTAATAACTAACTTAACTTTTTCGTTATATCAAGTGTACACTTTATGATGGTGTGTATTCCTTTCATCCCCCCCACCCCCCTCCCCCCCCAAATAAAATAAAATACATTGGCACTTGTCATTGATGGTGACTTTTTCCTTATAAAGTGTATATTTTATGATGGCGTGTATGATGGGACCATCATCCTCTCAGTCCCCCCAATTACATTGGCACATGTCATTGATGATGAGCATTGATGTTTTGAGCATTAAGCATTGCTAGTCTTATCATGAGCTATCACTTGGCTTGTTAATTATATGTGTGTTTAAGGTTGTCTCTCATGACTATAGCTTGAGCTTTTTATACCTACTCAAAATTTGTGGACATGTTGATGCTGATGTTGAGTGAGTAATTTTTATGAAGCGTCTTAAACTTTATGAGTGAAAAAAACATTGTGGGTTAAAGGTGGCCCCCTTTTTGGATGAGCAGACAGTTTTGACAATAACCAATAATTTTGGTGTTAAAGCATGAACTTTTGGTACCCCCTTAAAGTAAAATTTAACCCATGATAATCGTCTTCACTTGGCTCTTTACTCGTCCCCAAGATGCTAAGAGACGTCGTTTTTTTAGTGGGATTCTTTCGAAGATAAACATACACATTTCTTTTCTAGGTTTGATTCGATAAAAAACTTGAAAGAAAAAGGTAGGCAATTTGCCAAATTAACATCATTTATATCATTATTACTACTCAAGGTTTTAAATTTTCAACCAACCCTAAGGCATACCTTTCCCAAAGACTACCAAGAGATGAGTATGAAGATCGTCTCAAAAATCAAGCTCGTGTGTCTTGGAGCATGTTCAAGTAGCTAAATTGGTGTAATGTGAAAGTTCACAATTATTACCTTGAAACTAGTCATGGCAACATCTCAGGGCATTTTGTAAAGCACCTCTATTCTCAATAAGTTATGGTGTGCTTCAGTGAGGATGATTTAGCCCCGTAACCCCAATTAATGATCACCACCTCCCAAAATGGAGCACTCTTCTCATGTTGTGAATACCTTTATGGATATGTAAGGTGTGCCCTTCCATATGAAAATATATGGATGAAGGAAAATTAGAATTAGCCTATTTTGAGTCACTCAAAGACATGAGTTTTTCCTTTGTTTTAAGGCCTCTTCCCTTGCTCTTGTTAGGGAAATTTTGCATCAGCTAATTTTTGTTAGCACTATGCATGAGGCAATCAAGGATGATTTTTGATGGGCTCGGTCATATTTCAAAATGTTAGACTTAGTAGAAATAGTGTCCATTTTTCTACTCTATCTTTTTTAAAATTAAAGTGCACACTAAAAAAGTTACTATTTTAATGACCAAAAAGCTTAAAAATGGGCATGATGCCTATCAAAAAGCAACCCTGGAGGAGGCAATGGTGAATGTGCTTGGCCAAGGTTTTAACACAAATTTCTAACCATGCCAAAATTGACCCAATTGGAAATTTGATGGCCAACTTATATTTAATGAGATTGGCTTAGTTGGTGGAGCTAGTGAGAAGGGGTGATTAGTTTGTAAATGACATAAAATTTTGATGCTTGAGAAAGGAGAGACGGACTCTCTCTCGGCCCGTAGTGCTCACATAACTTGGTTTGTTGTGTAACTGTCTCGGTTGAAATTTAGAAATCTCGGTTGGAATTCGACGTTGCCTTTAATTTTGAGGGTTGAAATTTATACATTTTAGTTATAAATCCCGGCATTTGTATGGTTTCTAGTGATTTTCAAGCCTAAATCTCGATGAAGTTTAAGCACTGCCTTTAATTTTCCTAAATCTCGATGAAGTCTAAGCATTGCCTTTAATTTTAAGAGTTGAAAAAAAAAACACTTTTTTTTGAGGAGTGCTCTGGGGCGTACAATAGGCCAAAAGAGTACCTGGTGACTGGTGGTGTTTGATCATAACTCATAGACTCAAAGTGGACATGTATAAAAAGTGAAAATTTTGCAAAGCACCTAGCCTAAGACCTACCTAAATGTAATATATATATATATATGTATGTTTATATATATATATATATAAAGTGGAAATTTGCAAAAAGGCTACGAGTAGTACGACTACTGAGGCCCGACCGGCTTTATTAAAGAAGGGCAGCTAGTATATCCGTATACTACAGGACCCAGGTGTTCAACTTACAGTTCACTCACTTCACTGCGCGCTGAATGCGTGGACTTGACGGATAGTACCGGTAACGAGCTAACTGCCAACGGCCGGTGTCGGGGGTCTCTTGTCCGAAAATAAGCGGGACACTAACGCCTGGAGTCAGTCTGGACGAAAAACCGCTCACGAGGCGACTCGTCCGCGCTATGATGGCTGGTAGCGGTTTTGGAAAATCCGGAGACTGGCCGTTGAACGTCGGACTCCTCACCTGGGAAGCGCGAGCGGCGTTGCAGGCGGCGCATCAGGGTCTCCGCTTGAGCTGAGAGCCCAACTAGCGTCTCTATAGGACCGTGCGCTTATATAAGTGACCATCTGCTTCCCTTTCTTGGCCGAGTCTCTTCCCCTTCTCTGTTTATTAACTCTCTTCGAAGACGTTGCCTTGGCCCTTCTGCAGGTAACGAGCTCTCGCCGTGCTCCATAACCCTTCGTAGCCAAGCTCAAGTATCTCTCTCTCTTTCTCTCTCTTCCCCCCTCCCCCCCAGACCCAAGCTCTTTGTGTGTGTGTGTGTGTGTGTCTCTCTCACTCAAACACACAGACCTACGCACACATTGTGTACCCCACCAAAGCCAACCTCCTAGCAAATCTCTCTCCCTACCCCTCTTTCTCTCTCCCTCTCTCTCTCCCTCTCACGCACAGCCCCCCTACCACATTGCTTTGTTTTGCCCCCATGGCCAAACCACTGAGTAACATCTCTCTCTCTCTCTCTCACACACACACACACACACACACACACACACACACACACACACATATACAATTGCACATGCACACGCACACACACACCCATGGCCCACGCACACACGCCATACGCTTTGCCTTGTTGGTTTGCGAATTTCTACCTCCTCTTGCCTGTTTAAATTGTATGTGGCTTCGGTTGTTTTAAAGCTCTAACTAACTTACTGTTTCTTCTTTGGCGCAGCTTCCATGGCGAAACTCTCCTTGCCGGCCATGCTTCTATCTCTTCTGGCCCTTGCAAGCAGGGCTCAAGGGCAAGCTGGTGGCTGGAATTCTGCACATGCTACATTTTATGGTGGAAGTGATGCGTCCGGCACCATGGGTGAGCACACAAGGAAATCATCACCATTCTCAATTTCATGCATGTTCGTCTTGCTTGAAGTTAGAAACATTATTTTGCGCGCTACAAGATGATCGTTGATGCGGCTTGCAGGGGGGGCTTGTGGCTATGGCAACTTGTACGATGCTGGCTACGGCACCAACACCGCCGCGCTTAGCACAACTCTCTTCAATGGGGGCCTTTCCTGTGGGGCCTGTTTTGAAGTGAAGTGCGACGACGACCCACAGTGGTGTTTGCCGGGCAGCATTGTCGTGACGGCCACCAACTTTTGTCCGCCCAACAACGCCCTCTCCAACACCAACGGAGGGTGGTGCAACCCACCCCTCCAGCACTTTGACATGGCGGAGCCTGCATTTCAGCAAATTGCTGTCTACAGAGGGGGCATTGTTCCTGTTGCGTATAGAAGGTACTGTGATTTTGTATTTATTAAGGTTTTGAAGTGCGTAATCAGGCTAATGTAGGGACGAGTAAGGGTTACTCAACTAATGGAGCCAAGTGGTGTGTATTATGCAGAGTGCCATGCCAGAAGAAAGGTGGGTTGCATTACACCATAAATGGGCATGCCTACTTCAATCTGATTCTCATAACTAATGTGGGCGGAGCAGGCGATGTGCATGCGGTGTCCGTGAAGGGCTCTAGCACGGGCTGGCAGCCCATGTCAAGAAATTGGGGGCAGAACTGGCAGAGCAATGCTCACGTTAGCGGTCAAAGCTTGTCCTTCATGGTCACCACAAGCGATGGCAAGACCTTGACAGACTACAACGTTGTGCCGCCGAATTGGCAGTACGGGCAAACTTACAGCGGGCGGCAATTTTAGTAGCCCCTCCCCAAGGTGGGCGTAGCCTGGGTTGGACTGTTGGGTGCTGTGGTGGCTCTCCCTCATTTTACTACATAGAGCCACCCGCTCCACTCCAACCTCTAATGCCCCCCCCCCCCCCCCCCCCCCCATATATTTATCATTTGTCGATGCCTCTTTTGTTGAAGCTTTTGTATGCGAGCAGAAGTGGTGGCTTTCATAAAGCTACCCGCTGCAACCACCGTATGTTTTTCTTGCCATTGTCGTGCACAGCCATACATTGTGATGATCTACCTAATTCTATGCATCATTTGGGCCTAGTTACAGAAACGTGGTGTCTTCTATGCATCATTTGGGCCTAGTTACTGAAACATGGTGTCGTGGTTGTTTTGAGTTAATTAAGGAAAAGTATTGACACTATTTACTAGTGACCAAGATGGCAAAGGAGAGTGCCCATAAAGAAGAAGAAGAGAGAGAGAGAGAGAGAGAGAGAGAGAGAGAGAGAGGGGGGTTTGGTGATCCGTTGTGACTATTACATTTTTTCGAAAGTAGTTCTAAAAACAATTGTGGACAAAGAAAAATAATAGATAATAAAAGCTACGAAAGAGTATCATCGTGACTAATTATCATCGTCAAGTCACCACAGCTATCATCATCAAGACCAAAGGCCTTGTCCATTGGAGAGGGGATTGTCAAGTTTGACCCTTAGCAAGCTCCTAAAATCGCCCTTGGCCTCCTACATATGCACTTGAGGTAGAGGCAAATAAAGCTTGATCTTCGTAGGTAGTTCTCTCACACAAGGGGGGAGGGGAGAAGAAGACGCTAATGCAAGAGGAAAGCTTATTTTCACACTAGGTCGATCAAACTTAAAAATGGTTTATCTCTATTACTAGTTTTAAGCTACCTCTATTACTAGTTGTAAGCAAGTATGTTCTCTATTTGACATTATGCTTGAGAAGTAGGAAAACATCTTGAACACAATCCTTTGTCAAGTTTGATCCTTAGCAAGCTCCTAAAATCGCCCTTGGCCTCCTACATATGCACTTGAGGTAGAGGCAAATAAAGCTTGATCTTTGTAGGTAGTTCTCTCACACAAGGGGGGAGGGGAGAAGAAGACGCTAATGTAAGAGGAAAGCTTATTTTCACACTAGGTCGATCAAACTTAAAAATGGTTTATCTCTATTATTAGTTTTAAGCTACCTCTATTACTAGTTTTAAGCAAGTATGCTCTCTATTTGACATTATGCTTGAGAAGTAGGAAAACATCTTGAACACAATCCTTTTGTCCTTATTTGTTTGCTTTCTTTGGCTTCGACATATGGTTTGAGATAGGGAATTGATTTTTAATGTGTAGCGAGGCTGGTCGATAAGGCAAGTGTGAATGAGGTTGGGTTGTCCATGAGAATAGAAGAATGTAGGACACCCAATATGGTATGTACATTCGTAAATGTAAACGATGGTGGATGGCTTGTTGTACAGTACAGTGTCAACCATGGGATGCAGCTTTGTAGTGACCTAGGTATCTCTGCTTCTTCATTAACATGGTTGTCGGCATGTTTTTTTTCCTTGGAGGGAGAGAAAAATCCCAATTGATCCTTGGGCTTTTGTTGGCTTCGATTGTGTTGTCGGCTCTTCTTCCCAGTAAAGTTTTGTATTCAATAGTAAAGTTCTATATTCAGTTCTCTTCTCGAGGGAGGTTATTGTGTCCTCTCCCTCTCTCTCTCTCTCTCTCTCTCTCTCTCTCTCTCTCAAAAAAAAAGTTTTTTTTGACACATGGACCATGTGACCATACATTGCCACATGACACGTGAGCCTACAACGCCATGTGGTAATAAACGTGAGTCAAGTTTTTTTCAAAATAAAATTGTGATACGTGGGCGTACATTGCCACATGAGCCTACGTCGCTATGTGGCACCCGTTAGTAGCCAAGAGTTTTTTCTATCAAGTTTGCCAGGTCTTTGCATGGGCATCACACTTTTCTTGGCTAGCTAACATACTCTTGGGTACCCACTCGCTAGTTGACATACTCTTAGGTACCCACTTAGTGATCTCCCTGAGGGTCATTGAGGTTGGGGTTTGGGGGGTGGTGTTCATCTTTGCCTCAATGAGGTTTTTGATCTCCATAATGGTTTGTGGGGGTGGTTGACATGGGTGAGGTGAGGGAAGTGTTGAGTGTTAGGCGTTTACTTGAGGTGATGGATTATAAGTGGAGAACCACCAAGGGTATGATAACCATTCCATGGGGGGAAAGCATGAGTGTTATGGATGAGTGTTATGATAACCATTCCATGGGGGGAAAGCATGAGTGTTATGGATCTTTTATGCCTTACTACATAATCAGTGGTTTGTAATCCATCCATTGCATATATAAATGTAATTGGTTTCCTAACCATCCTTGTGTTCTCTCATGTAAGGCCTTTCAAGAATCATGATCTTTTCTGAAAGACCTTGTGTCTCTCATGTAAGGCCTTTCAAGGATCTATCTTCTCTGAAAATCCATCACCACGACTTAATCTTTGCATCCTAAAGAATGCTTAGAGCTCTCAATGTGACATGTCTCATCCTCCTGCTCTTTAGATTTAGGTGTGGGCTCTTAGGTTTCCAGTCATCTTCTCAGATAAGTCTCTCCAAAGTTGAATATTTCCTTGTAAAAGAGAACTTATCGGGATCAGACTTCTAAGGATAAGAAGGTTATGGGGCTTGCTATATCCCTTATGTGATATTCGTGCTCACTTGGTTAAGTTACTCACTTGGAGGTGGGATTGGACCTACCAATGTGTAGGGGACGCTTTTTCCCTACTAGGAGACAGTGTCTTTGATGGGTCAAAACGAAGTTGTCACCTATCACATGAGAAAAATATTACAATGACTATGATGACCCATAGAAAGCTAGATTTTCCCTCCCATTGAGTCCTCCTTCACTGCATCTAGGAATACAGAATCTATTGGATTGGTTCCTAAGCTAGGGGCCCGAATTGGCCCTTTTTATGGCTTCTTAAGAATGGTCATGCCTTTGGCACAATGTGAGTTTCTCTTATTGGTTCTATATTTGACTTAAGAATAGGGTCAGTGGTACTCTTAGGCAGGGCCAATGATTCATACTTGACCACTTGCTCAAGTACTGGCTCTAGTTTAACCTTCACCTCCCTTACAAGGAGGACTTGGGCATATTTCATTTGCTCTTTCTCCAACACATGGTTAGTGTACTCTTTTTCTTTTGGAAGGTTTGCATAGTCAATGTGTTTCTTCTCTTTAGGAAGAGCTAGTTTGAGCGAGAGATTACCGTTGTCTCCACACTAGGGAGGCAGTTTTGGAGCTATCATCCGAACCACTTTCCATGGTCATGATGTTGCTCTTGAGAATTGATTGTGCAATTTATTTTTAAGTTCTCTTTGAGGTTTTTTTAAAAAGACCTTTGGTTCTAGTCCTTTAGCCTTTTCAAGGCCTACTACTACAACCTTTAAGGCTTGCACCGTAGGCTCTTTTGGTTGTTGGCTTTGAGGCTAAAACTTGAGGTTTTTTCTTCTTTATTACTTTAGATGTTTCCTTGTCCTTAACTTGGTTCTCCTTATTAGCTTAACAAGTTAAGGCTCACCAAACTTGATGATGCACTTGCACCATTGGGGTGATTGTCACTTTGTTGGGACCATCCAAGCAAGCACGTTTGAATCTACACTTATAACATGTGCCTCCCATATTGAATGACATTGGGGTTTGACACTCAAATCAAAGATGGAGTTGGGGCGCTTGGTGCCACGGCTCTATGAGGACACTTGACAACATGGTGTGAGCCCTTTACAATGAAAACATTACAGAGTTGGCTTGCATGACATGTTATTGAAGTCTCTCGCACTTTGTTAGACCATATCTCAAAACAAGGAGCTCAAACAAGGAGGCATAGTCAATGGGTGGGGGTTGTTTTGGATATCTGTATGAGAATGATGCTCATATGATGCCTAGCTCTCCTATTTTAGACTCTCTAAATCTGCTGCTCTACTGGTAATGTCTTTTCATGTGTATTTAGAGACCTAAACCACTAGCTTGCTTTACCTTCAAGAAGGCAAAGTCCAAATGGAGAGATCTCGGTGCGAACATCAATCCTTCCCATAGCCTCACAAATTTGATCAAAATTCTCTAGATATTGATGTTTAGTTGGCTCATTTTGTCCCAAAGCTCCTCTCTCACTAGAGGTGGATCTGAAGGAGTTTTTCTTTCTTAATAAGAAGCTCTCTATTGAGTGCTACTAGGATTGAAAGCTAGGTGGGTTTGAGGAAGGGTGGTTTAATACACTACAATTGACTACCATATTTGATTGTATTATGGTTTCCAACAATTAGTCCAAATCGGGTTTGCATCAATGAAACTCTAGTGAAAACTTCTCTAGTACTTTAGAAACTTTCTTTAGTACTTCGTGAAGTAGGTCTTGAAGTAGGTCTCAAATTGATTTCAAACACGTCTATTCTACTTAAAAGCTATTTTTTTTATTTTTATGTTTTCAAGTAACACATAAAAAAAGCTTTTTTTTGGGGTTTTTTTTCTAGACTCACATCTCTAGGTTCATGTATATTGACTCACATGTCTAGGCTCATATTTGTAGTTTCATGTGTCCAATCTCACGTCTTTAGGTTCATGTCTCCGGGCTCATACTTAAAGGTTCACATTTATAGGTCTTCACGTATCTAGGCTCACATCTATAAGCTCACACTATTTGCATATCTAGGCTCACGTCTATAAGCTCACACCTTTGTTGTATGAATTAGACTCACGTACTTTATTTTTATGAAATAGACCTACTTAGGACATGGACTTTCATTAATAAGCCTATGATAGGGTTAGTGTGTAATTATTGGTTAATAAATTAATATCCTAATAATTATAAAGGACAAGAATTTTCCTTAGAACTTGTACCTAGTATAAATTATTATATAGCAAGAAAATCCCTAAAGGACAAAAGTAGGTATGTCCTTATGTGTCTTTAAGATAGTAATAATTGGTTTGGTATGTCCTTTACAACTCTTTAAGATAATAATAATTAGTTGGTACGTCCTTATAATTCTTTATATGAGTAGGTATATCCTTATACGTCTTTAAGATAGTAATAATTGGTTGATAAAATATTAGGTATACGTACCTTTATCCTCGTGGCTCGTGGACATCACTCACATGTTTTTTTCTACTTTGTGGTGGTTCTCTCACAAAAATTAGGGGAAGAAGAAGAAGCTAATGCAAGAAGAAAACCTACAGACAAACCTATCTAGCATGCATCTATTAAGTAAGCAAGATTCAATAGCATAGAAACAAGCAAGAGTAGAGAAGCTCACACGTATTCTATTACAAGCGAGTGATTGTGTATTGTTTATTATAAAAAATTACTAATATATGAGTGACTAGTTTTCACACTAGGTCATCCAAACTTAAAAATGATCTAACCTACCATTTGTTGCCATATATATAGGCAGTGATGTGTGTGAACACACTTAGGACCATCGGGGTACTTTTTTCCTCTTTAGGAGGTTTTTTTCCCCGGCTTGTATATACGCCCATCATTCTAGGACTAACTGATCTTTTGTACATTGAAACAATCTAATACATTGTGTGTTGTGTGCATTCTTGCTTCTTCTTCTCCAAGCTTTGTGCTCTTTCTTGCATCCCTAATTCCAACAATTGGTATCAGAGCAGGCATCGGCTACCAGGGCTACATCGCTAGCACCCTCTGACTCACGTTCTTTGATTAAGGTGAGCTTTCACGAGCGCTTGCAGATTTCTATACTCTGCAAATCAGCCTGTAGGGTTATGCGTTCTCAGAAATTGCATCTGAGGTCGTTTTGGGCTCCGTTTTTGCATTTCAAGTTCTGCACAGGTGTTTTCGTCATTTTGTGCAAAAATTTTGAGAGTGCAGTTTTCTGTAAAACATGCATACGTATTCTATTGTGGACCATGCTACATAGCACGAGTTGTTTTCTGTTCAGTCTTTGCTTCATTACAGGTAGCTTTTGCATTAGTTTCAATCAGTGGCCATGGCTGATAAAACAACAATGATGTATTTCGCATGTTGTCTGCTGATGACAAATTGGATGGAGACAGCAACTACCCACTTTGGGCATACATGATGCATCATGTTTTAGTTGCAAAAGGAGTATGGAACATTGTGCAGGGTATGGATGTACGTCCAGGTTCTGTGGATGTAGGATCTGTTGAGGATGTTGCAAGTTCTAGTAGCTCTACTGTTGTTGCTATTTTACTCCTGCTGAACAAGCTCGTTGAGATGGTAAAGATACGCAGGCTCATGCCTTGATTGCACTTTTTCTGTCAAACGTAACGTCACTCTGCATATTCGTTCAGCTAAAATAGCAAAACAGGCTTGGGATATTCTAGCTGGTTTGTATGCAGGTCGCAACGAGGTAAAAATCTCTTTCCTGCGTAAAGAGCTAGAATCGAAGATTATGTAAGAAGATGATGACATGAATGTTTTTCTTGCTGAGATTAAAGATCTCAAGGAACAGTTGATTTCTGCAGAGCATGTGAGATTATTCCTGATCATTATCTTGTGCAGACTGTTCTTGATGCATTACCTGAGTCATATCAGACTTTTGCTTCAACGTGGAGACTTGTTACTGAGGACAGACCTGATGTTGTCAAGTATGATACTTTAGTCAACAAGCTCTTGCAAGAAGCGCAGTCCAGGCAAAACAGAGCTAGGCAGCGTGCAGTTGATCAAGCATTTGTTGCTGTCCAGCAAAGAAGAAGTGGTAAGGCAGCCCCTTCCACTGTTTCTTCTCCTATTAGTAGGTCTGCAACTTCTTCTCCTTTTACAGGTAGCAACAATAGGTCTGAGAAGGCTCTTGGATGAAGGCAAGAAAAAAATGAGATGCAACTATTGTAAGACAACTGATCATGTCATTAAGAATTGTCCTAAGCTAAAGGCTAAAGAGGCAAAGAAGAAAGAGTCAAATGCAGCCACAATAGCGGATGCTTCTACAAATGCAGATTCTGCAAATGTTGTGCAGGATATAGAATGGGCGTTTAGCGTGTATTGCCAGTATGATCCATCTGTACATGATGCATGTTTGGCAGTTTCTGTTGACTCTCATGTATGGTATTTTGACAGTGGTGCTACAAAGCACATTGCCTCGCATCGTGATATGTTCACTTGTCTTCTTGAGGCTGTCCCTAATGGGAATACTGTCACATGTGCCAATAATGCTTCTTACCCAGTGAAGGACATTGGTAAAATTATGCTTATTGTAGCAAATGGTAGCGCTTTCACACTTTTAGATGCTTTGTATGTGTCAAGGATAAAGAAGAATCTATTGTCTGTCTCTTGTACTTCGTGACTTTCATTGATGATTACTCAAGGCATGCATGGGTATATCCACTGAAGGCAAAGTCCGAAGTGTTTTTATGCTTCAAACAGTTTTTACTTATGGTTGAAAATGTATCCAATTGTACTGTGGGCACTCTCCGTTCTGATCGAGGGGGGGGGGGGGGAGTACATGTCTAAAGAGTTTGATGCATTTCTGGCTAGTCGTGGGATAAAACACCAATGTACAGTGCCGTATACCCCTCAGCAAAATGGTGTTGCTGAGAGAAAAAACAGGTCACTTATGGAGATGGCACGATGTATGGTCAAGAGCCAAGCTTTGCCACATGCGTTTTGGCTTGAGACTGTCATGTGTGCTGCATATGTACTCAACAAGTGTCCCACTAAGGCCTTGTAGTCTGTTACTCTCCATACGAAGCTTGGCATGGCAGGAAGCCTTTTATTGGTCACTTGTGTGTCTTTGGTTGCTTGGCCTATGCTTTAGTGCCTGTGCAACAACATAAAAAATTGGATGATAAGGTTGTCAAATGCATTTTTGTTGGTTACAGTGTTGAGAGCAAGGGTTACAGACTGTATCATCCACAGTCAAAGCGTATCTTGATTAGTCGAGATGTTGTTTTTGTGGAAGATGCTGTGCAGCCTTTGTTATCATGTACCAAAGAGACAGGTGTGAGCTCACGGGATGTATTTGATACATTGTTGCCTCTGTTTACAGGTGGGAATTCAAATGTAAGTCCTAATGAGGTAAATATTCAGCTTATGCAGATTTCAAACGACATCATAGATCAGCCTATTTCTGATGCAGATGTAATTTATGAGGATAGGGCTGAAAATGAGCAGGCTAGAGGTATGCCTAAATGGCTGGTGCAAACCTTGCGTGATAGTAAAATTGATGCACCTATGTCTAGTCGTACTCGTTTAGGTTTTCAGTATGCCTCTTATGCATCAGATTGTTATGCTTTGGCTGTGTCTAGTATGTGTGAAGAGGAAGAACATCTTTCATTTGATGGGGCACAAAAATCAAAAAATTGGTTGGCTGCAATGCAAAGTGAATATGATGCTATAATGAAGAATGGTACATGGTCTTTGTGTGATTTGCCTATTGGTAAAAAGGCCATTGGATGTAAGTGGGTTTTTAAGTTGAAACAAAAGCCAGATGGCAGTGTTGATCGCTATAAGGCTAGACTTGTTTTGCAAAGGGTTATGCTGAAGAAAAGGGCATTGATTTTGATGAGACCTTTGCTCCCACTTGTCGTATGACTACCATTCGTAGCATTCATGCATTGGCAGCTCATAATGGTTGGAATGTACATCAGTTGGACACATAAAGACTACGTTCTTGAATGGAGATTTTCATGAGGAGGTGTATGTATCGCAGCCTCATGGTTTTGTTTAAAGAGGGTAGGAAAACAAAGTGTGCAGGTTGAAAAAGGCTTTATATGGTTTAAAGCAAGCTCCGCGAGCTTGGTATGAAAAGAAACATGCATATTTGACTGCACATGGTTTTCAGAATAGTCCAACAGAAAGCACTTTGTATGCTAAACATGTGGATGATGTACATCTAATCATTGCTCTCTATGTGATGACATGTTGCTCATAGGACCAAATGAGAGTCATATTGCTGATTTTAAGGTTGATTTGAATGCCTCTTTTGAGATGTCAAATTTGGGACATTTGCATCATTACTTGGGGATACAATTTAAGCAGTGTGATGGAGGTATTGCTTTGTGTCAGACAAAGTATATCGAGACATTGTTACGGAGATTTGGCCTTGAAGACTGCAAGCCTATTGCTACTCCAATGGAGACAGGTTTGAAGTTAATGATGCTGGAGATCACTTTGATGTCACACTCTATCAGGCAGCTGTTAGTTGCCTCATTTATTTATGCATTACAAGGCCGGACATTCAATTTGCAGTCTCACAGGGTCTCAGCATTGGAAGGTAGTTAAACGCATCTTTCGCTACTTGAGTGGCACCATACATCTTGGGTTGTTTTATCGCAAGGGGGGATCGTTGCCCGCCAGATTTACGTGCTTTTTCAGACTTAGATTGGGCTGGTTGCTATGACACAAGAGTGTCCACAAGTGGTTTTTGTTTCATGCTCGCGGTAGTTCATGCATATCTTGGTTGAGCAAGAAGCAACCTACTGTGGCCACTTCTAGTTGTGAAGCTGAGTAGAGGGCAGCTTTCACAGCTGCGGTTGCATGTGTGTGGCTCAGACGGCTTATGGGCTGACCTGGGTGGTGTTGGACAGGAGTCTGCCACCTCTATCTACACTGACAGTCAGAGCGCATTAGCAGTTGCGAGAAACCTAGTTTTTCATGCTCGCACAAAGCACATTGAGGTGCATTATCACTATGTCAGAGAGAGACTCTCAGCAGGAGAGATCATCTTGGCCTATGTGCCAACGCATGACAACCTTGCCGATCTTTTCACAAAGGCGCTTCCTCGTGAGAAGTTCGAAGTTTTCTGCAAAGCTTTGGGCTTGCTCCCCTTTGTGGAATGATCTACTTCGGGCATGGCGTTTCCCTATACATGAGTGCCAGCTCTCGTCCACACCATCACTCCCAGGGGGGATTTGTTGCCATATATATAGGCAGTGATGTGTGTGAACACACTTAGGACCGCCGGGGTACTTTTTCCCTCTTTAGGAGGTTTTTTCCCTCGGCTTGTATATACGCCCATCATTCTAGGGCTAGCTGATCTTTTGTACATTGACACAATTTAATACATTGTGTGTTGTGTGCATTCTTGCTTCTTCTTCTCCAAGCTTTGTGTGCTCTCTTGCAATCCTAATTCCAACAATTACTAGTCTTAAAAACCACTCCATAGGTTAATATGGTTTCACCCACCTTACCTACCCCATCGTAAGGCACTTTTCCATCTTAACTACTTGAACGGGCACTTATCTTTTATAATACAGCATTGGAACATATAAACGACCTATGGTTAATGTCAAACAGGGACTTCAAGTACATACTTTCAAACTCATCTTCATTAACTAATTATGATTGTCTATCCAAAGCCCTCGCTCTTTGGCCTATCCTCTATCAACTTGTTGCCATCATCACCTTGAGTGGATTGTCAAACTTCACCCTTAGCAAGCTTCTTCTTAAATCACCTTGAGCTACTACATATGCACATTTCTTATCTCCTTAAAGAGGGTATGCTTGTTGAGAAGTAAAAGCAAGGATCCCACTTAACCATGGTCACAAGAATAAGCATGGAAATGCATAAATATAAAGGGTTCACACTTTTCTCAACAAATCACAGTTGTAAGTTTGGGTATCTATGCAAGATCTCAAATGCATAGATGCAAAGAGTCCACACTTTTCTCAACAAATCACAATTTTAAATTTGGGTATCCATGTAAGGCCTCATCCATGGTCTCCTAGTACATGAACTATTTTCAACTTTGCAATTTCTTATTTTCTACTTCCCTCTCGTTGATGCACTTGTTTTAATGCTTATGTTGTGTTCAGAGGAGTCATACATATATAATATAGCACCTTAATAGAAATAAATAACTCATGCCTCAAACTCATCATCATGACTCATTAACAAAATAGATAACTCTAGCCTCAAACTCATCATGATAAATCATCATAGTCATGATAATGATGATGTCCAAAGCCCTTACCCTTTGGCCTCTATCCTCAATTGGCTCGCCCCATCATCATCTTGAGTGGGTTGTCAAACCTTACCCTTAGCAAGATCCTTCTTAAGTCACCCTTGACCTCCTATGTATGCACATAATATTTCTTGTCTTCTTAAAGGCATGCTTGAACTAGAAGATAGGATCCATATCCCACTCAAAATAGCCACAAGAAGCATAACCGTGGATCCAAATGCATAGATACAAAGGATCCACACTTTTCTCAAGAAATCATCGCTATAAGTGTAGGTATCCACATAAGTTCTCATCTATGATCTCAAGAAGCATAACCGTGGATCCAAATGCATAGATACAAAGGATCCACACTTTTCTCAAGAAATCATCGCTATAAGTGTAGGTATCCACATAAGTTCTCATCTATGATCTCGTAGTACATGAGATATTTTCAAGTTCTCAATCTTTTATTTTCTACTTCCCTCTTGGTGATGCCTTTGTTTAAATTCTTGTATTATATTTAAAGAGTCATTTTGGGGAGTCATTATATATATATATATATATATATATATATATATATATATATATATATATATATAATATGGCACTTTAGTGAACAAAGAGGGTTTTTTTTAATTGAGGGACTAACATCATGCAAGAGGGGATTAATCCAAATTGTAAAAGCCCATGCAAGAAGTCAAAACTCACCCTTAGCAAGCTCCTTCTTAATTCTCCCTTAGTAAGCTCCTTCTTAAATCACCCTTGACCTCTTACGTATGCATAATGATTAGTGAGTATTTCTTGTCTTCTTAAGAATGCATGTATCCAAGTTGGCAATTGCTTCCTTTGCTGTCCTATATCTGTAAATGTTGCTGGCAAGAATAAAGGAAAGTTGTAGCAGACATGTGAATCTCTTTGCTTAGCCTCATGGAATTCCAATGGTGTCCATCTTCTTTTCATTGGCATATACAAAGTGTCCACTCTTTGTGTTGGCAAGGCACACATACACTGATGACTATATTCTGGAATAGTCATATACTCCTTCGTCCATGCTAGTTGTATACCAAAATCTTCCAGTTTGGGGTTGGCATTGTCTATGACAATGGTTGTATATCCCCCTCATGTATGGACTGGATTTGCCTTTCTCTACCTAACGGAAGCAGTAATTGATCACATGAATGCAACGACTCTGATGTCAAGCAGTAATTGATCACATGAATGTAACGATTCTGATGTCAAGTAAATCTGCCAAGTGCGGGTTTTGCGAGCTTTGTATGTCGTGCCACATTTGACCATAAGGTGCCCTCTCTAGCCAATGGCAATAATTCTTCTAATTCTGGATTTGGTGCTCGAAGAGGGTATGGTACATATGGCTGCTTTGTGGAAGTCACATCAGAAATGCCTCTGGCAGGATCCGTTGGGTAGGTTTAAAAGGTGTTATTTGCATTAACACGAACATTAACTTTGGCTTTAGGAGAGGATTTCTTGTTCTGATGAAGCCTTCGTACTTTGTAGAGCAGACAATGACTCAAGAATAGTATCATCAGTAAATGGCTCAAGAGTATCTTGGAGTAGAGTGTGACTAACATCTTGAGTTGGCCGTGGTGGAGATGGGTTGGGTGCCGACAACTCCTCGGGGGTGAGAGTGTTAGTGGGAAATTCTAATGGAAGAGAAGGAAGACATGAGAAAATACAATCGGCCTGAGATTTGTTAGCAGGAGGAATATTAGGGTATGGATTTAGTAGCTTACTTGCGAGACGAATGAAAACACCAGATAAGTAGGAAGATTAGATGAGCTTGGTGTCTCCTCTTTACCCTCTTCGAAACTAGGGGGTCGGTGGGTGGGTTTGTTGAATGTCATAAATTCTTATAGCTCAATAATATCCTCCGAAGATATGTTAAGATAATATGTATTTTATCAAAATTATAAAGTACGATAGTCAACATGGTTTCTAGATGTTTGTGGATATTTTGATACAATTTAAGAATGCCAAAAGGATGATATTTTGATACAATTTAAGAATGCCAAAAGGATGATATAGTGTAAACACTATACTAGTTAAGCTAGAGGCTAAAGAAATGGCTTTCTAATGCTTTTATGTTACATAAATTATGATGAACCTATGATTCAGATCCACAAATTAGATTTAGATCTATTGATAGTTAATATATCATAATTGTATTACTACGTTTTATTCTTTTCAAAATTATTAAAAATTATCAGTAACAGCAGCGGAGCTATGGCAAAATTTTTAGACATTAATACATAAATCATTTTTATGCATAATGTGAAAAGAGGACTTCCTACCATATTCTAGGATTAGTCATCCTATGCTAAAAGAATAATTCTCATCATATCCATGGAAAATTAATTTTTAATGTTTATGCATAAATAGTTAATTAGAGAAAAAGAGGAATTTTTAATAATTTCATTTTTATGATAAAAGAGAAATTCCCATGATAATGGAGATCCATGTATTTCAATGGAGAAAGAGAAAAATAGGTATATTAAAATAATGAATATTTTTATTTAAAATTAAAGAGAAATTTTAGATAAATTATTTTTATGCATGAATAAATTTAAATGATGAAAGACGAATTTCCATCATATTTGTAATTCAATCATTTAAATGGAAAAAGTGAAATTCTTGTTATATTTAAATTAATGGATATTTTTATTTAATTTTTAAGAGAAATTTTAGTGAAAATTATTTTATGCATGAATAAATTTAAATGATGAAAGAGGAATTCCCATCATATTTGGAATTCAATCATTTAAATGGAAAAAGAGGAATTCTTGGTATATTTGGAATAATGTATATTTTTATTTAATTTAAAGAGAAATTTTAGATAAATTATTTTATGATAAAAGAGGAATACCATGACAATGGGAACCTAATCCTTAAATGAGAAAAAGAGAAATTTTAAGCTTATTTGAAAAAATGGATAATTATATTTAATTAAAAGAAGAATTTTTATGATATTTAAGTAGAGAAAGATTTGAATTAATTTTTAATGACAAAAGAGGAATTTTCACCATAATTCCACCTAGGGAATTAAGGTTGAGAAATTAAATGGTAGAAAGAATATCTTTAGATATTTTATGTGGTAAATCACCAAATTGGTACTTACCCAAAAATATATTAAATGGAAGAAGAGTATTTTCATTAAAACCCAATATTCTCTAATAAAACCATTTCTTAATCTACTATGGAAAAGAAAGAATGAAATTCACAAAGTTGGAATTTCCTTACAATTAGAAGTTTAGTAGTTGTTTATCTGAGAAAATCCTTGTTAGAACTAAACCGAATGATTTTGGTTAGACTACGAGAGGGATGGACAGTAAACCTACTTGTCCACCTCTCAATCTGAATCAAGTAGAAAGTTCGACCAATTCCAGTTTCTAAATACAAAGAATAGACTACCATTGAATTAAACTAGTTTTCCTTTGACCGAAATCACCAAGAATCTAGTTGGATAATCAGTCAAATGATGGGTAGATTACCCTGATGAGAGATCAAGGATTCTCATTATGAAATTGGAAATTAAGGAAAAAGGGGTTTTGTGGAACCAATTTCAAACTGGGAATTTTACTTGCATAGAACTTTGTTTTTCATTTAAAGGACTGTTTTACGCCAGAATGCTGGAGGAAGCATTTGGCATGTGTTTTACTAAGAGGAGGTTTGTTGCAACAGCTGGCAGGGAGTTGTCGAGGGATGTCGCTCGTCGTGGCAAAGCCTGCCGAGGTCTTGACCAACCTCGATACGGTTAAAATGGTGCGCTTCCGGTACGATGGGCGAGGACCGACGAAGTGATCCCTGAGTGAAGTGCTAGGACACCTAAGTAGGATCCTAGAGGGCTCTGACCAGGTGATGCACGGGCTCACGCATGCGTGCGTCGAGGAAGATTCGGATGGACTAAGAAGAATGACTTTTGTGAACCAAATTTTGATATTGGATATCGTTGGTTGGCCAGCTGGTCTTCAACGGAGAGTCGAGAGGACACATTTTGTAATACAATGGACTCAGAATTTTGGAGGATGATGATCAGGTAATATTATGATTTTCATTGAAGGATTTCTTTAAAGACAGTCGAATCTGTTTATAAATGGCAATTTCATATTGGGTGTGTACGTGGTATGCCTACTTTAAATTTTTCTTGAAAACCGGCTAGGGGGCCTCGGAACTCTTTTCCTCGGTACCCGGGAAAAACATAACCAAATCTTTATAAAGGAATCCCACCAATACAGTGGTCGAAACCGGTTGGATCAGGGGGCTGGATCAGGGGATTCCTACAAAACAATTAAGATATGATTAGTTAGATTAAGTCCTGAGAAGACCCTTGTGTTGGAGGAAAATTAGCGGTGGCTGTGCCTCATTAGGAGGAAAAAAGCGGTGATTCTATGGACCAAGTGCAAGTCTCTTCTTTGATCTAACCATGTGACTTCAGGTTCAGTCGGATTAGTTTAACTAGTTAAGACTTTGACTTGTTAGATTAATTCCCCCCGTTAGAAGATTCTCCTCAGTGGAATCGCTCGTGCCTTTCATGCGAGGGAAGTTTTTTCGGGCTCGGTTTTGGAGGAACCGCTGCGCTAGTCTCTCGTCCGGACATCCGTGTGGCGAGGCTCCAAGTTTGGATCCCCACCCCGCGTGGGAGGCTGATGCTGCTTCCGTTCCAGCACCCTCGGAGGGGGGGTGGGGTTCTCACAAGTTTGTACATCCTTAGTAATTATGGAGCCATGGAGCATCAGTGCATATTGTCCCAAATAGTTGAGCTTTGGACCACGTGATGGTCTCTTTTTTTAATCCATTGGTGACCCTAAGACACTTGCCTATGTGATGGCTGGAGTCTCCTGCGACTTCTGGTTTGGGTGTGTCGGATGTCGACATTTGTAACATTGTTTAGAGAGTTAGTCATAATGACTGGTGAGAGCATGTGGTCTTCTCCCCTTTTTTTGGGTAATATTGTGTGTGTGCTATATTGAAGAGAAGGGTGCTAGTGGGGTGAGCAATAAACAAGTGTATAATACATGAAGATGTAGGCAGGAAGGCATAAGTCGTGAGAGTGCAGGATCTTTACCCGTGAGACCCATGAGACAGTTATTAAGATGTGGATGGTAAAAGCCCTGAAGTGGCTTAACCCGTGAGATAGTTAAGATGTGGGATGGTTAAGCCGTCAAGTGGCTTAACCTATGAGAGTGCAGGGTTTTAACTATGAGATAGCAGGGTCTTAACTATGAGATAGTAGGTGGCTTAGCCCGTGAAACAACTTAGCGCATGAGAGGGTTAAGCCGTGAAATGGCTTAGCCCGTGAGAGGGTTAAGCCATGAGATGGCTGAGCCCATGAGATGGTTAAGACTTGAGATGCCTTAACACGTGAGGTGGTTAGCCCATGAGATAGTAGGTTTTGAGCTCATGAGATAGCAGGTTCCTGACCTCGTGAGATAGTAGGTTCCTGACCCGTGAGTTAGCAGGGTTCTAACCCGTGAGTTATTAGGGTCCAAACTCTAAGGGTTTTTGACTTTAAAAGCTTTGATTAGTCAGCATTTTGAGAGTCAAAGTGTGTGGCCTCTTTTTAAGGAGCAAGGTGGGTGCAGTGAAATATCAGGTGGCTAGTTTACAGGAAAATCAATCACTATATGAGTGAGCATTTTATGCACATTTCATAGGTATGATAAATGAACGTATGCACACATGCAACAACAGCACAAAATAGAGCACTTGCAACATGGTTTCATTGCTCGCGCGAGACTTAACATGACATGTGATTTGTGTGCTAACAATTCACAAAGGAAAGAAAGAAAGAAAAAGAAAGAAAACAAGGTTAAAGCATAAGCTCCCACCTCAAGTCAAAGTTGCAAACAATGCGAGGCAAAAGAGCACTTGGAAATCTGGATGAGCTGCAATTCACTCGCGAAAGTGATGCAATCATTGAAGAAATCATACAAGTGGAATACAAAAAAAGGGAAAAATTTAATTTTATTGAGTAGCCGTAGGCCTTGGCGGCTATCTTAATGAAGTATGCCACGTGGTATTCTATGATTGGTGGAGGGAATTGTTGAAATACGCAAGTGAATGGGTGTGTGCGAGGACAAGCCCTTAGCTAGAGATTGTAAAAGGGAGTCCGTTATTGAGTGGATAGCAGTGAACAGGTGAGAAGAATCTATTGAATGAGAGAATCAAGGGTAGCATGAGTGAATATAGGGGTGTGGAAGGATTCTAGGAAAAGGTGCCCCCCCAAATGTAGGGGAGGTGGCACAAATCAAGGAGAAATCAGTGGAGTGGGTGCTTGGCACCTCATGGATGTAAAACCTATAAATTGAGGCATTGGCCTAATGAGAATTTGTTGGTTTTTGAGTATCCATGCCTACATTATACTATTAGATTAATTATGCAACACTAATCTTACTTTAATCACTCTGTAGTTACTTGATAATCATGTTGATTATACTATTAAATTAATTGTGCAGCACTAATCGTACTTTAATCACTCTGTAATTGCTTGATAATCATGTTGATTCTTGCATTTGATCCAGCATAGCCCTTCACATTGTTGCAAGTCCAACTTGGTATCAGAGCCTAGCTTAGGATTCAGCTAATTTTTTAAGCCTAATCACCTTGCTAATCATGGATTAAGAGTTAATCTTTGTTTTAGTTATTTTCAACTAATCTTATCACCCCCAACTGGTGGAGGGGCTTGATCTCCCTTCAATATTTAAATTAGCTAAAAATCTCTTAGCCACATCTAGGTAGCATCCCCACGCATCGGCCTTCCACAACAGTTCCTCAAACCGCCGACTGATGCAGCCAAGAAGAAGCGATGACTCGTTGGCACCTTTTTTTGAGAAAAACTACAAAATCATCATCACGCCTTGGAATTGGAACCATTGGAGCTGGCCCAAGGGGTTTTTGGGTGTGCTGAACACGCTAGTGGCCCCAAAATCTTGAAATTCATCAAGGAGAAGCTGCATCAAGCTCTGGATCAAATCTACCAAGGGACTTTGGTAAAGCAGAGATTAAGCATTGAATATTTGTTCAAATATTATGTTTTTGGGCTTGATCCTCTACTAGACTAACTTCTATTGATTCCCTTAAAAGGACTTGAGCTTATCTGAACTCTAAGGTACTAGATCTGGTCTCCCCGTTCACTCAATTTTTTGCACACAAATAGGGAGATTAATCTCACTAATTAGTGATTAATTAGCACTAATCACTATATTTTGGTGCAATTGATGGTTCAAACCTACCATTGGGTATTTGATATAGATCTCTATCACTTTAGATTACAGTTTGAAGTTGGTTTGATGTTTCAACCATCAGTACAAAACCAACTATCCTTGGCTTTATCTAATTTTTTGGTGTATTCATGCTTGTAAACTTGTTGTAATCATCATTATACACCAAATTGGAGTTGTAAAAGGGTAGACACTGCCCTTGAATCTTGAATTGGATCAAGAGGTAAGACCCCCTTCACATTATCATGAGCATTGCACAAGAAGTAGCTAAATTCAACGGGGAGCAATTCCATACATGGCAAACAACAATCATGTATTTACTCATGAGGAAGAATCTATGGACGCTAGTTAAGGGAAGAGATGAATGTCCAAAGGTGAATGGGGAGAATGAGTGGAAGAGAAGAAATGAGAAAGCATTAGGACGCATTGCACCTAGCCTAAATGATGAAATCGTTCCACCACATTGCAGGGATACAACAAGCTAAAGATGCATGGGATGAACTTAACAAATTATTTGGCACTCAAGCAAAGAATTCAAAGATAAATTTGCTAATGCAATTCCACATACTTGACATGAAGGAAAGTGAACCTCTAACCACACACTTGAACAAATACAAAAGCATAAAACAACAACTTGTAGCCATTGGGAAAAAAGTAGAAGATGATGAGGCACTAGCAGTTCTTCTAAAGAGTGTGGACAAGGGAGAGTATGAGAACATTGTGGTAACCTTAAAGAATGTACCAGATTTGAAGTTGCATGAGATAGAAGGAGCTCTACTAGAGAAAGAGAACAAGGTCAAAGAGAAGAAAGGATTGGACCCAACAACTGGAGAGGAGAAAGCACTCTACACCTGAGGAGGAGGCCTCACAACACGAGGATGAGGATGAGGAAGAGGTAGGGGAGGAGGAAGGACCTTCACTTGCCACAACTGTGGGAGCTAGGACTGCTACAACAAACCAAATGAAGAAGGATCGGAATTGGCAAACTTCATGATGGAGACTCCTAAGGTAGAGGAGTCATAATATCTTCTCTGAGAGAGAAAGAGAGAAACCCCACAACCCAATGTAACCTGCCCTAATAGATTAAAACTACCTTTGTGAGTCACTGATGATGTAGGCCATGTGGTAGATGTATGTGTGAGCACTTTAGTCAAAGTTACGGGCACTTGTAGTAGCCTTGGACAAATGGAGAGAGAGTGTCAAGGACTATGATGAAAAGATGCAGGGGAAAAGAGAGCTTGAGCTATTGCAAGCACACAAACACTCACAAAACCCTAAAAGAGAGAGCACACAAGGTGAGAGGCTGAAAATCTTCTTCTTCTTCACACAACACTCAACACACCATATACAAAGATAAGAGTACACACCATATGAAAAGATACTCAACCAAATACATACTAGGGTTCTCTATAGTGTGAACCCAACTAAATGAGCTAGTTCTATAACTATGCCAGTCTCTAGAATGGCTGTCTCTAGAATGGCTGTCATACTAGGGTTCTCTATAGTGTGAACCCAACTAAATGAGCTAGTTCTATAACTATGCCAGTCTCTAGAATGGCTGTCACACAATCTGTCATCCCACTGGCCGCATATCACCCCATGATCTCACCAACCATGCCAGTGGTGTAAGTGTGGGGCCTATCCCCCAAGCGGGTCATCAGTGTCCACCGCCTCACTAGATGAAGTCGATATCTCAACACTCCCCCTCGAGCTCAACTCCATCTCATGTACACCAAGCGAAGCCTTGAATCTGTGGAGCTTCTCTCTGTATCCAATGCTTTGGTGAAGATGTCAGCGACCTGATCCTGTGTGCTGACATAAACAATGTCAACGTCTCCTGCCAAAACCTTCTCTCTGACAAAATAGTAGTGGACCTCTATATGCTTCGTGCGAGCATGAAAAACTGGGTTCCTGGCCAACTGTATACTGCTAATGTTGTCACAAAAAATGACAACTTGTCTATCCACTAATAGACCCAAATCTGCAAGTAGCTTTCTCAACCAAGCTACCTCACATGCTGCCATAGCAGCACCTCTGTACTACTCGGCCTCTGTGTACTGGATAGAGTAACCGTAGGCTACTTCTTGCTGCTCCAAGTCACAGCAGCACTCCCAAAGAAAACATGAAGCCACTAGTAGATCTTCTATCTGAGATACTACCAGCCCAATCAACATCTGTGTAACCATGTACACATATCTCTGTCCCAGTTTCATAAAATAGTCCACAATGCAAAGTAGACCTCACATACCTCAGTATGCGTCTCAATGCATCCAAATGCGGCTTCTGAGGAACCTACATAAACTGACTCACCAACCCAACAGCATAGCTCAAATCTGTCTTAGTGATCGTCATGTAGATCAAGCTTCCTACTATGCGCCTATACATAGTAGGATCCTCCAAAATCTTTCCTGAATCTGCACCACTCAACTTGCCATTTTGATCTAATGGCACTGAGAGCTTACAGTCTGTCATACCATACTTGAAAAACATGTCCAAGCCATATTGTCTCTGCAGTAATCCAATACCATGTGGTGACCTAATCACCTCAATGCCCAAGAAATATCTAAGCTCCCCTAGATTCTTCATCTCAAACTTCTGTCTAAGCAAGATCTTTACATCAAAGATCTCTACATCATGGTCCCCCGTAATGATCAGGTCATCTACATAGATGACAACAAGCACAACCCCTTTATCATTGTGTCTCACATACAGCGAGAAATCTGCATTGGCTACATGAAAGCCAATAGTGACAAGATATTGAGAAATCTTGTAAGACCATGCTCTTGGTGCTTGTTTTAAGCCATACAAGGCTTTCTTCAACCTGCAAACATACTCAAGGTGGCTCACATCCTCATAACCAGGTGGCTGCAACATATACACCTCTTCCTGCAAATCCCCATGCAAGAATGCATTCTTTTCATCCATCTGATGTAAAGACCATTGCTTTGACGCAGCCACTGCTATCACAACTCTCCTAGTTGCCATCTTGGCAACTGGGCTGAAAGTTTTCTCATAAAGAATGCCATATGTCTGTGCATATCCTTTGGCTACCAATCTAGCCTTGTACTTGCTTATGCTTCCATCACTGTTATGTTTTACTTTGTACACCCACTTGCATCCAATGGCTTTCTTGCCTTCAGGCAATTGCACTAAATCCCAAGTCTCATTTCCATATAGTGCATCCATCTCCTCATCCATAGCTTTCTCCCAACACACATTTCCAATAGCCTCATCAATGCATGTGGGCTCTACAACCTGTATAACTTTTGCCATGTATGCATAGTGATGTGCCACATAACCATCATAGGTAAACCTTTGCACAGGATTCTTCACTCTCCTAGATCTTAGTAGCTTTGCATTCATGGCTTCCATAGCCTTCTTTATACCATGTGTTCTCATAGATGGTATCCTAAGATCCTCATCAAGGCTCATCTCTGAGCCACTAGACTCTCCATCAACATGACAATGCCCTGCAGAAATGTCAGGCATACTAAGGGACTCAATCACTTTCTCTTTGCCTTTATGTGATGTACTAATCACATTTGCAGGACTGGTATTATGATGCAGCCTGGCACTCCATGGTCTATCAACTGAACCACTAGATGAGGGCTCTTCTGGTCCACTCAAAGATTGTGATTGCTGACTTGCATTCTATGCAACCACATTTCCACTCACATAAGCCCTAACAGCTTCTTTTTCAGCAGCATACTAGTTACTCATCTCATCAAAAACAACATCCTTGCTTACCCTCAACTCACGTGTAGCAGGGTTATAACACCTGTATCCCTTTTGCTCAAGGGAATATCCAATAAACACACATTTTTTAGCTTTTGGATCCATCTTAGTTCTCAGCTCATCTGGCACATGCACATATGCAATGCCAGATGAGACGAATCAGGTTTTCTGCCAGTAAATCTCTCCTCTGGAGTTACATCATGTATGGCTGCAGTTGGAGTCATGTTCATGATGTAAACTGCTATAGAAACAGCCTCAGCCCAATAGCTATGCGGCATATTCTTCTCTCCCATCAATGCTCGCGTAATCTCAGCAGTCATGTGGTTCGAAGCACCTGAATCAACGTACCATACATCATCTTTATGTGCTGCTTTAATATTTTCAGACATGGCATTAACGACAGCTGCATAACAAACAACCTTTCATTATCCTCATTGTTTCTGCTCGAGGATGCATAGTTGTTTTGCTGCAATTTCCCATTTTGCATGTCAGCCTGCTTCTTATAACAATCTGCTTGCACATGTCCAGGCTTACCACAATAAAAGCATCCACGTGTATCATTAGTACTGCCTTTGCTGATTTGCACGACCTCTTTGACTCCCCATGCCTCTGAATTGGCCTCTTCCACCTGTGTGTTGTTGTTGTTGTTGTGAATTCTGGGACTGTTGTTGTTTCTGCTACTGGTCATAATTCGGATTACTTGTTTGGCCACCTCCTCTACCTCATCCTCTTTTCCTGAACTTGTGTAGAAGTCTTGTTGCTCTGAACTATTTTTGTTTTGTGAAGATTGTTGGTCTTCACCCAAGCTCTTCTCTTCTCTATAATCAACATAGACACCAAATCTATGAAATTGGGAATGTTTTCCCGAGTCTGAATAGATGTCTTGAATGCCTTCTATTGTCCCGGAGACCACATAGACAGTCTTCCACCTTATCATCATCATCTACTGAAATGCCAATAGATGCAAGGGATTCCACAATACCCTTGATCTTCACAATGCATAGTCATTCACAGACATACTCTTTTTCTCCACAGTATGAAGTTCATTCTTCAACTGTATCTTTCGTGCCTTGGTATTCGTTTCATAGAGTTTTACCAAGGTGTCCCACGCCTCCTTGGGGGACTTGGCATCCTGTATGTGCTCAATCATGGTGTCCTATATACTGATAGAGAGCCAATACATAACTTTTCTGGCTCCTTGGTTCCAATTCTTGAACTCTTTCACATCTGCAGCAGTCGGATTGATCTCCGGTATCTCCGGTGCCTCTTCATGCTCACCTTCTATTATGCAGTAACCCTTTTCCATCACGAAATTTGTCAACCTGAACCTCCAAGCATGGAAGTTGTTCTTATCAAGCTTCTGAGCAACAATCTGGTTTATGCCATCATTTGATATCTTGCCAGACACACAAATTCACCAGAAACAGCACTCTGGTTTGTCTTGCACAAACTGCTGTATTTTTTACAACGGTACTGTAATACACAACCAGTGACCTCAATGTACATACATACACCCAATGGCAACTATTGACCTCCTTGCAGCACACACAATGGCTGCACAACTAGTCTATCTTCCTATAGTTCTTAAAACAGAGTTCTACACACACAGAATCGATGACTTACCTGTAGAGCTCGAAATTGCCTGCTTTTCAAAACACGAAGGTCCTAACGCGTCCAAAACACGTTTTTGGCCCAAAAATTAACGTCCGATAGGACAATATAGTTTTCCCATTACTTTACTCCCGCGAAGAAAGCTCCTCAATCAGAGATCGTTTTTACCCATGCCTCTCGTAGAGCTCCCGAGACAAGGGTGTAGTCGCCAACACAAATAGGGAAGAGTAGTTGAAGCTCTTACCCTCTTACCGCTTCCTGTGCTTCGCTTCCTGTGCTTCTCTTGCTTGCAGCTTAGCCCTTAGCATGAACTAGGCTCTGATACCATGAAAAGATGCAGGGGAGAAGAGAGCTTCAGCTCTTGCAACAAGCACACACACACTCACAAAACCCTAAAAGAGAGCACAGAAGGTGAGAGGCTGAAAATCTTCTTCTTCTTCACACAACACTCAACACACCATATACAAAGATAAGAGTACACACCATATGAAAAGTTACTCAACCAAATATATACTAGGGTTCTCTATAGTGTGAACCCAACTAAATGAGCTGGCACTATAACTATGCCAGTCTCTAGAATGGTTGTCACACACAGCCTATCATCCTATTGGCCGCATATCACCCATGATCTCATCACCAACCATGCCAGTGGTGTGTGTGGGGCCTATCCCCCAGGTGGGTAATCAGTGTCCACCGCCTCACTAGATGAGCTTGATATCTCAACATATGAGTTAGGGACTTGAGGCAATGGTCTCGTAGGCTACCAAGTAAGAGGGAAACTTGGTATAGGGTCTAGGTGTACTAGAATTATTCACTTGAGGGGAGGTGTTGAAATACGCAAGTGAATGGGTGTGTGCAGGAACAAGCCCTTAGCTAGAGATTGTTAAAGGGAGTCCGTAATTGAGTGGGTAGTAGTGAAAAGGTTAGAAGAATCTACTGAATGAGACAATCAAGGGTCGCATGAGTGAATATAGGGGTGTGGAAAGATTCTAGGAAAAGGTGTCCCTAGATGTAGGGGAGGTGGCACAAATAAAGGAGGAATCAGTGGAGTGGGTTCTTGGCACCTTGTGGATGTAAAAGCTATAACTTAAGGCATTGGCCTAATGAGAATTTTTCGGTTTTTGAGTATCCATGCCTACATTATACTGTCTTAATTATTTGCTAGTCACTTGTTAATGATGTTGATTCTAGTGTTTGATCCACCATAGCTCATCACAATGCCCTAATTTCAACAAACACATTATCAAGCACGCTCTAGGTATTTCAATCATACAAGACATGGTGGAGGAGTAAAAAAAGCTAACAGTTTAGAGGAATTACATCAGTGGACATATAGGAAGCTTGTACACAAAGCCAAAAAGAAGCAGCAGTTCAAAGCATCCCAAATTAATCAAGCAGTAAAACTTGTGAAGAAAGAAAGAAAACAAGATATATGGAGGAGATTTAATGTAAGTATTAAGCATGCAGAATGGCAAGTAACAAAACAAAGAAATGGGAAGATTTGGATATCCATAGATCCATGATTAACATTTCAAATTCAGAAATGATCATATGCAAAACTATCATGACATTACACGAGAGAGAATATTATTACAAGAGATAGGAATATACTACTACTCCTTAACCTGCTCACTAACATCCTCGGGTGCATGAAGCCTTGCCCTTTTTGAAGATGGCTCTGCAACATCCTGTAACTAGCAAAACTAGAGGAACCCTCGCTTTTGTGAATCTCAAAAGCTCCCTTTTGCCATAACCACTTAGCATATTGGGATCCTTAATCCCACACGCAAATCCATAAGTAGTATAGGCTAAGTAATATTTACTCCTTAGTGCATAGACTCTAGGGCCCTACCCAAAGATTCGCAATGCTAACTGCTTCTCCACCAAAAGCATGACTTTGTCTACATTCCACCTGACACGGGATATGCCCTAAGGTATCTGGATAATGTCTTGATTGCAAACAAAGGAAATTTTGCATTGTCTTTTGAGAATTTCTTGTGGAATATAATGAATTGTGGAAACTTCAATCGGTTTATGTACTCTCCCAATGCTGAGTCCATTCCGAGTCTTCCCACGCGTTTGCCTGCTCCGCGACTAAGAAACTCATCCTCAAACACAACCAACTGCTGCAAAACAATATTGTCGATGAGCTAACACAACAAATAGAATAAGCTACTCTCAGCATGATAAAAAGTAATTAACAAGTAAACACACCTTCTAATTTTCATCATCATTAACAAGTAAATCATTTGTCCATATATTGATTGTTGAGTTAGTGTCTTGGACCGTCGATGAGGACGCCCCTTCCCTTCACTTCCCATGTGTGAAATATTAAGTCTTTGCTGAGAATAGCCTGAAATTCCCCTTCAGTGGGAAGGCTGGATTCATAGCTTTTTGCATCCTTGTACATCATGGATAATGTGTCAGCATTAGAATGGAACTCATTGTCCTTGACAGTTGAATCCAATAAGAGATACTTATCCAAATCTGGATCCACAAAATCTTCATCTTCCTCAAGATTTTGTGCAATGATGGCTAGACAGTAGTCTTCCCTTATGTCAAAGAGAGCTTGAATATTTGTAATTAACAAATATTCTTTGTCACCATAGGAAATGTGGGGAGTAGTGTGGTTGGAATATCCCCTGCTTCCTCTATCATAGAGGCCTGCTCGTCATCACCTCTAACCACTAAGGTGTCTTCTCTTCTTCTGAGCCCATCAATATCCAACTGCTCACTTAAGTCCCTCTCTGCAGCCAAGTTTATCTCCTCCACAATATCTTGAACTTCATCTTCTACTCTTGGAGGTTCCTCTGGCTTCTCCTCAATTTTTTCATTTGCAACTTCTTCATCCTCAAGCAAGCAGCACATGCAGGTAGCAGATAAATCCATAGTGGTAAGCAACAAGACGACACTTGCGATTATGAATGGGGCACTTACTGTGTGTCTTCTTCTTATAATCTGGCACCTTTAAAACATCCTTGTTTAACTTTTGTCTCGAGGTTGTTGAAGGCACAAAATCATTCACGTGCATGTACTGGACGCCGTCAAACATGACTGTACCACTCAAAGTGGTCTGCTGCTGAAATTGCTCCCCTTTCTCCTCAAGATACGAACGAGCAGAAACGATCATGTCTTCGATGGAGAAATTGAAATTAAACATGCATGAGATTTCAGGATGGCGATGATGCTGTCAAACTTTATACAGGAAGTCGAATAACTTTCCATCTGGGGTTTCTTAAAGGCCAGCATCATGAGACTCAACCTCAATCTCCTGAAAGGACTAGCAGAGAATGCTTCACGACGTGAAACACTACATAGTTCACGAAGTGAACGATTTAGATCATCTCACGATGTGAACGGTTCTTGGACATCTCAAGGCATGAAAGCCAATTAGATCTCACAGCGTGAACAACGTAGCTCTTCACGGCATGAACGGTTTACCATTTCATGATGTGAACTGTTTATGCAGTTTCACGATGTAACAAGATCTAGTTCACGAACCTAGTATTGTCAAATTAAGGTTAGGGAAGTACCTTAGTTGAGCACATTGAGACCAATAAAATTAGATCAAGGTAACATTGATTTGTGAATCCAAAGTAATTATAGGAGCACATTAGAATATAGAAATTAGTTCATGATTTGAACTACTTTTACCATTTCACGACGTGAATTTTTTGGATCTCACGTGACGTGAACGATTCTGTGACATCTCATACGAGCTGCTATCTGCAGTCTCACGGAGGCCACAAAAAACAAAGAAAATCATATCGACAGTACCTTACCAAAATTCAATTGGGGTTGCAAATTGGCTTATCAAATCACATTCACATACACTTGAGGTCTAGAAAGCTCATCGGAGACAACCTCCTTCCCGATGACAGTGCGTCAAATCACTCAGGATCTTCCTATCAAAAGAGTGTTGGTTCAGGCCACTCACTGAGCACTCAATTGAGTGTCTTGAGGAATCTAACCACTGTCGAGACAAGTAGTGAAGACTCCATGGACGAAGGGCTACGATTCTCTGGGTTTGGGGAAGAGGAGAAACCACCCTCCCCTACAAGATCTAGTGGTATCATTGATATCGCCCGAGGATTTTTTGATCTCCGAACCAGCAACGATGAGGAAGCACAATCTGCGAGCGCACGGGTCTATCAACTAGCACTGGACTAGGTCCAAGGCAAGAATTACCAATCCAACCTTCAAGTTCTAGGATGTCTAACACACCACTAGCACCCCGAGAATGAGGAGAGACTTGGAAAGCGTAGCCAAGATAGGTCAAGTATTCTTCCCAACCTCAGAGGAAGTGGAATTAGATTTGAAAAGGGTTGAAGTAGAATGGCAACTATGAGAATTGAGCTTAAGGAAACAATAGCTCGATACCCGAAGGGCTAGGGCTAAACAAAAGGAAACGGGAAATATGAATCTATTTCAATCGCATGGCAAATAACCTGGGTAGGAATGAGGGAGACATTTCAAATTTAGAGCCCATTAATGAAGAGCCAAGAGAAGAGGAAGGATGAAGGGGATAACCTACCGAGCGACGAGGAGGGAAATTGGTGAAGTAGAGGACCGCCTGTATGTACAGCAAGAAGGACATCGATCAAATGATCAATCATCCCACGTTCTTACAGGACATGGAGCTCTTGATTCTACAAAGGCATACAGAGGCTACTAATGATGAGCCAGTCCCCAAAAATGAAGTGGCCGGACTGACCTATAGACCAGAAATGCCTAGAGAAGAGTCAATGTTGGAAGAGGATGAGGTCTAGGTAGGGGGGAGCACCTCCTCAAAGACCAAGGGCGGATCCAAATGTAGACCTTATGCGGCCACAAGGACGGATTTCTTGAATATGGCTACAAAAATGGGCCGAGGAATGGTCAAGGAACTAGGCACTGCTCTAGAAACTAGACCTTCCCAAATGAAGCCACACATCATTTCAAAGCTCATACAAAATTTCTCTGGGGATGGGGACCCAATCCAACATGTTGAGATCTTTGAGTCCCCATGTGAATCTTGTATGCTAGTTAGCGATGTGACCATGATTCATGCCTTCTCATTAACCCTAGAAGGAAAGGCTTATCAATGGTTTCAAACTAGAAGATAAGATCAATTTCACTCGGCTCAAGAATGTGTTTGTGCCAAGCTTTTCTCGAAGTGGCAGATGGAGTCCTGTGGCATAGCTGCATAACATCAAACAGAAAGAAAATGAGTCTATGCAAGACTATGTGCCCCGGCTAAAGCACTTGAATTCAAGATGTAAACTACGGGAGAGACTAATTGATGATCAGTTATTGCCATGCTTCTGGAGAGGAGTCCAATATCACAAAATGCATGATAATCTAGTATTAGCCCGCCGACTGGCTACTCTGGATGCATGTTGTAAGTTGGCAATCGAATATGAAGATAATATGCTAGAATGGCCACAACAACCTAAAGATGTCAAAATATCTTCGACACAACAACGACTTTGCGAGTTTCAAGTCACAAGAAACAAGAACTCGAAGCAAGCAAGTTGGGAACATGACTGTGGACGAACTCAGTAACGCCATACTGGACAAGCTGAAGGTGAAGGATGGAAGAGAAACATCTGGGCATGGGCATACCCATCTTTACCCTCGTAGAGATTGTTATGGTGTTCTATGTGTAGATTGAATCACACTATCACTGAATGCCCACAGTTAAGAGTAAGGCCATTACTCTATTGTGCTTATTGTGTAAAATTAGAGAATCATGACACCTCCATGTGCAGGTATCCGAGGATCCAAACCATAGCACAACTACCGACACCCACCACTGGCTTTACTAGCACCACCCGTGCAAATCACTACAGCTATAGGGTAGCCAAACCCTTCATATTTACCTAGGGGGATGTTTCGAATACAGGACATGTCACCTCTGCCGCCACCACCTGTTCTACCACCACAACCACAACAGGCTAAAATCAATCAAGTACTGATTGAGGAGACATCAGAGGAAATTGAAATAGTGTGTGAGATAGAAATCAATGGTGATTACTATGAGGAAGCTGCAGAGATTGCACCAGAATTTTATGTCTTATAGAGAATAACACGCCAGTACCAATGTTTCAAACCACAGTACAGTGGAAAGGTAAGGACATAAATGCAAATATGAGGAGGGGGCCACTATAATGTTTTGGTTGCAGCCAGCAGACCTCATCGAATAGTTGAATATCCTAACAAGAATGTGGTTCATACGTATCAAACTCAATAATTGACTGCACCACCTAATGACATGCAGTACTTACTTGTCACCAACATTGTGGGCAGACATAAAAGAATGGGTAGAGGGCAGACTAAAGCTAGTAGCCATTGTAGAGGAGATTCTTTCACCTCTCACAGAAAGGAATGTAAAACGTGAAAGGGAAAGAATGCCTAGATTCGTCAAAATACTGGTTAATCAATTGGGACATTATTTACAAAAGTCACGACACTAATGCTACTATTCCAATTCATCATAATGGATACCAAGCATTAGCTATCTTGGATGGTGGGGCGCGAGTCAACATCATCACAAAATGATGTTGAAAAAATTAGGGGAAACCTGATCTGAAAAAAAGAGCAGATCTTATTGTTAAAATGGCAGACGGAACATCTTCAAGACCCATGGGGCTTTTAGAGAATGTACGACTTAAACTCTTTACATTCCACTACCGTCATACATTTGTGGTATGGATTTTCTGTGCCAACTAGACTCATATGACATAATCTTGGGGAGACCCTTCATGAGGGAATCCAAATTGGTGCACGATTGGGCATTAGACCATGTGTATGTTCGAAGGGACTCACAAATTCTAAAGATAGATCTGCGAACATGGAAAGAACAACCCATGGAAGGGCAACTATTTGGTAATGATTCGGTCACAACCGAGCAAACCACATCCGTACAAATATGCTAGCCCACGGTGGAAGCTTCAAAAGAGGAAGAGGAAGCAAAAATGTGTGCATCACTTCCTCCTCCGGATTTTAGTGAAAAGTGGATGCATGTGCTAGCCACCATAGATGTGATGCAACCCCGAGGAACCCAATACATTGAATCTAGGACTATTCCCACTACCTGTGTCTGTATGGTCAATTGGTAACCCATTGAAGAGGAATTGGAGGAGGAAGTTTCAAGCATAGAAGGGACTGGATCACAAGGCTGTACGAGTGCCCAACATCTTAGAAGATGGCGGAGAAAGCAGAAACGGTATATCGTAAAAGGTTAATAGTATTTATGCACCGTTACTCTACTTCTACCCAGAGCCAATTACATTGAATTCACTTGATAATTCAATTGTTTTTTACTAAATCCTCTCTAAAGAAATTGGTGGCCACTCTTGATCCAAACAAGAGTAGAACCCTCAATCCCTCAAGCCAAAGGAAAGCTTACAAAACTCCATGTCAGCTAAAATTTCTACTTTTTAATTTCAAATCTATGGTTTTCTGATTTTCTTATTTTTTTTATAGTTGATTAAAGTGAATCCTAATGTTATGCCTTGATGAAAAGGTTACCCCCTTCTCTTCCTTAAGAATTCATTAATTTCTATGCATAGAAAGATGTATATTGGAAATCTTTTTATTATAAAAGTGTTGTTTTCATTGAATTTAATTTTTATGCATAGAAAGATACATAATGGAATTTTTTATTATACAAGTGTTGTTTTCATTGAATTTAATTTCTATGCATAGAAAGATGCATAATGGAATTTTTTAATAAAAGTGTTATTTTCATTAAAAATGATTTTATGCATAAAAGATTTATTTCTTATTTCAAAAGTGTTATTCTCATTAAAATTCATTTTATGCATAGAAAATGTGAATGGATATGAATGAATGTGAATGGATATGAATGAATGAATGTGAATGGATATGAATGAATGTGAATGTGATGAATATGAATGAATGTGAATGTGATGGATATGAATGAATGTGAATAATATGATGGATATGAATGAATGTGATGTGATGAGATGTGGATATGGGTAGATGCAAGTGGATGAGATCTAATGTAGATAATACAGAAAAGATGTGATGAAATGGAAAATGATGTGATGAGAATGGGAATACACATGAAATAAATGAGAATTGACGTGGAATAATGTGGAAAGACAAGAGTTCGTTATGAAAACTGTATTTATGACATGTTTTTAAATGACTATTTTATGTCAAGAATGTTGGGGAAGCATTTTGACCGTCTTGTGAATGAGGTCGAGGAGACCTAACTGATAAAGTTACAACAGCTAACAGAGAGTCAATGGAGGATGTCTCGCGTAGCAAAGGTTGGCTGAGGTCTTGACCAGCCGACCTTGGATTAAAATGATGAGCTTCCCGGTACAGTGAATGAGGGACCAAGGAAGCGGCCTATGAGTGAAGCGCTAGGTCACCTGTGAAGGATCCTAGAGGGTACTGACCATACGGTGCTCGGGCTCTGGGTCACCGACAATACCCATGTGTGCATCAAGGAAGATATTGGAACAAGGAGTAAGAGTTGTTTTGTGAATTCGAGCATGGATCTGGTTGATTAACTTTTCTGGTCCTCAACGGATGAGTCCATGGCTCATTCATATGGATCCGTTGGTTGACCTTGCTAATCTTCAACGAAGATTCCATTTTGATATGTGAATATATTGTCGGTTACTACTATGAGCTAGGAACTATCGAAAAGGCCCCCTGAGTGGACAGAAGGTGAGCATTTTGGTTGCCAATGATGCCATAGGTACACCGATGAAGGAATGATTGGAATTAAGGATTCAACCGGAGATTTTAAGGATTATGATCAGTGACTCTATGATTTTGTTAAATTATTGTTTTAAAGACAGCTGATTCTGTCAAAAAGGTAATTTCATATTTGGTGTGTAAGTGGTGTGACTAATTTTAAGTTTGCATGAATACTCGGCTAGGGGGCCTGGGAACTCTTTTCCCTGGTACCCGAGACAAAACCTAACCAAATTCTTCATTGGATCCCATCACTACAATGGTTAGGCGATTGGCTATTCCACGAGACTGGCTGGGTTATGTTATGATCTGAGTGAATTGTTATCTGATGATGAGTTCTAAGAGATCTTTATCCCAGGATTCTGTTAGTTCACCAGACTATAAGGAACCCCAGAATCAGTTGGATCTTAAGGGAAAGAGTTCTCCTCTAATTTTGCGAGATGAGGACATCTCGCGTTATTTAAGTGGGGTAGGTTGTAAGATTCCTCCCTCCAACTTTTGAGGTGTGCAGGTGTAAGAACCTTCCCTTCTTATCTTATAATTATTTCCCTCTCTGAAATAAAAGAAAGATCTTGTTTTACCTTGTTTTGGCATAGAGAGAGAAAATGTCTAGAGGGAGGTAATTCAAAATTGAGATATTTTTAGATATAAAAATCCTCCCAGTGTCTAAAATGGTTTTCCCTGAAATTGAAATTCACAAAGAACTTTCCCATGTGCAATTGGAATTAATTAAAAATAGGTATAAAGGACCTTAGCCCAAGGATCCAAATTTTTAAAAAAATTTAAATTATGCTCCAATTAAGGTTCCTATGGACCAATAAGATTAATCCAAATGTAAGGAGGAGATAAATTGAAGAATAAAAGAAAATCCCCCAAAAAATGAGTAAATGCTCACATAAGATTAAGAATTGACTAAGGACAAGGTTTATTAGTTAAAAAAGAAGAGATATTTAGAGGAAATGATGCATTTTTGACACCTCAGTGTGATTGGAATTAAGGATTCAACCGGAGATTTTGAGGATTATGATCAGTGACTATGATTTCACTAAATGATTGTTTTAAAGATAGTTGATTTTGTGAAAAAGGCAATTTCATATTGGGTGTGTAAGTGGTGTGACTAATTTTGAGTTTGCATGAATACCCGGCTAGGGGGCCTAGGAACTCTTTTCCCTAGTACCCAGGATAAAACGTAACCAAATTCTTGATTGGATCTCATCACTATAGTGGTTGGGCGTTTGGCTAACCCACGGGACTGGATGGGGTTAGGCTGGACTAATGGATCCCTAAATTAAGACTCAATTCTGTTATGGTACAATAGATGCAGTAAATCCTGGACAAAAATTTTTCTATGAAAAAGAATCAATGGTTGTGCCTCTCAATGAGGAAAAAAGCATTGGTCTCTATGATCCAAGTCAATCTTTTCCCTGATCTGACTATGGGACTTACGGGTTCAGTCAGATCAGTTTAGTTAGTTAAGGTTTTTGACTACGTTAGAGAAAAATTATCCTGGAGGAATCGCTTGTGCTTTTTGAGCAAGGGAAGTTTTTTGCGGGTTTGGTTTTGGAAGAACCGATGGATTAGTCTCTTGTCTAGATATCCGTGGGCGAGGCCCCGAGTGAGGGACCTTACCCCACGCAAGAAGAGCTACTTCCATTGCTAGCACCCCTGGATTCGTTGCGCAGTGGAGACGGGGATCTCTCACTTCAAGAACCGGAAATGCCTAAGCTTATAAAAGTTGGGTGCCAAAAACAAAACAAAGCTTTGGTAGAAGGTGATGGTGGCTAAAACAAAAAGAGAGGATGAGGATAAACCAGACCTACTTTCAATACCACAACATTTCAAGACATACACAATTGACAAACAAAAAGTGGTCCAATTTACGGCATTATCCACATCATATGATAAACCAGACCTACTTTCAATACCACAACATTTCAAGACATACACAATTGACAAACAAAAAGTGGTCCAATTTACGGCATTATCCACATCATATGATAAACCAGACCTACTTTCAATACCACAACATTTCAAGACATACACAATTGACAAACAAAAAGTGGTCCAATTTATGGCATTATCCACATCATACGATAGCCCACCAGGCTGAGGTCAAGGAAATTGATATTGTAGAGCCAGGGGAGGAAACCAAACTTGTTTATATCGCTAAAGACTGGACTCCAGCTGAAGAAAAGGAGCTCGTTGCTCTCCTTAAGGAATTTAAGGATTATTTTGCCTGCTGGAACTATAAAGAGATGAAGGGTGTACCACCTGAAGTGGTACAACACACGATCCCAATCATGGACGGATCAAGACCGAAAGGCATGACTTTGTAAGCAAACGTCCCCCACATTGTATTGAAGGCCATTTTATGCTAGTCCTTGGGTGCTATATAGACACCTGCTTGTAACTTCAAAATCCATCTAAGAAGTTGTTAGCTTCTTTACCAGCTACTCTATCCAAAACGTGTTTCGTATAAGGCAGTGGGTGATGGTCCTTCCTAGTAGCTGCATTGACCTTTTTGAGATTGACATAGACCCTAAGTTTCCCATTATTCTTTGGCACTATCATAATTGGTGATAACCACTCCAAATGTTCTATCTCGTAGATGAAGTTTGTAGCAAATGAGTTTATCAATTTTCTCCTTACAATTGCTACATATTTAGGATTCATCTAGTATGGTTTTTCTTGGTTATGATTTTTTGCAAGAACAACCCTTGAATAAAGATAAAATGTATCAGCTTGTTAAGCTGGCTGCACCTTATCAATTAATTACTGGAGAGCTATACAAGCTAGGTAAGGACAATGTCTTAAGGAGATGTGTGCGGGAAGATGAATTTGTCACAATATTAGATGAAGCACACTCAGGGATAGCTGGAGGACATTATTCATGGGGACGCCATGGAGTTTGTTAAAAGATGCGAAGAGTGTTAGCGATTTGCTATTCCGCAACAAAGGGACAGGATGCTACTTACCCCTGTTATTGTAAGACAACCTTTTGAGAAATGGGGAATTGATTTTGTTGGACCTATTAGTCCAGCTGCGCATCCATCACAAGCCCAATATGTGATCACGGCCACAGACTATTTTGAAATGGGCAGAGGCCAGAGCCTCTAAGCGAGCCGATGCACGAACAACAGCTAAGTTCTTATATGAACAAATTATTTCGAGATTTAGCTGCCCATTAGAATTAGTCATTGATCGTGGTTCACACTTCATTAATGAAGTGATTGATCACTTACTTGCTGGATTCCTTGTAGTCCACCGAAAGTCATCCCCTTATTATCCATAAGCTAATGGTCAAGTGGAGAGTACAGACAAGATTTTGTGTACTATCTTGACAAAAACATTAGAAGAAAGTTGAATGGATTGGGAACATAAGCTAACGACAGCTCTATGGGCATATCAAACATCGTATAAGGAAGCGACGGGATATACTCCCTTCTGTCTAGCTTATGGTGTGGAAGCGGCAATGCCTATGGAGTACCTAGTTCCAAGCCCAAGAATCGCGGTGCAAGAACAATTGACTAAGAATGCATTAGCCAAAAGGCTAGTTGACTTAGAGAAACTTGATGAAACCCAACTAATTACATCACATGGTCTAATGGTCAAAAAATTATGAAGAAAAAACGTTGGTTTGACAATAACTTGAAACAAAACGAACTAGAAATGGGGAACCTTGTCCTCATGTATAGTGTGGGAAGCACCCAAAAAAAGAAACTCAAGTACAGAGGATTAGGACGTTTCCAAGTGTTTGAAATCACACCTCAAGGGTCAACAATTGAGGGCATACAAATGGAGGGTTACATCAATGGAAGCAAGCTTAAAAAATATTATGGACCACTGACCCAAGAGATGCTCATGCAGGAGCATCTTTTAAAACAACGGAAGGAGCTAGCAAAAGAAAAAATTAAGCAAGCTCAGGAAGAAGCTAAGGCAAGAGATACCAAAGCCAAACAGATACTCTAAAAGAGAGTATTGCGTGTGAACATGGCTTCACTAACCCTCCTTGATGAGGATGAACTGGACATTGAGCCAGCACGGCTCAAGGTGAAAATCTCTATGACTAAAAGTCATACAAAGAGCATTGCATTAATAGGTACGGGATCAAGTCATGGGTAGCTCTAGGCAACAAACCACACCTTGAGGCCACCAATGCACAAGTACGAAGTGTGCACTTGTTAACTGCGAAAACTGAGGGATCTCTAAGTATTAATGTTTCCATTAGGAATAATCCCTTGGTTGGAAAGATGTTTAGTATGCCTGCAGGATCTATGAAGGAAGAAATGATCCTTGGACGATCTTGGATTTGCACCAATAATTGTAATATCCAATGGGAAAAGAGGACGTCACAATCGGACGAGGGCAACAATGTCATTACCGTGCCCTTATGGATCCCAATAAACAAGGGGAATCGGACTATGATTAATGGTATGGAAACACCAAGGGCGGTAACAACAGCCCACAAACCAGAGAAAACATGAACCCCACAATCCATACCTAAAAAATAGCCAGAAACACCAGGTACTCAGCAGTGGGTTCTTAAGAATCAACTCCAAAACCAGAAATGTAGTGATACAAAAGGTATTAAGGAAAAAAGTTCAAATTACAGAGACAAGGGACAAAGATGGCCTACAAATGCTAGCTGCTGGCAGTGTTCCAAACCAAGCCGCAATCCACAAGGCACTCATAAGCAATGGATTCCAAGGGATTTGCTAGTTGCATAAGGCTATTACCAGGGCAAGACAACAATGTGGGTGCCAAAACACCACCCAAAGTCCATTGTTGCACATACCTTCTCAAACATAAAGAAAGGGATAGTAACAGCAACAAAAGCCAATTCCCGGCTAAAACGAATTCTAGGAAAGCACAAACATTGGTGTTGAGAAAAAAGCCAATACATCAGGATGAACTGAAGACAGCACTCCTGCCAACTGCACCAACCAAAATAGAAATTCTAGACAATGCTAATGAAAAGAAAAAAGAAAAGGTGTGACCAATGGGGTAGAGACACATTCCAATGAACAAGATTTAGTAGAAGCGCTCTTCAATTGGGTGGAAGGAAAGATCAAGCACTCTCACACGGAGATAAAGTGATTACAACAACGAATGCCTAGAATCAATAAACAAAAAGGAAGAACAAGGTGTCCATTACTCAGTGGATACAAGGTTAAATGGTGTAAAATAAAACTTGATCCTTTGGCTGCATAATCAAGTGTTTGAGCACAAAAGGAATATAGGGTATCAACATTGCACACACGCATTACAAAATAGTTCACACCATGAACTACTTCCAAAACAGTTCACGCCGTGAATCGGTTCTAAATGGTTCATGCCATGAAACGATCACTTTTTCTTTGACCAATCTTAGGAGGCCACATGGCATACTCCATTAAGGCAGCCGCCTAGTCTGATGGCTGCACCATAAAATCAAATTCTTTCATTTTTTGTGCATTCTGTGTTCGCCATTCTTCATCGTGTGATATCCCTAAGCTTGCATCTCCACGTGCTCGATTTCCAACTGATCATCTGCCTACGCAATCGATATATCTGAGCTAAGATGTCGACCTCAGCTACCTCTAACTCAAAAGCCGAGGGGACTCCGGTAGTAACACAAGCAAGTGCAACTCGATCACCAATTATAGCAGAAAGAAAAGACCCACAAGGAGCCCAAAATTAAGCAATTTGGGTCAGTATGCACAAGCGTTCCATGGATCCATCATAAGCAAGGAAGTCCAGACTACTTATGGAAAGATAGCTCTACAGTACCATAGCCCAGAGTGCTATGGTACTGCAGAGCTATGAAGCAATTTGGGTCAGTATGCACAAGCGTTCCATGGATCCATCATAAGCAAGGAAGTCCAGACTACTTATGGAAAGATAGCTCTGCAGTACCATAGCTCTGCAGTACCATAGCCCAGAGTGCTTGCAGATCTTGGAGGATTTAAAAGTCAAAGACAAACTAGAGAAAGTGGGCCTCGAACGAATGGTAGAATGTCTCCCCCGAACCATCGATTAAGGAGAATACAGAACTAAAGGCGCAAGTGGAGCAAGCCAAGGAACAACTTCAAAGAGAAGTCACACGCACAAAGGAACAAGCACAACAACATGCCCAACAGCTTTAAGAAGCTAACAAAAAGGCAGAGGATTTCACAAAGACCATAGCTACAATAAAAGAAGCCCTCACATCTGTGAACCAAAAGGTACTTCATCTACAGGAGGACATTAATAGGCAAACAAAGCACATGTAGAAAAAGTAAGAACATTAAATGAGATGCTCAATGCCAAGTCCCTGGAAATGGAACAAATGTCCAAGAGCCATAAACAGGAAATGGACCAACTCACTCAACAACTTAAGGATAGCCAAGTATTGGGGCAGGCAGAAAGGCTTAAGAGGATTGAAGAGGCTCAAGGGTTGGAAACATCAGCAAGAAGAGCACAAGAAGTGGCCACACCAGGTTTAAGGACTTGGATGCAGCTAGAATGGTTCGAGAAATGGCAATATCCTATCTTCTCTCAGCCAAAGACACAAGGATACAAGAACTGGAGCACAACCTAGCAATTAGAGAAAGAAGCAAAAGACAAGAGCCTTGCGACTGCTTCTTAAGCGAGCCTCAGAGATAGGTTCATTGCCAGTACCTCCTTAAGTCCCTCCTCAAACTCTCACTCTATTTTTGTCTACACTAACACTTTCATTACTTTAATATGAAATTAAGCCTAGGGGATTTAACACTACTTAGGCAAAATACAAAAAGAGATGCCGACCTAACCATTATTATGGGTATTTTTGAGGGGGGCATAGTACTAACTGACCCCAAAGATATCTTCTTCTATCCATTGCATCCCATTGTGCTCTGTTGAAATATATAAGTGAATAGGGTGTGTGTGGGAACAAGCCCTTGGTTAGAGGCTGTAAAAGAGAATGTGTAAATGTGAAAGAACCTGTGAAAAGGTGAGAAGAATCTACTGGGAGAGAATAAAGGGTAGCATGAGAAGATTTAGGAAGTGTGGAGATATTTTGGGAGATATTCTGGGAAAAGTGAAGAGGTGGAGAGAATCAAGCAAAAGAGGTGGAGATATTCTGGGAGAGGTGGAGTGAATCAAGGAGAAATCAGTGGGATTTGATGCTTGGATGTAAACTCTATAAATTGAGGCATTGGCCTAATGAGAATTTGTTGGTTTTTGAGTATCCATGCCTACATTAAGCTATTTGCTAATTACTCACTAATTACGTCTTAAGCTATTTGCTAATCACTCACTAATTACGTCTTAATTATTTGCTAATCACTTTGTTAATGATGTTGATTCTAGTATTTGATCCACCATAGCTCATCACATTGCTCTAATTTCAACATGCTATCAGAGCCATGCCTAGAATCCATCAGGTTTATGAGCCCATTATCTAATTAATTAGGATTAGTAGATAAATTTTAGTTATTTATCACTTCACCTCTTCACCCCTAGCTAGTGGAGGAGCTCTAGCTCCTTGCACACATAAAATTAGGCCTATTGCTTCTAACCCTAGCTAGCCAACATCCTTGAGCTCCAGCCAAGCTAATCAAAAGCCCAAACCGCCAAGAAATGCAGGAGAAATCGCGATTTTTGCTGGCGTCATTTTTCTTAGGAGATTTTGACATTGCTACTTCATCCAATCAAATTGGTCTAATTCCTCATAGCCCTAGGTGTTTTCAAGCATGCTCTACAAGCTGGTGAAGATAGAATTCAATTTGATCAAGTCTACAGTGAGATCCAAGCTCTTCATCAAATCTGCAGGTGACTTTGGTAAAACAAAGATTAAGCATTCAATATTTGGTCAAATATTGTGTTTATTGGCTTAATCCTCTATTAGACTCATTGCTATTGATGTCTTTGAAAGCATTTGAGCTCATTTGAAGTCTAAGGCACCAGATATGGACTCCCCGTATACTCTGTTTTTTGCACACAAAATAGTGGATTAATTTGCTATCAGTTTGATCAATCAGTGCTAATCACTGCCCCACAACCCAACAAAGTAAAACCACCTCTGAGCCACCGCCGATGATGTAGGCCACGTGGTAGATGTATGTGTGAGCACTTTAGTCAAGGTCGCGGGCACTTATAGCAGCCTTGGACACATAGAGAGAGAGAGTGTCGACTATGGAGTTTAGGGACTTGAGGCACTGGTCGCGGGCTATCAAGTAAGAGGGAAACTTGGTATAGGGTCCAGGTGTGCTCAGAGAGTATTCACTTGAGGGGAGGTGTTGAAATATACAAGTGAATAGGGTGTGTGCAGGAACAAGCCCTTGGTTAGAGGCTGTAAAAGAGAATGTGTAAATGTGAAAGAACCTATGAAAAGGTGAGAAGAATCTACTGGGAGAGAATAAAGGGTAGCATGAGAAGATCTAGGAAGTATGGAGATATTCTGGGAAAAGTGAAGAGGTGGAGAGAATCAAGCAAAAGAGGTGGAGATATTCTGGGAGAGGTGGAGTGAATCAAGGAGAAATCAGTGGGATTTGATGCTTGGATGTAAACTCTATAAATTGAGGCATTGGCCTAATGAGAATTTGCTGGTTTTTGATTATCCATGCCTACATTAAGCTATTTGCTAATTACTCACTAATTACGTCTTAATTATTTGCTAATTACTCACTAATTACTCACTAATTATTTGATAATCACTTTGTTAATAATATTGATTCTAGTATTTGATCCACCATAGCTCATCACATTGCTCTAATTTCAACATGCTCAACCTACATAGTTGGTGTAGGGTGTTGCAAAATTCAAATGTCTTGGACAACAATGTCGATAAACTTGACTTGTTTGTACCAAATGATATCCCTAATACACCAACCAACTACGAGGTTGTAACAAGAAGTTATCAATGAATAATTAGTCATGGATGGCTAGAAGTTTATCACACACACCAACACTTAAATATCAATGAATCTACCCTCTATCATCCTTATGGAATTCTCAAACTTTATCATTATATACATAAACATCTAGAAGCCATGATGACTATAGTAATCTATAACTTTGATAAAGTACACATCGAATATCCTAATATAAGTAATGAAGATATCATAGAACTCTAGGAGTTTATGAGACTTAACAAGCCCTCCTACCCACCCTCTAGCTCCGGAGAGGGTCAACAGGAAACACCAAGTTCTTCAAATCTTACCACTTATCCTGTGTTTTCCTCTATAGTAAGTAAACTACTACATCCACACCCTAGTGTTACCTCTACTAACAAGTATGAGGCAGATTGTATATTCTCTCGTCTTCCTTCTATCCCTTTAGAATTTCCCATTGACACTCTTGCCCCCGAGGAGTTGCCACCTAGCACCCCACCCATCTCCACCATGGCCAACTCAAGAGGTACGTCACATTCAACCACAAGACAAATTCAGCCTTTTATTGATGACACTGTGCTTGAGTCTTTATCTAGTGCAGAATATAAAGGATTAATCAAAGTAGGAAACCCCTTGTTAAAGCCGAAATTGATGTTCAAGGTGCTGATGCAAATCACACCATTTTAACCAACCAGAGGAATACTACCAAAAGCCTACTCTGAAGTCACGTCTACAAGGCAACCTCATGTACCATATCCTCTCCACACACCACTGCCAGAAGTGGAGGAATTTTTGCCAGTGGTGGCAGGAGAAGGAACTTTATGGGCAAATGTGGCAAAGCATACCAAACTGGCCAACCCTCATTTGGCAGATCTACTGGAGATCAGAATTGTTACCTTTATGATGAGAGCTACTATTTTTGCCGATGGCAAAAATCACATCTTGTACATACACGAGGGGGCTACACCACAATAGTCACAAATGATGCAAATCCCAAAATAGAAGATTTTGGTATACAGCCAGCATGGTGGAAGGAACACTTAACCATTCCAGAGTATAGTCAACAATACCAATGTGCCCCACCCACACAAAGAGTGGACCCACTGTACATGCCAGTAATAATAAGAAGGATGACGCCCCTAGAATTCCATGATGCAAAGCAACGCGACTCACATCTATGCCACAACTTTCCATTATTTGTCCCAGCAGCTTTTGCAACTATAGCACAACAACGACAGCAAATGCTGACATGGATATGTGCGTGGTGCCGTATTCCAGATCCAGTAATTGTGGCTAGTGTTCGATTCTTAAAAATGATCATGGTGCTCATTAACTAACCCAAAGAAAGATATGATGGCTTTGAGGTAGATCATCTACTCTTCAACATGAACTATGGCCCCAATGAGCGCGGCATAATGTTGTACTACCATCGCCTCTCAAATGTCTACCAAGTTACATGCATGTTACATTTGAGGACATGGTAGACACTGGGTTCTGGACTTCCCATTATACATTCAGAAAAACCCTAAAAAATCGTAAGTCCTATCAAAAATTTTATCATCATGAGTTCGGCAACCAGGTCTTTCGACCTCGAGAATAGGTTCTGAGGACAGAACCTACATCAGGTAGAAGGGGATGTTAACAAGTATGCTCCTCCATTTGAGCTAATTAGCTTGAGTTTTAGCTATTTAGTAGGTGCACTTTGCTAAGATGAGGTTAATCTCAGCATAAAAGCTCTATCTGAAAAGGCCTTCTCCAACTTGTTCCTGATTGTTGTAGCTTCCACAAGTTTGCCACATCTCAATGGCAAGATTAACAATGATAATCAATACCTAATGATAGTGTTTAATGGGTCAATCACCTCCTTGGACCTTGTACGCTCTATATAATCCTCTGCAAACCTCTGCGCTGGTTGTCATCATAGTGACATTTTTTGTTGATTATACCTTATACAAGCCCAAGACCAACCAATGTATTGCTTTTAGCAAGGTTTATTAACATCTAATGATGATATTTTGGCAGTTGAATGAGCTCAATTGTGGTTAGCTATACTGCTCAAGTTGGTTGAATGAGCTCAAGTGTGGTTAGCTAGCTGCTGAGGGTGGTTGATTGAGCTCAAGTGTGGTTAGCTAGCTGCTGAGGGTGGTTGATTGAGCTCAAGTGTGGTTAGCTACTGCTCAGGGTCTTTTAAGGGGTTTACGTTAGAGGACAGGCTGCTAGCTGCTTCAATATTGAGTTGAAATGCTTTCCAATTTGTTGCTAACTTCAATAGGCAATGTCCAATGCCTCAAATGTGTACATACAAACCATTAAGTGCTTCGCTCTTGCATACATGACCATGGATAACCACCTCTTTGTTGAGCTACTAATTGCTAGATTCCTCCACAACCAAAGCTTCAAATGTTGCTATAGCTTCACATCTAGATGCCAAAAACATTTGCTAAATTTCCATAATCAATATAACAACTCCACATTGCCAGACATTCACTCTAACCTCTTCACAGCTTCCATGAAGAGCTTGAAAAACTAGTTTTTCACTTGCTTGGGCAGCCCACTATTTGCTTAAACTTTGTTAAATCACCTGCAATCCGCTCAACTATGTTAAGCTATTCTTACCCGATAGTCCAAGCTCTCATATCTGTTGATTTGGTGTGCTCCACAGCTTCTCGTTGCTCCACAACTTCAATGGAAAGCTCCAAAAACCAGAATTTTTCCTTTTTCTTACTCACTCAAGAAACCCTAATGAGAGATACCCAGGCTTTAATACCATGAAAAGAGAATACATGAGACACACCTTAACCATAGTTTCTCACATAAGCTCCATAGCTTTCCTTCATTGCACTCCACAAAAAATTAGTACATTTCCTAATGATAAGTTCACACTGAAATAACCTAAAGCTAATGTCCACACACTTGGCCAATAGGACACGGCCATTATTGTCCACACACACACTACTAGACTGGTGTCCACATACTACCGCTATCCACTAGATCCCGAGATGAGCTTGTATTCTCAACAATAGATATGCCATGTTTATGATATGAATGGCTCTCAACACATTGTACCCAACCATGTGGTCACACCATTAGCTCTCAACATATTGCATTCAATATACAAGCCATATTACCACATTAATGACTCCCAACACCTTGTACTCAACAAGTAGGCCATATTACCACACCAATTGCTCTCAACACTAATCAATTAAGCAAGCCTTACTATCTATATGTGTCAGTGGCTACACTATCCCTCCTTAAATGTAATGGATAATGCTTTTGCCTTAACATATTGCGGGGAACTTGTCGACTCCGAGCCCGTATCTCTTGAAGACTCCAAGCTACACTAGTGGTTTCTAACTCCATTCATGTCTCTTGAAGACTCCAAGCTACACTAGTGGTTTCTAGCTCCACTCGTTTTCCTCCTCCCTCATGCTATCACCACCAAGAGGTCACCACTCTCCTTGCAAGGAATCTCTCTTACACTCATAGATATAAACACAAGAGGAACATGCACCAAGAATATATCACTCTCTCCTCTCAACTCTCTGACACACCATAAACACACCCAAGAGAGCAAGGAGATAATCCCACACTCAATTGGCACAAAGGGGGACTGTGTCTTTGCATTATGAGAAATTGGTATTTATACAACTAGTGCTTATTCACACTTGGGTGCCCAAACCTTAAAAAGAAATGAACTAAATGATTACAAAGCCACTTAGGCTTAGGCATGGCTAGTCGTTTTCATAATTACAACGTTTATAGTGCTGTTTCATGACACTTATTATGTTATCTCTCATGTGTAGTGGAGAGATGCTCACTTAACCAAATGGAGTTAACAGCCCCCTACCTCAAATGTAGATTCTATCCTCCGAATCTCACTGATATAGGGCATGTTTCCCTAGATATTCTTTGTATTGACTCTTCCTCATCTCGAGCATTTGAATTGTTCTTCTAAGAAAGTTTAGTGTTTTCCAGAATCCGATGTCAATCATGTCTTCAAATTTCATACGCACATAGGACATAGGACAGAAGACATCTAAGCCTATGGCAATAGTACATTATGTCACTGTCTTCAAATTTCATACGCACATAGGACAAAAGTCATCTAAGCCTATGGCAATAGTACATTATGTCACTGTCTGAAGGCCCTTTGTTTAGATTGAACTTCATTCCCTCCCTATTATAAATGTGCACATAGTCATCTTAGATGTCGATTAGAAGGATGATTAGCATGAAGAATCTTATTGTTGACTATGGCAGGATCTTGTATGGCCCTCCCATGCTTGAACTGTAGTGAGCATATACTACCTTTATTTATTCAGTCTGTCAAACCTACTATGATGGAAGTGGGGGAAATTATAGATAAAGTGAGAGTCCTCGGCCCTTATTTCTTGGAAATCCCTTTCTATATATCTTCTTTTGATCAACATGTATAGAGGGTAGATTATTAGTGGTCTTGGGTAGCTGTGTAGATGTCCGCACACTGGTTGATTGCATGGACCCTCCAAGCTACCTGGATACTAAATCTTTTTGTTGGTATGTGGCCATCGACATCAGCCTATATGTTGCCGTATACCCACCTCTTGATTCTTTTGGATTCTCTTTCTTTCCTCTTACATGTAGGCATAAGAAATCATAAATGTTACCACCCTGATTTCCAGCAAGTCTGTAAGCCACGGATTTGCGAGCCTTGAATTCCTTGCCACGTTCACCCACCATAATGTCTCTTTTGTTAGTGCAAAGATCCAAGCTCTACTACCTTTGGCCTATCACCAACCACTGGATATGGTGAACTCATGACTTTTGGGGCATTGTCATAAGCTTTTGCTATAATTGGCATTGTCGGATCAAAATGGTGTTATCTATAGAAGTGCCCTTCTCATGAGATGTAGTTTTAGCAAAGGATTGCATGTTTGGATTATCTACTTGTACTCTTTTGGCAGGAGACCTAGGATTGGATCTTTCCTATAGTTGGTTAGTTCTTCTTATCTTGGCTAAGGAGAGAAGGGTCAAACTCTAGCTAGCCATCCAAAATGGTTCCTCGGGGTCAAGTGGGTTAGTAGTGAAATCAAAAAAGGTAGAAGGAAAGTCACTCTCTATTAGTGGTTGGTTAGCTTCCCCTTCATTTTTATTATCAGAGATGTTAGATAAATAAGATGTGATTGGGCTAAACACTGGGTAGGTAGTAGGGTTTTCTTCTTCCTTATCCTTATCCTTATCCCCTTCATCGATGGGTGATGGTGGCTTTTTGGAGATGAATATGTCACATGAAGTGCATGGAAATCCTCCTCCTCAAGAAATGTTGGGTATTATGTAAGCACTTGGTCAAAATCATTAACAAGTGTGTCCATTAAGGTATTGAGATGTGCACATATTGTATCAAAAAGTTTTAAAATACCATATATATGAGATGTTTGGTTGTTATGTAAGAGTAAATTTTGGTGTGTATCCCAAGCCTCCACCCACCCATGTGTTAGCATCCACTCAAGGCTTCTTTGTATCTTGGGAAAGGGGGCTATACAAGAGTGGCAAAAATAGTGGGCTTTAGTAGCTCCTCACCCCCTCAGTAAAGTTAGTGGAATGAAAGAAGTACTCTACACTAAGATCTAAAGCTAAGAGCATGGGACGTAAGGGGTAAATATAGATGGATCCCCCTTTGTTAGCTCCAAGTTCCCATTGAACACAGACATAATTATGATAGGATCTGCATATCTAGTAGTATTTTGTTTGATCTGTTAGATTTGTAGAAATGTGATGAGCTACGGTGGATCAAATGCAAGAATCAACATAACTAGCAAGTGATTAGATGATGATTAAGATGAGATTAGTGTACAATTAACTAATAGCTTAATGTAGGCATGGATGCTCAAAAACCAACAAATACTCATTAGGCCAATGCCTCAATTTATAGGGTTTACATCCACAAGATGCCAAGCGTTAATCCCACTGATTTCTCCTTGATTTGTGCCACCTCCCCTACATCTGGGGGCACCTTTTCCTAGAATCTTTCCACACCCCTATATTCACTCATGCTACCCTTGATTCTCTCATCAATAGATACCTCTCACCTTTTACTGCTACCCACTCAATTATACCCCTATATTCACTCATGCTACCCTTGATTCTCTCATCAATAGATACCTCTCACCTTTTACTGCTACCCACTCAATTACAGACTCCCTTTTACAGTCTCTTGCTAAGGGCTTGTTCCCGCACACACCCATTCACTTACATATTTCAACACATCCCCTCAAGTTAATAACTCTAGCACACCTGGACCCTATACCAAGTTTCCCTCTTACTTGGTAGCCCGCGAGGGCCTCAAGTCCCTAACTCATAGTCCTTGACACTCTCTCTCTCTATGTGTCCAAAGCTACTACAAGTACCCGTGACCTTGACTAAAGTGCTTACACATACATCTACCACATGGCCTACATCATCGGTGGCTCAAAGGTGGTTTTACTCTGTTGGGGCAGGTTACATTGGGTTGTGGGGTTTCTCTCTCTTTCTCTCTTGGAAAAGATGTCCTAACTCCTCTTCCTTAGGAGTCTCCATGAAGTTTGCCAATGTTGATCCTTCTTCATTAAATTTGCTATAGCAGTCTCTAGCCATATATCCTAGCTTCCCACAATTGTGGTAAATGAAGGTCCTTCCTCCTCCCCTGCCTCTTCCTCATCCTCATCCTTGTGAGAATCCTCCTCGGGTGTAGAATGCTCTCTCCTCTCCAGTTGTTGGATCCAACCCTTTCTTCTCTTCTTTGACCTTGGTCTCTTGCTTTAGTAGAGCTCCTTCTATCTCATGCAGCTTCAATTCTGGTACATTCTTTAAGGTTACCACAATGTTCTCATATTCTCCTTTGTCCACACTCTTCAGAAGCACTGTTAGTGCCTCATCATCCTCTACCTTCTTCCCAATGGTTGGCTGCAAGTTGTTGCTTAATGCCTTTGTATTTGTTCAAGTGTGTGGTTAGAGGTTCACTTTCCTTCATGTCAAGTTTGTAGAATTGCATTAGCATATTTCTTTGAATTTTTTGCTTAAGTGCCAATGTGGTGAATGATTTCATCATTTAGGCTAAGTGCAATGAGCCCTAATGCTTTCTCATTCCTGCTCTTCCACTCATTCTCCCCAATCTCCTCTGGACATTCATCTCTTCTCTCAACTAGACCCCACAGATTTTTTCTCATGAGCAAATACATGGTCTTTGTTTGCCATGTATGGAACTGCTCCCCACCCATTAAATTTAGCTATTTCTTGTGCCTCTCGTGCTTATGATGATGTGAAGGGAGTCTTACCTCTTGATCCTATTCAAGATTCAAGGGCAGTGTCTACCCTTTTACAACTCAAATCTAGTGTTAAATGATGATTACAACAGATTTATGAGCATAAATTCACCAAAAATTACATAAAGCCAAGTGTAGCTGATCCTGTAGTAGTACTGAATGGTTGGAGTATCAAACCATCTCCAAGTTGCAATATGAAGTGATAGGGATCTGTATCAGATACCCAATGGTAAATTTGAACCATCAATTGTACCAAAAACTAGTGATTAGTATTAATTAATCATTGATTAATAAAATAATCTCTTTTTTGTGTGCAAAAAATAGAGTGTGCGGGGAGGCCAGATATGGTGCCTTAGAGTTGGCCGTGGTACTGGAAGTACTCCTTCTTGTTCTCAACCTTCTCGGTGTGGTTGATTATGGTTCCTTGACACTTCTCCATGAGTGAGCCAAGGTGGGTGGTCTTCTGATGCATCGTCTTGGCCGATTTTCCCTTGCTCTTCTTCTTTAGTGTTCAGTCTTTACCACACCCGAGGTCAGTGGTGACCCTAGCTTTTTAAGGAAGGGGTCCGAGCTCAACTCTTGGCCATGACACTGAAAAAAGAAGATTTATCAGTCAAAGGACTGGTAGGAGCACCTCCTTCCTTTGTTAGTGTTCTCTTCTTATTAGTTTGGGACATCTAGTGTTAGGTTGTGACTTCGGTATCAATAAAGATGTGTATGAGGGAACTGGAGGATGATTTTCAACTCTTTGGATTATGTCAGTTATGGTCATGATTCTGTAGGCTACGGAATCACAACATGCCACATGGCATTATTTTCACTTGTTTATGCACCAAAGACATTGGGAAGTATAATTGTCTTTGGGAAGTATAATGTAACTTGGTCTACGTCCTTTCATGTCGATCTTCTAACCGTGATTTTCCAGACACGGTGGACAGTGGCATGATTTTGTAGAGATAACATGGCATTATGATTACTAACGTGGCCAATCTCAGTTGTGATTTGGAAGGTGTAGAATCACGGTGAGAGTTTTGTTGAGATTCATCTTGGAAAGGGCTATTGGCATCTTCTTTTACATTTTGTAGTGGTTAATTAATGTTTGTTAGAGGTTTCAGCAGAGCCGTGACTCTTGCTGACATGGCCATCCCCATCGCCATGATTTTGTAGGTAGAATCACGGTGAGTGTATGGTTGAAATTCATCCTAAAAAGGGCCATTGGCATCTCTAATAATATTATTGTATTGCCAATTTTTTATTTTGTGAAGTCTCATTTGCCGTGATTCTACAATCACGATGCCAAGCCACCATGGTTGTGCAAATCTACAAAATCATGCTATTTGATGTTGTGATTTTTTTTATTTTGAGGGTTTAGAAGGATTCTCCTAGGCAGTGCATACCCTTATATGTGAGTACATGCAAGGTTTATGTCATTCATAAGAGGAGAAAAGAGATTTGAGTTATGTTTTTTTTTAAACGAGGGTTTCAATTAGGTGTGTTGATTAATGGATTGAAAGCAAACTCAACAACAAGAAAGAAAGAAAGATATATTAACGTCTCCTAAAGGCCGAAATGGCCCTTGAGACCAAAACAAGGTACAACTGATGATGATGATGCTCCCACCCCAAGTGTGTTGTGTGTGGTGGCGATTTATTGGCATCTCTCTTGCTTTGATGGATGAATATGCAGCACATGCAATCGTTTTGCAAGAGGAAGCAATGAAAGCTCAAAGCAGGAACTCGAAAATGACAAGAACGATGAAATAAATCACCTTTGTAGTCGATGGGATCACGACGGCGGTTGGGTATTAATGTGTGAGTGACACATGGTAGCATATCATTGGTCTAAGTATATGTGAAGTGATCATGCCAACCAATCACGATGAGAATCACGTCAGGCAAAATGAATCAAAATGGTGAAATATGCAAGCATAAGCAATCTTAGCTCATCATGGGGGTTTAGGATTTGGAGGTTTTGTCTCAATTTGATTCACAGTGATTGCCGTGATTTTGCAAGGGTAGGAGTCATGATCGTGTTTCTTATAAAATCATGACAATGAAACTTGTGAAGCATCAAGAAGGCTAAATATGCATTCTAGGAATCATGTATAGCTATAAATGTGGATTTTACCCATCTTGGTTTGGCATGATTTTGCAAGGTTAAGAATCACAACCGTGATTCCTTAAGAATCATGGTGATGAATGTGTCCCAATTTTCAGTAAAGAGGCTTTTGAGTGGTTGTTAATAGTATTAAAACTCAGTTAGCATGTAAGTCCACCTTGTTGGAGCTAGTTCTATGATTGTGATCACGTTATGTGTCATCCTTCTATTTTGGTGTTGCAGCTTCTTCCTAACTTCCTTTGCTTTTTTGGAGCTCGCTTGGCTAAACCCAAGCATATCTGGATGAAACTCTTGATGTAGAGGGGTTCTGTTGGTATAGCATTTCTAGTTCATCCTTGGATTGCAGTAACTCTTGATCCATCCATTGAATCAACCAGTCCATAGAATATGTAGTAGATTCTTATGGATACATTTCCTGTTTGGAGATGTGATCTTATGTGTCTACGACAACAGCTTTGCCTTAGGGTAGGGAATCATGTAATTCTTCTATTTTACCCCAGTTTTATTGGCACGTGTGATGTTGGCACTTAGTGTGACGTTGGGTTGGGAAGGTTCTTGTGGCTTTTATTCTCCTGTTTTACACCAATTTGATTGGCACTTAGTATGACCTTGGGTTGGGAAGGTTCGTGTGGTTCTTGTGGCTTCCTAGTGACAACTTTGGTGGGCTTTTGTTTGCATCGACATTCCCATCTAACCTTGACCTCTTGGGCTAGGATTAGTGAGGTCGGATTTTGACTTGGCTTCTATTTTAGCACCCACATCTTCTTTGTTACTTATCTTTGAGTATCTATCTTCTTTGTTTCTTTTGCTACTACTTCCCAGTCCGAGTTTGGCCAATTAGCTTTAGTGTAGCAGTAATGGGTTGTGGTAGTCGATGGTGAGGTGACATGACAATGTCTTTTTTAAGGGATTACAAATTCAATTTTTGGCTTTGTGATTATTTCATCAATGCAAATGTCCTTCAAAGTGTGCAACATACACTAGAAAGAGAAAACCAAACCCCTTCCAATTTTATCATGACCAAGTCAAGCAAGATTAGATACTTCACAACCATATATGACTAGACGTTTATCTAACAAGGCTTGCACAACTTCGTGTCTCCCTAAAATTGAACCAAGAACTATACTAAGTGTAAGTGAAAGTCCCTAATCATACCTATATACCATACAACTTCCCATGAGATTTCAGGCGCTTGTTCCACCTAGGTACGTTCTAGAAATGCTACTAGAACCTCCATATTCTAGCCCATTAAGGATCTAGAAAAACTACTACCACATTTAGCATGAAGAGACGAATCCGTTGATGCAAATAGAATTCATATTGGTGGTGTTGGTAGCAAGGAAACAACTACTAGAATCAAGGTCACCAATGTCAGTTTTAGGGTAATTGAGAGGCCGTGAATTATGTAAGATTAATTTTGATTGAAGGGATTCGAAAAAATATGAAATAGGCTCTTTTACCTCTCCTTCCAAGCCTTTTTTTTAACCTTTTTTGGGCCTTGTTTTTATTACCAAGAATGCAAGTTATAGAGTTATGCATAATTCTCTTACTAAAAATCAAAGGTAAACATACTATGGCAAGGAAAAAATTACGAACTATTTTTGACTCAAGGGTTATTTTTGAGGGGTCTTTGATATTGTCAAGCTATTTCGCTTTTTTTAAAAAAATTAAGAAAAATTGCCCAAAATTTTTTAGTTTTTAGCGAGTTCTAGAGACAAATTTGCCAAAAGTACACTGTATACTGCCATATAAGATAGAAATTTTCAAAGATTCGCCCAAGTTTCTAAAGTTTTAAGTTTATATAAAAAAACATTCGCCAACCCATCTATACTTGTACTATTTGACTGGTGTCTGATTTTTTATCATGAGTTACTATACTATATTTTTGTAATAGAGTTCAAGGCATAAGAAATAGGATAGAAAAGAATTCACTATAATTGACTTTTTTGAGTCAACCACTTAACAGAACTAAAAGTGTCCCATGCCACTTTTATATCCAATTACCAAACTAGTGCTAAGGAAGATTCGCAAGCCCCTGTAAGCCCCTGTAGACCAAAAGAAATCACATGGTTTGTGCCCATGTGTCTAATGTAGGATTCTCATATTTGTATAGGCCAACGAGGATGAAACAGAGGACATCTCTAATCATTCTAATGATCGACAGACATACCATACCATCTCTCGCTAGAAGGTCAATTCTTGAAAGGCACGTCTGAGACAATATCAAAGGCTTTGCCAAAGTTCACAAAGGAACAATAGACTCACCACTTTCACAACTTAGCATCCTCAATTATCGCATCCTCAATTATCGCTCTCAATGTAAAGACAAATTCAGATTTTATCACAAATCAACATATCTTGGCCACTGCACGTCCAATCATGATAATGCAATAGTCATTAGTGTCCAATGGATCCCCATCCTTGTAACTCATGTGCATGACCAAAGTGCTCATAAGTTCTCGCAGTCTTTACCAATGTCAATACGAAGTTTTCATAAGGCTTTAGTAAGATTAGATATGGTGAAGAGTGTAGCAATGTGAATCTAAGAGGTGTGCTAAGTTGGGAGGTGTAAGATTTGGTCAATGTGCGCCAAGTAGTACGGCCAATGATGGGAGTGAGTGATGTTTTTAAATTTAACTCTCACAATGCATCACTGCTTATCTACACTGGAAAATAGCTGCTCAATAGCAGGTAAAAGTCATCCTCACGCTTAGCCGAGAAAGTGACAGCAGATACTGCTAGGATAATCCTTTGCCCTTGGAGCTCAATAATCACCCAACCACCACCTTAACTTGTAAGATGCATAAGCATGTGGCTTTGCAATCTTCACATACTAACTATTTTGAGGCATGGTCCCACATGGGAGCTTAGGTGTGATGCTAGAAAGGAATTGTGACCCACCTCTGTGTGGTCAGATTGGGCACCAACCAATCCACATCAGCCAGACATCCATGTGGCAGGGAAGAGGGCAAATCAGACAGGACGGACATGCAACAATTGAGCATGCCGACCCTTGCCTAGGAACCTAAGAGGCTCTATAAATAGAACCCTCCCCCTGCTCACTAATCATCATCAGCTATTCAGCTTTCATCACCATTGACGCAGGCCAGAGCAAGAACCCACCTGCACATCTGAAGGATGTACTCAGTAGGAGATTGCCACTGATCAAGGAAAGTCCGCATTCTCCATCAGCTTGTTGTTGACCGTTTGTATTGTGCATACAATCATTGTACATTCTTTATTGTATAATTGAGCTTGGGTTCTCATAATTTACACCAAATTAGAGTAGAAACTTGAGTGTGCTTGTGTTGCATAAGTCTTCCAATGTAACTCTCTTTATGTTAACAATCATAACACCAGTAGGTCTACAAGAAGCTTGGGCGGATTCGTGCAAGCTATTGGTGAATTGGGCTGTGAGTAAAAACAATGCGGCTGAGGGGTCAAGGGTGGAGAGCCGATGGTAGAGGGGTTTCCCGTAAATGACGTCGAAGTCATGGTGAAAGTGAGCCTGTGTAGGAAAGGGGCCTGATATAAAAAAGGAGACGTAATGTGCACGTGCATGCGTGTGTGTGTGTGCGCGTGTGTGTGTGTGTGTGTGAGAGAGAGAGAGAGAGAGAGAGAGACTAATGAAGCAAACAATAACACACATGCAGAAAGCCAGCCCCACAGTTCATAACCCGACCAAAAAAACTAGACATCTAACCATGGTATTCTCATCTCAATAGTAGGAGGCTTCATGCTGGGTTCAGGAAAATTGACCTCTTTCATTCTGCTTCCTGTTTATGAACAGGAAACTGCTTTGCTTATTCTGGGTTGAATTCTCACAATACACCGTGTACGTTAACGGAAAACAAAAAGAACTCACAAGTGATGTCTGTTTACCACTCCAAAACAGGTGGTTCTACTTATCCCAATTTTTCAATCACGGCATCCACCATCTCTTGTGTTGTGCTGTTCCCACCGATATCCTTTGTGCGATGAACACCCTCCTTGATCACACCCATGACAGCCTGCTCCAGTCTATCAGCAAAGGCAGGGAACTGCAGATGTCTCAAGAGCATAGATGATGATAGAAGCAGTGCTATAGGGTTTGCTCTCTTCTGCTGTACAAGCTTCTCATTTCCGACATTGCCAGCTGAGGCTCCCTGCTCAAAGATAGCATGTTCTGCACCTACATTCCCTGGATGATGATGATCATGCTAAACGATTATATTCAAAGAGAAAAAGGTATTCTTGTAGAAATCCACTGCCACTGACAGAAACATAAAAACTGCTGAACACAGCTACTTACCTCCAGGCATTACACCAGTTCCACCAGCTATACCTGCTGCTGTATTTGCCACAAGGTTGCCATATAAGTTTGGCGTGACCTGCAATCCAGACAAGTTTTTCCTTGTGGGAATCAGCCTATCAAACACAAGAGAGCAAAGATCAATTTGCAACATGCAGAGTATGAAGATCACAAGCACAAGAAGCCAGATGTGGGGAAACCTGCCTCTCCCTCTCTCCCCCCTCTCTAAGGTTTCTAGAACCCCTCTCAACTGGGAGCCTCAGAAGTGGAAAGCCTAGTCCACCCTTTCCAGTCCAGATCATCCTGTCAGCTCATCATCCCAAACCCCACCCCCCACTCACTCTGTTTGCTCGCATTGCCTGCTCATCCCTCCGCACAACGTGGCCACCAAGGCTCATAACCCAACCAGCACACAGCTTCAACTAGGCTCTCTCCTGCTCTCACTAAAAAATACACATGATTTACTAAGAAACTTTAGATAATACACTTCATCTTGGAAAATGAAATGAAATTTTAAAGCAATACATCGTGTACTCAATGTAGTGGTTTAGAAATTGGAGGAAATTCAGAGAGGATATGAAGGAAAGAAAGACATGAAGGAAAGAAAGACAAGTAAAGAGGAAGAGAAGAAAGAAGGAAAGAGGGAGTATGTCACCGAAGCATCAAAATACAAATTGCTGACATGCAAAAACGCAATGCAGCGGAAAAAAAAAGGTTTTAAGAAAAGTGGAAATTTTTTTTAAAATGTACTGATGTGCTGTTGATGACGTGGCACTGCCACATAGCAAGATAGTTGAAGGGAGCTATGGAAGCTCAGCTGAAAGTTAGGGTTTCATGTGGGAGACACACACAGAGAAGAAGGGGGAGAGAGAGAGAGAGAGAGAGAGAGAGAGAGAGATGTGGGGATAAGTCAACTCACCAAGTATGAGTGTGTGACTCCCCTATCACACATGTATATTTGCTCTAGTACACATAGTGCACTTAGTACATTAAAAGTACTAAGTGTACTATGTACTATAAAACTTATGGGCTTGTACACACTATAAGGGTGGGCATAATGCCTTTACCCCAACAACCTCCCACTTAAAGGCAAAGTGCCCTTAAGTAAAGGAAAAGAAAAAATCAGCATGTACATGATAATATACAAGGCCATATCAAGGCTGAAACTGGCCTCATCCAATGCCCATCAAGTGTCTGCAATGAGCAAACCGCTCTGGAGGCAAACTCTTTGTCAACAGATCAGCCGGGTTGTCATCCGTATGAATCTTGACAAGCTGAATCAGCTTGTCCTCTATCACCTCTCTGATGAAGTTATACTTCACATCCACATGCTTCGTCTTTGCATGAAAGACAAGGTTCTTTGCCAACTGGATGGCACTCTGACTGTCACAATGCAACAATGGAATATCCCCTGTATAACCCAAATCAACCACTAACCGAGATAGCCATAATGCCTCCTTGCAAGCCTCTGTGGGCTGCAATATACTCGGCCTCTGTAGTAGATAAGGCAGTGCACTTCTGCATCCTGGATATCCATGACACAGCACCTCCTGTGAATGTAAACACATAACCGGTAGTAGACTTCCGGTTATCTGGATGACCGGCATAATCCGAATCCGTGTAACCATGCACTAATGCATCCTGTTTGCCAAAGCAGATGCACATATCCTGTGTGCCCTCTCATGACACCTTTCACTGCTTCCCAATGCTTCTTGCCAGGGTTGGCCATGTATCTAGTAACCACTCCCACTGCAAATGCAATGTCCGGCCTGGTAGCAACCATGGCATACATGAGACTGCCACAAGCTGAAGCATACGGAATCTTGGCCATATCAGCCCTGTCACTATCCGACTGTGGGCTGTCCATAGCACTGAGTTTCACATATGGAGGCAAAGGAGTACTAGTCTTCTTCCCCCCTTCCATATTGAACCTCTGCAAAACTTTGCCAATGTATTCCTTCTGAGATAAATACAACACATGCTGATTTCTGTCCCGAAGTATCCGCATACCCAAAATGTGATTTGCATCACTTAAATCCTTCATATCAAAGGTCTGATGCAGCCTCTTCTTCAAGGCATCCATCTCTTTACGAGATTTCCCGGCAATCAACATATCATCAACATACAAGATGAGGATCAATAGACTGCCATCCAAAGCTTTCTTGGTGTATAAGCAGTGATCTATGTCACTCCTCCTGAAATCCTCGGATTTCATGAATGTATCAAATTTATGATACCATTCCCTTGGTGCCTGTTTGAGCCCATAAAGACTCTTTTTCAGCTTGCATACAAGCTTCTCCTTCCCATAAAAAGCAGTCTTCACATCCATCTGAATCAAATCCAGATCATCATGAGCAACCAAAGCTAATACAACTCTAAGTGTGGTCATTTTGACCACTGGAGAGAAGATCTCATCAAAGTCCACACCATATTCCTGCTTGAAGCCCTTAGCCACTAACCTCGCTTTGTATCTTGGCTTTGCATCAGGTGCAACTTTGAGCCTGTAAACCCACTTGCATGGCAAAACCTTCTTGCCTGTAGGCAAATGCACCAACTTCCATGTTCCATTTTTGCGCAGAGAATCCATCTCTGACTTCATAGCACGCTCCCAAAGAGCCTTGTCTGCCCTCTGTAAAGCCTCCTTATAACAAGAGGGCTCCCCACAATCAGTAAGCATCAAGTAGTCAACCCCTAGAACAAACCTGTCAGGGGGTCTGGAGGGTCTTGTGGACCTCCGTACCCAATGATCATCATTTGCAGATTGCTGTCCAGCCTGCATATCACCTATTGGTGGCTCCTGTTCCATGCCATAAGGTTGAAAGATCATGCCAGGTATCTCCTGGAACTGTGGGATATCCATAGGGATATCTTCTGTCATCTCTGGCTGTCCATTTGGACCATTTCCAGCACCATTTAAGGGCTGGTTTTGTTGCTGTAATGGCTGATTTACAGCCCTTGGTTGTTGCCCATGATGTCCATCATCATCAAAGATGACTCTGCCAGGCTCCTTATACATGCATGTTTCATCAAAAATGACATCATTGCTGCGTATAATCTTTCTATTCACTGGATCCCAAAGTCTATACCCCATTTCACCTCTGTCACCATATCCTAGGAATATGCATTTGTGAGACTTAGGATCAAGTTTGGTGCGTATTTCCCTGCGTATGTGCACGTACGCAACGCAACCAAACACTCTCAAGTGCTTGTAGGACGGAGGCTTCCCTGTCCATACTTCCTCTGGCACTTTCCCACCAAGTCTCGTGTTAGGTGACCTGTTTATAAGATGAACGGCTGTCATAACAGCTTCAGCCCAAAAACCATGAGATAACGCAGCATGTGACAACATAGAACGGACCTTCTCTTGAATGGTCCTATTCATCGTCTCTGCTGTCCCGTTTTGTGGAGGATCATAAGGAGTAGAGAGCTCCCTCTTGATGCCTTTAGCATCACAAAAGTCCTGAAACTGTTTGGACATATACTCTCCACCATTGTTGGAACGCAAAGCCTTCAATGTTTTGCCAGTTTGATTCTCAACATGAGCAACAAACTTCTCAAACACTGAGAATGTATCACTCTTCAAACGAAGAGGATAAACCCACACCTTGCGTGTGGCATCATCAATAAAAGACACAAAATATTTTGCCCCTCCCAAAGAAAGCTGAGGCATCTCACATACATCTGTATGCACAAGCTCTAACTGAGCATCTTTCTGTCCAAGAACTTTCTTGTGGGGGCACTGGAGTTGCCTGCCATATATACAATGCTCACAAAACTGAAAACTTGAGAGCTTCAGAGAAGGCAAGTAACCAAAACGAGACAATTGCTCCATTCCTTTGACACTCATGTGTCCCAACCGGCTATGCCACATAGAGATTTCCGGCAACTCGGTTGCATTTACATTAGCATGGTGACAAACACCACCATGCATGAAGTAAAGAGTGTCCACCTTAGAGCCTCTGGCAACAACCAGTGAGCCCTTACTAATCTTCCACTTTCCATTACCAAATGTGGTAACATAACCAGCATCATCAAGCTGTCCAGTAGAAAACAGGTTCTTCTTGATCTCAGGCACATGCCTGACATCATGGAGCATAAGCTGTGAGCCATCTGAAAACACAAGCCTCACATCACCTCTGCCAAGAATCTGGCATGCATGGTTGTCACCCAAATAAACTACTCCTTCATTGCCAGCAGTATACCTGACAAACAAGTCTCTGCAACCTGTGACATGAAAGGAGGCACCTGAATCAATGATCCATGAGTGCATACCATGACCATCTCTTGCATGGAGTGAATGGGCATCAAGTGAAGACATGAATAGGACTTCATCCTCACTGTCACCTGCATGTGACACATTGACTTCTTCAATCTTGACTCCACTTTTGCCCTTTGGCTTTGCATCTTTGGCTTCATCTTTGTCTTTGTCTTTTCCTTTGTCCTTTTCCTTTTGATCATTCTTCCATTTGTAGCATTGCTTTTTGAAATGTCCCTTCTTGCCACAATAATGGCATTCCAAGTCCTTTTTGGAGCGGGACTTGCTCCTTCCCCGTTCTTGGCTTTTACCCCTTTGCTGGGATCTCCCACGTGCATTCATTGCATTGGACTTTCCAACAGAGTTGTTCTTCCTGTTCATCTCCTCTTGAAGGAGAGCACCCTCCACATCTGCATATGACAGCATAGCATTTGAATTGCTAGTGGCTGTCCTGAATGTGTCCCAACTCTCTGGCAAAGTGCATAAGCGAAAGGTGGCTTTGAACTCATCGTCCATTGTCAACTTTTGATTGATGACCTGGCTGACAACACCATTAAACTCATTTAGATGGGCTGTCATAGACGCCCCTTCCTTCATTTGAAGACCTATGAGTTTCTTCAACCAATACACTTTGCTTGAGGCACTTTGCTGGGCATACAAGTCCTGCAATCTTTGCCACATTCCCCAAGCTGTCTTCTCTTCACGTATGCTGAAAAGTAAAGAGTCTGACACAGACAACATGATGGTGGATCTTGCCAGCTCATCCATATCTTCCCATTCTTCAGCAGTAAGAGAAGCGGGCATTACACCCCTTTCTTTGATGGGCTTGTGCTGCTGCTTCTGGAGCAACACATTATAGCACTGGGTTTGCCAAATGTCATAATTATGTGAGCCTTCAAGCTTCTTGATGTGAAGCAATGAAGAGCCCTCACCTGTGGTTGCCATAGCAATATGCAACCTTTGACACAATCAATGCCTGACTCCCTGCAAGATGTGCAAACACTGCACCAAAAAAAGCACACAAAGTGCTCACAGTTGTTCTCCCAAAGTTTATCTCCCACTGCGGAAGCACGAATGCAACTCTCCTCCCACTAAATGTGATAAAATCACCAAAATCTGGTTGCTGCAGATTTATGACAGCACCTTAGATGTGCTCTGTTCCCCTTCCAAAATACTGTACAATAGTACTAAGTGCTCACCAATGATGTACCAAATCTGTACCGCCAAGTACAGCAGCTGAAAATGAGCCTTTTCCTCACTCAAATCAATGTACAGCCATGCCAAAACTTGTACAAAGTTGTACCAAATCTGTACCAGCAAGTACAGTAGCAATAAATGCTCTCCTGGCTGTCCAAATGAGTGAAAATCAGACCTTGACAGTCCCCACCATTGCATACAACAGTCCCGGACAGAAATTGGGCAAAAGCCCCTTGACTGCAAGTGGATTTCTGAGGGTTCAAGGCATAAAAGTCTTCCTTGCTGCTTTGCCAAGCTCAACAAGCACAAAATCTTGAAAAGCCCCTTGATTCAAGATCAATTTCTGATCATGAATGGTACATTAATGCACATGAAGGCATCCAGAGTCTTCACAATGCTTCCCCCTGGCCACATATACATCCAATACATAAAAGCCCTTTGATTTACTGGCACATTGTGTGCTTGACAGGCATCAACACATTGCCCAAAGCATCAAATGCAAGTGCCTGCATGCAAAACAACCCAATTGGCACAAAAGCCCTTTGATTTGCACTCCAATTTCTTGCAATTTAGCCCCGAATGTGAGATTGCTCACATCATACAACATGTATGAATGCCCAATGGCACAATTACATCAAAAGCCCCAAATGTTGACACACAATTTCCTGCCAATTGACCCGGAATGTGACCAATGTCACCCAATGTTGCCAATTGTGCTCAAATCTGAGCCATTAGGACCTGTACCTGCTCAATTGATGAAAATGGACATGCAAATCCCAAAAAATTGAAGCAAATACCTCTGAAGCGATGATCAATCAGTGCTGCACACGGCAGCACCTGCTCCCAGGCCTTGGACACACACTACGATGACTGCACAATCTCAAAGCTCTCTGAGCCCAGACGGTAACAATCATGGCCGCTTCTCTGACATCACGATTGGCCCCTTCCTTCGTCCAGCCTGCGCTCGAGAAGGGCTCTCTGGCTGCTCTCCAGCCCGCTTCTGTGGCTGCCTCCTTCGGCCTCAAGCCTTGCTCTGCAGCCAAGGTCTCTTGCTCTTTTTCAAGATGATCTGAAGGACCTGGCCTCCAAAAGCAGCGAGGCGGGCAAGCTTGCCGCCGTGAGCTTGATGACCTCGGCGCTGCCCTGGAAACGACCCCTGCCGCCTGCGTTGCTTTTGCTTTAAGCTGCAAGTGGGCGTGAAAGCACCGGGGACGCCGATGACGATGACCTTCTTGCCGGCCGCGTTGGAGTGGATGGAGACCTGCTGTAGCTTGTCCTCTGCGTCGAAGTAGGCCAGGGCGCCGTCGGGCAGAGGATCACCCACTGCGTGGTACTTAATCTGCAGAAACTACCCGTGAAGCTCTGAAAAGCTTCTTTAGAAAGAGAGGAAGAACTCGTTGGCTTTGATACCAGTTGAAGGGAGCTATGGAAGCTCAGCTGAAAGTTAGGGTTTCATGTGGGAGACACACACAAAGAAGAAGGGAGAGAGAGAGAGAGAGAGAGAGAGAGAGACATGTGGGGATAAGTCAACTCACCAAGTATGAGTGTGTGACTCCCCTATCACACATGTATATTTGCTCTAGTACACATAGTGCACTTAGTACATTAAAAGTACTAAGTGTACTATGTACTATAAAACTTATGGGCTTGTACACACTATAAGGGTGGGCATAGTGCCTTTACCCCAACAATAGCAGCACAAGGCAACCTTACAGGCTTGGAATGATGCAACCAGCTTTTGGAAAGCAAAAGGTTAAAAAGCTTTTTAAATACTCAAAAGAGGAGCTTTAATTATTAAAAAAGATGCTTTTTGGGCTATGAGTGAGTTTTAAAGCACTTTTCCCACTTTTGGGCAAGAACTATATATTTAGCTATTCTCTCATTGTTGAGACATGTAAAAAGACGAGGGCTCTCTAGCTCTAAGAACTTGTACTCACGACTCCTCCAAGGGGTTTTATCTAATATAACTCGGAGAGGGGGGGGGGGGGGTCAGCCCAAGGCTATTCCGACCCCTAGTGTGGTGTCTTCTCTCTCTACTCTCTCTTTTGTTTATTTTTAGATTTATCAAGGTTTTACGTGTGAATTTATTGTTTTCTTCAAGATAAGCAAAGTACCCGTCCCTAGCTAGTTGGGTAGTGGTTGCAAACCAGGTTCTTCTTGCCACCATGTGGTACATTACCTCCTGCTCGTCTTTCTCCCACGCATGTATTAGTCAAGTTTAGAGTTTGATCCGAAACTTTATGTGGGCTGGCAGTGATGGGAGACCGGCCAGAGCCAAGGTGGCCTGGAAAGTGATCATTCAGCAACACATAGGGGGCTTGGGCATTGTCAACCCCTCCATTCAGAGCCGTGCCTTGTTGGGTAAGTTGATTTTCGAGATCTTCTTCCTAGCGGTGACCCTTGGAAGGACTTCCTCTTGGCTAGGATCTCCGCCTGCACCCCGATCCTGGGGGGCCCCTTGCCCTCAGAGCACGAGATGGATTTCATAGAGATGTGGCCACATGGCTTCAGCCCAGCATTTGAGGACAGATTTGCAGCCAGTCTCTTGCATGCTTGGAATCATCTCAAGCCAGCCCTACAGCAGTCAGCTTCGGTAGCCTCTAAGGAGCGGCCCGGCTCATCTCGAATCCTATGGTCCATCCGCCTAGTGGTCACATGCTCGGGCTCGCCCACACGTATCATGGGGAGCCTTGAGTACGGGCCCCGGTAGGTCACTTGGAGATTGGCTTGCATTCAAACAGCTACCACAAGAGGCTGAAGAGAGAGGCCTTACTGGGATTTAGGGTAGAGACTGACTTAGCCTCGACATCGACTCTTCCATCCCTCCGGAGTGGCTGGTCTTGATACCGGATCCTTCTCCTCCACAGTGGCTGGGAGTGTTCACCGTCTCCACATTCTGGCTGGGACCTTGGTGTCTCTTTGGAGGCAGAAGGTTGGAAGAACTCCATGGTGTCTGAAATCTTTTGAAGGATGGGGGAGCTGGCTTTGGCGGGACTTTCACAATGAAGGCTTTGGCAAAGTCCTTCGCCATTTTGACGGCTTCAGCCATGGATACTGGCTTGGCATTCTTGACCATTGTGTCTAAGGGTTCGTTCATTCCCCGAATGAACCTGGCCATGAGTTGCTCTTCATCTAGAGGTGGTGAATATTTGAGTAGAAGAGCGAATGCCTGGTGATATTCTTCGATGGTTTTGCTCCCCTGTTTTAGTTTTAAAAATTCATTCATTTTGTTTTCTAAAAACCCAGGGAGACAAAATGCCTGGTTGTATCCACGCCCCAGAGGGTGAATATATTCAAGACCTTGTGAGAGAAACTGGAGTACATGGGCACTTTTCCACACCAAGAAGAGGAATAGGCTCTCAACTACATAGTTGGAGAGGCTTGTGTTCTGTCATTGCAACTTGCGAGTGATAGAGCAGAAGGGCAACCCCATCGAGCCTCGCCAAGTCAATCCTGACAAGATTGATATCACAAAGTGCAAGGAGATCCCCGACATCCCTAGGAGAAGAGAGATATCTATTCCATGTTGTATGAGGAGATTACAGCTACATCTCATGATACACGATCCCAGGCACTTGCTAGTACCAGTGCGACACCAACAAATCATGAGAATGAGACATTTGAGGAGAACTCAGCCAATGGTACTAGTAGTGAGAGTGAGGATCAGCGTGATGGAGAGGATGATGAATATGATGGGCAGGAGGATGAGTCTTGAACTCTCATGAGCCTTGAGTCATTTATCTATGTACTTTTTTTGGATTTGGTGGACCGTGGGACATTGTATGATTGTCATGATTCTTGGGAGTCATCATGATTTACCTTTATTATGATGTTTTTTATCGTGTTAAGTGAAGTACCATACTCTTGGCTGGCCAGTATCATGTATGGAATGTAGATTCTGGAGAGATGAATATGTTGTTTTCTAGCATTGAATCACTGTTTACATTGAATAATAACGAATCCAATGTATTTTCTCATGAGTCATGTTTCTCAAGTATTCTGCTTGCTGAAATAGGCTAAGGCCCAAACACTTATTTCTTGTACTATTGAACATTCTATATTAAAAATATATATATATATTCTTGCATTTTTGTTTGGAACTTTTTTTTGCCGTTTCAAAAAAATATAAAACTTTTGAAGCGTTTTTGAAACCCGTTTCAAATCAGGCATTTCTTGAACTCCTAGTAACTATGCACCTATGGAGGAGGACCCTCCTGAAGTTGAGGAAATGGAAGAGATTCTCCAACCTGAACAGAGCAAATTCTTGGATGCTAAATGGTTGGATGAACAAACATTAAAAGATTATCCAAAAATTTTGGATGCCTACTTGGAAGCTTTTCAGTTTCGGTCAGCTGTTTAGAAGAGGAGGGAGATGCCACCATTCGGCTCCCTGAACAACAAGGTATCCTTAAATAAATGCAAAGATGATTCTCACTGGATCTTTCTATGCATTTGGACACCAATTTGATTGGCGAATCAATGTTCAGTATTTGGGCTTTGCTGATATGATCAGTAGTCCTATGACATGGACTGATATTTTCAGAGGGATGAGAGCTTTGCTGATATGATCAATAGCACGTCTAGCAGTGCTAGTGTGACTAGTAGGCCTGGAGGTGTGACCAATATGACTGGAAACACTGGAGCTCGGGGTCATCTAGTATGACTAGATCCTTGGGTGAGATACATGGCTTGAGAACAGGGGATTTCCAATGTATATTTGCATATGCACTTCATTTTATGTATGTGCGAATATAAAAGATTTATTAGATGCATGACTTGTTTTCGTGTCCTGCATGCTTGCGTATGTCCGGTTTCGTAGCGCTGGGGACGCCCGGAACTACTAGCAGCAACTAGCTACGAAACTGTGTGGATGCCTTTGCTTGTTGATTTCTGATTGGGACACCCACTTTTAAATCATTTACGAAGGCTGGTGGTATTTTAGAATAAAATAAATAAATAGGACATTGATGGCCACGTGGGTAACTTCTAGAGCCCTCACACGCTTATAGTATGGTAGTCGACGTGGGGAAAAGAAGGTGGCTGGCTGGCGAAGAACCGGGCACCGTCTGACTCTTTCGCACACCGACGGGGAGAAGCATTGGAAGCAGCCGGAAACATTCGAGACCTTTTCTCTCTCTCTTTCTTGTGGTTGGCGAACTGAAGCGAAAAGGACACCTACCTCTCTCTTTCTCCTGCAGTCCGCGAACTGAAGCGAAAAGACTCCTCTTTCCCTCTCTCTCCTGCAGTCGGTGAACTGAAGCAAAAGGAGTTCTCCCCTCTCTCTCTCTCTCTCTCTCTCTCTCTCTCTCTCTCCTGTTCCCAGTGGACTGAATCGAAGGGAAATCCTATCTCTCTCTCTAACTGATGGACTGAATCAGTTGCACCTTAGAGGAAGGGAAAAAAAAGCTGGACACAAATTCTGTTTTTCTCTCAAGGCAGTTTATTACATACAGGGCTGCGTACAAAGTTACTCTCTTCTCCTATGAACAGATTGCTGCTTACAGGCTGCACATAGAGCACCTTTCTCTCTGTCTCTGTACAGGGCTGCTTATGGGACAGTACCGCAGGCCAGTGAATCCATTGGCTCTTTCATCTACACCCGGGCTGCAAACACGGAAGTACCGCTGTTATCATTGTTATATTATCTCACATACACTCAAGTACAATCATAAACAAAAGTGTGAGACCTGCTAAAGCCTCTCCATCATCAAACCCTTTCCTTGATACAAGTGCCTTAAAAGAGTATCAATTGGAAGGTATGTACTAGAAAGAGTTGTTGCACACATATGTTTCAGTATATGTTTGAAGACTAGATGAGCATGGCTCTCTAGATGCATCCAGCTCAGTGTGAGACTAGGAGAGCTTGTGAGATCCACATAGTTGACTATGTGAGACTGGGTTTCTCTCGTGAGATCTACACTAGCCTAGTGTAATGGTAGAAGTACCCCTTGCCTTGGGCTTGGGCGAAGGATTTGTTTTATATTGTTTTCATCTTTGATACTTGGAAATCCAGTGCAAAAGCACCCTCTACATGTATCTGTAAATACTCCCTGTAATAAAGTTGTATTTAGGGGAGGGGGGGTGGCGGTTCCGGACCCATTGTGTTGTCAGCTTCTCCAAATCTTTTATACTCATTAAGTTGGCTACAACTTCATCCACACCTCCAACATCGGCCACTAATGCCGTCCAACTCTTACTTGCCTTAAACTTAGTGCCAACAATGGTATTTGATGATAAGCAAGAGGGTGAGGTTGAGCGGCAAAAGAAAGCCTTCATTCGTACCTATGGCACAGCAAAGAGATAGCAATTCATTGTCCTCTTCGATATGAGTGTGGGTGAGTGTGGTTGTATCTGGTAAAGCTATTTGTACTTGTGTCTTTAATGTGAGGTTTAATATTCCTGGAAATTTGGATTGTACTTCCCACCTCGGTTTCAGATTATACCAAGTGGCACACTGCACAAGCCTCCAAGACCTCTACCTCCACAGTAGCCACCGGCAACTCTAAGGATGCCATTTCTCCTCAGGTGGCTAAAAAGATGAGTTGTACACTTGTGTTAGAATTTATGCATCTTAGTGTATTTGGGGTTGTCCCATTTATTGAGTATTTTAGTCATTTTTCTCCTATTTTAGGAGTCGTGGAGCTGTCGGCCAGCTTCCACACTACACTATAAAAGGAGTCACCTCATTGTGCGCTTTCCCATCCATTCCTTACACAAGTTCAACATTCTCTTGCTAGCTATTGCCATTGTAAAGCTTCAAGCTCTTATAAAAGGTGATCTTGTCCACAAGCTCTCTACTCTCTCTCTTGTTCTGTTTATGCTTCCGCCTATGCATTCTCCAACATGGTATCAGAGCCGGAATGTAACACGCCCATCTTCAATAATACTACCTGCCCATGAATTTATGGTCTTTTGTGATGTAAAAAAATCAACAATTTGAATAAACGAGTTGTTTCCACTTAGAATCTTAGAATTTTGAGTCCAAATTCGGAATCTGCACGCGATTTTACCCTAATATAGGATTTTACAACATTCAAAACGAACACTGGATCGAGCCTATACGTAATTTTTAATTATTTTCAGTTAAAATAAGGCAAACTTAAACCTTAATAAATGCACGACCGGGTGTCCAATTGACAAACGGTCAGCACCCCTACGACCAAGGAGATACCCCGGACATTTTCGCACAAAAAAAATCCGCACTATCGGGCGCTTCGGCACGCATATCGAGGCCGACGTCCCAAATTAAGGATCCTTGCCCCAAAAAGATGTACGCAAGGACCAAAGGCCGACCGCCCTAGTGTACGGTCCACATAGACCGCCACGTGGACGCCCATGCTGCCTCTGCTCCTGAAAGGTACATGCGTACCATAGCTTTTGTCCACGCACAGGTACCACTCCTTTTCCCAAGCTCATGCGGGCCGGTGTACTTTCACCGTACACCGTCCTTTGCACCCACGCTTTGCTCTCCTTTTCCCTGCACCCATACCCGTACTTGCACCTATATAAACCCCCTAGTACCTCGTGGCCGAGAGACCCCAACCCACTACTGTACTCGTACTTATCATTCTGCCAACGTCTGCACCCAGTTCCCTGTGCCGTACTGAATCGCCGTACTGTACCTGACAACCTTCCAGCAAGCCATTTTCCACCATCTCCAAGTAAGGCCTCTGCAGGATATTTCTTGTCTCCTCTCATCCTTGAGGCTAGAGTATCCTTAGCTACTCTCCCTCCCCCGTGTGAAGACTTAAGGGGAGGACCCCTACGACCAAGGAGATACCCGGGACATTTTCGCCGGAAAAATATATATATATATATATCACACCGTCGGGAGCTCCGGCACGCATATCGAGGCCAACGCCCCAAATTACGGATCCCCGCCCCAAAAAGATGTCACACACACTCGGGCGCCCGTGCAAGGACCAAAGGCCGACCGCCCTAGTGTACGGTCCACATAGACCACCACGTGGACACCCATGTTGCCTCTGACCCGGAAGGTACATGTGTACCATAGCTTTTGTCCATGCACAGGCACCACTCCTTTTCCCAAGGACATGCAGACCACAGGCTTTTCACGTGTGAAGTCGGCCAACAGCAGCAGACAGCAGAGAGAAGCACGGAGAAGCAGAACCAGTCGGCCATCACCTGGATCACTCCAAGAACCTCAAGACAGCCTCCCACACCTGGTAAAAATAGGAAAAAATATGGAGAGTGGGGAAAAATGAGAAAACACCTAAATCGGGCGGACACACCCACAACAGAGGCCCTGGTGTAAGTATACAAACAGGAGATGACTACTAACAAGAGCAACTAAGGACACTCTAGCCTCAAGGGTGAGAGGAGGCAAGAAATATCCTGCAAAGGCCTTACTTGGAGATGGTCGAAAATGGCTTGCTGGAAGGCTGTCGGATACAGTACGACGGTTCAGTACCGCGCAAGGAGCTAGGTGCAGACGCTGGCAGAATGACAAGTACAGGTACAGTAGTGGGCTGGGGTCTCTCGGCCACGAGGTACTGGGGGGGTTATATAGGTGCAAGTACGGGTACGGGTGCACGCAAAAGGAGAGCAAAGCGTGGCACTACTGGTACAAGAGCTCTTGGGTGCTGATGATGTGAGTGGGGATGTCATAGCACATAGTTTATGCTACGCACACTAGGGCTGGTCGATTGGAGCTGGTGCAGGTCATGGACCACCATCTGTAGGCTGTCGGTTGTCCTTACTGCTGGCCGACTGCTCGTGGGGCCATATAAAACGGCCCCTTGCTCCCCCACTTGTTGTATTGGGTATTCAGATTTCGGGATTTTCTTGTGTATATATAGCAGAGTTACACGCCTCTCTCTCCTTCTCTATTGCTGTATTTTTCTGCAGTGCACTTGCTCTTGTGTTCTCAGATTTTGTCTTCATCTCCGCTGCATACTCTGACTTGGTATCAAAGCTCTAGGCTCTTGATAAATCTTGGGAACTGTGTGAGCAAGAGGGGGGCTGTTTTGTTGCTGATTGGTGGACTGTTTTGGACTGATCGGGAAGAGGAGAAGCAAGAGGAAGGCGGGCTGATTTGCTGGACAGCCACTTGCAGGTTTAAGAAGTTCTTTTTTCCCACCCACCCACCCTTTTCAATTACACTCCCGCAATGGCAGATCTACTTAAGATGGCTGAGAGGCATGTGAAGATCCCGACACTCCCCACGTTCCCAGTGGACCATCAGTTGGACGGGAACAACTACGGCATATGGAAGGTAATGATGGAATCTGTTTTGGAGTCTTATGACCTTGCTGATTTCATTGTTGTTGGGGTTCCACGGCCGGAGTTAAGAGGAAGGGCGATTCGGAAGGAGCGCGAGGCACAGGCACAGTTATGGGATCGTGTCAACGCCAGAGTCCGTTCTTTCATTTTCCTCAACTGCACACCGCAGGTAATCAATCATATCAAGCATATGACGTTGGCCAGAGGTATATGGCAGCATTTGGCCTCTCTCTATAACAGAGTATCGCCCATGAAGAGGATTTCCTTGGAAGTACAGATGCGGGTGATGACTCCTGCAAAGTCGTCGACAATGCGGGAGCACATCAACAAGCTGCAGGCTCTTCAGCAAGAAGTTCTTCAGGCTCGGAAAGAGATATCATCGGAGGATATGGCCATAATGATGCTGTCACATTTGCCCTCTCAGTACTCAGCATTCTACTCTTCTTTGATTACCAGTGGCAAGCTCAGCACCATCACATGGGAGGAGCTTGTGCCCGTGGTCTTGGACCAAGAGGAAAGATTCACAAACCCTCCACAAGGCGGAGGTTTGGAGGCCTTAACTGGCCAACGGTCAAAAGGCCGTAACAACAAGGGCAAAGGGAAGGCTTCATCGGAGAAGTCTTCTGAGAAGATGTCCAACACAGACCGCGAGAAACTGAAGGCAGAGAGGACCTGTAATGATTGTGGCGAGAAAGGCCACTATTGGAGGCAGTGTCCCAAGCGGAGCACCGAGAAGGGTGCCAAATCCTCAGCAGCAACCGTGAAGACTCCAGCTTTTGTGCACATGGAGGTTATGGACACCAGTGTTTCATTTTCTTCGTGCAGGGAGGAGGTTGGAGGACTCTCCGCTACGGATACTCGAGAGTGGATTCTAGACAGTGGTGCTTCCAAGCACATGACTCCTTCCCGTTCAGATTTACAGGATTTCTGCCAGGTATTCTGGTCACATTCTTACTGGGGATACATCCACTATCCCAATTCATAGTGAGGGCAGGTTGGAGATAGTTCCCGATGGCAGAGGGGGGAAGCATTCTTCCCAGGTGTTGTGTTGGGGTAAAGGCACTATGCCCACCCTTATAGTGTGTACAAGCCCATAAGTTATAGTACATAGTACACTTAGTACTTTTAATGTACTAAGTGCACTATGTGTACTAGTGCAATATACATGTGTGATAGGGGAGTCACACACTTATGCTATTGATGAGTTGACTTATCCCCACAACTCTCTCTCTCTCTCTCTCCCTTGCTTCTCTGTGTATGTCTCCCACATGAATTAACCTAACCCTAATTCTTCTCTCTCCCACACAATTGGTATCACAGCCTTCAGTTCCTTCGAGGAGAAAGAAGTGGGATTTTCTTTAGGTGTTGCTGAGGACAAGGCAGCTGCAATTGCTGACAGTCGTCTTTGAGCATGACTCTCACTTGATTCTCCATCAACTTAGTGGCGGGCAGCCACTTCTGGGCGTTGAATCATTCGCAGCCAGGCGAAAGCGAAGAAAGTAGCGAACACAAGCGCACAGCAAGCGGGACACCCAAGAACACGCGTAAGGCTGTAAGTGCGCTAGGCGAAGGCAGGCGGTCGTAGGCTGACTGCTGGACGTGAGCGAAGGCGAGCTTTGGTCGACGGCTGGCTATGTGATCGAGTACCCGTAGCGAACCGTTAGTGCGAAAGGAAGGGCAGCATTAAGTACGCGCTATCCATCCGCCGGGCAGCCCCAGCTCTGCATCACTTCACGCGCTCTTTCGCCTCCGTGGGAACCCAAGTCGACACGGATGCCACCATTCACATCCAGAAGGCCCGCACGTGGGAGAAAAGCTCCACCACTCCTCTGCGTGAGATTTTTTGAGAGCTTTTCAGCAAAATTCTGCATTTGCCCATCGCATTTGTGCTTCCGCAGTGGGAGATAAAGCTTGGGAGAAAAACTGTGAGCACTTTGTGTGCTTTTGGTGCAGTGTTTGCACATTTTGCAGGGAGTCAAGCATTGACAGGTTGCATATTGCTATGGCAACCACAGGTGAGAGCTCTTCATTGCTTCACATCAAGAAGCTTGAAGGCTCGCATAATTATGATATTTGGCAAACCCAATGCTACAATGTGTTGCTCCAGAAAAAGCAGCACAAGCCTATCAAAGAAAGGGATGTAATGCCCGCTTCTCTTACTGCTGAAGAGTGGGAAGATATGGATGAGCTGGCAAGATCTACTATCATGTTGTCTGTGTCAGACTCATTACTTTTCAGCATTCGTGAAGAGAAAACAGCTTGGGGAATGTGGCAGAGATTGCAGGACTTGTATGCTCAACAAAGTGCCTCAAGCAAAGTGTATTGGTTGAAGAAACTCATAGGTCTTCAGATGAAGGAAGGGGCGTCTATGACAGCCCATCTAAATGAGTTTAATGGTATTGTCAGCCAGGTCATTAATCAAAAGTTGGCAATGGACGATGAGTTCAAAGCCACTTTTCTGTTATGCACTTTGCCAGAGAGTTGGGACACATTCAGGACAGCCACTAGCAATTCGCATGCTATGCTGTCATATGCAGATGTTGAGGGTGCTCTTCTTCAAGAAGAGATGAACAGGAAAAACAACTCTGTTGGAAAGTCCAATGCAATGAATGCACGTGGGAGATCCCAACAAAGGGGAAAAAGCCAAGAACGGGGAAGGAGCAAGTCTCGCTCCAAAAAGGATTTGGAATGCCATTATTGTGGCAAGAAGGGACACATTAAAAAACAATGCTACAAATGGAAAAATGATCAAAAAGAAAAGGGAAAAGGCAAAGACAAAGAGAAAGATGAAGCCAAAGATGTAAAGCCAAAGGGCAAAAGTGGAGTCAAGATTGAAGAAATCAATGTGTCACATGCAGGTGGCAGTGAGGATGAGGTCCTATTTACTTCTTCACTTGATGCCCATTCACTTCTTACAGGTGGTCATGGTATGCACTCATGGATCATTGATTCAGGTGCCTCCTTTCATGTCACAGGTTGCAGAGACTTGTTTGTCAGGTATACTGCTGGCAATGAAGGAGTGGTTTATTTGGGTGATAACCATGCATGCAAGATTCTTGGGGCAGAGGTGATGTGAGGCTTGTGTTTTCAGATGGCTCACAGCTTATGCTCCATGATGTCAGGCATGTGCCTGAGATCAAGAAGAATCTGTTTTCTACTGGACAGCTTGATGATGCTGATTATGTTACCACATTTGGTAGTGGAAAGTGGAAGATTAGTAAGGGCTCACTGGTTGTTGCCAGAGGCTCTAAGGTGGACACTCTTTACTTTATGCATGCAGGTGTTTGTCACCATGCTAATGTAAATGCAACCGAGCTGCCGGAAATCTCTATGTGGCATAGCCGGTTGGGACACATGAGTGTCAAGGGAATGGAGCAATTGTCTCGTTTGGGTTACTTGCCTTCTCTAAAGTTTTCAAGTTTTCAGTTTTGTGAGCATTGTATATATGGTAGGCAACTACAGTGCCCCCACAAGAAAGCTCTTGGACAGAAAGATGCTCAGTTAGAGCTTGTGCATACAGATGTATGTGAGATGCCTCAGCTTTCTTTGGGAGGGGCAAAATACTTTGTGTCTTTTATAGATGATGCCACACGCAAGGTGTGGGTTTATCCTCTTCGTTTGAAGAGTGATACATTCTCAGTGTTTGAGAAGTTTGTTGCTCTTGTTGAGAATCAAACTGGCAAAACACTGAAAGCTTTGCGTTCCGACAATGGTGGAGAGTATATGTCCAAACAGTTTCAGGACTTTTGTGATGCTAAAGGCATCAAGAGGGAGCTCTCTACTCCTTATGATCCTCCACAAAACGGGACAGCAGAGAGGATGAACAGGACCATACAAGAGAAGGTCCGTTCTATGTTGCCACATGCTGCATTACCTCATGGTTTTTGGGCTGAAGCTGTTATGACAGCCGTTCACCTTATAAACAGGTCACCTAACACGAGGCTTGGTGGGAAAGTGCCAGAAGAGGTATGGACAGGGAAGCCTCCGTCATACAAGCACTTGAGAGTGTTTGGTTGCGTTGCGTACGTGCACATACGCAGGGAAATGCGCACCAAACTTGATCCTAAGTCTCACAAATGCATATTCCTAGGATATGGTGACAGAGGTGAAATGGGGTATAGACTTTGGGATCCCGTGAATAGAAAGATTATACGCAGCAATGATGTCATTTTTTATGAAACATGCATGTATAAGGAGCCTGCAAGGCAACAGGAGCCTGGCAGAGTCATCTTTGATGATGATGGACATCATGGACAACAACCAAGGGCTGTAAATCAGCCATTACAGCAGGAAAACCAGCCCTTAAATGGTGCTGAAAATGGTCCAAATGGACAGCCAGAGATGGCAGAAGATATCCCTATGGATATACCACAGTTAGAGGAGATACCGGGCAAGATTTTTCAGCCTTATGGCATGGAACAGGAGCCACCAATGGGTGATATGCAGGCTGGACAGCAACCTGCAAATGATGGTCATTGGGTACGGAGGTCCACTAGACCCTCCAGAGCCCCTGACAGGTTTGTTCCAAGGGTTGACTACTTGATGCTTACTGACTGTGGGGAGCCCTCATGTTATAAGGAGGCTTTACAGAGGGCAGACAAAGCTCTATGGGAGCGTGCCATGAAGTCAGAGATGGATTCTCTGCACAAAAATGGAACATGGAAGTTGGTGCATTTGCCTACAGGCAAGAAGGTTTTGCCATGCAAGTGGGTTTACAGGCTCAAAGTTGCACCAGATGCTAAGCCAAGATACAAAGCCAGGTTAGTGGCTAAGGGCTTTAAGCAGGAATATGGTGTGGACTTTGAGGAGATCTTCTCTCCAGTGGTCAAAATGACCACACTTAGAGCTGTGTTAGCTTTGGTTGCACATGATGATCTGGTCTTGATTCAGATGGATGTGAAGACTGCTTTTCTTCACGGTGATCTCCATGAGGAGATATATATGCAGCAGCCAGAGGGTTATGCAGTGAGTGGAAAGGAGAAGCTTGTATGCAAGCTGAAAAAGAGTCTTTATGGGCTCAAACAGGCACCAAGAGAATGGTATCATAAATTTGATACATTCATGAAATCTCAGAAATTCAGGAGAAGTGACATAGATCACTGCTTATACACCAAGAAAGCTTTGGATGGCAGTCTATTGATCCTCATCTTGTATGTTGATGATATGTTGATTGCCGGGAAATCTCGTAAAGAGATGGATGCCTTGAAGCAGAGGCTGCATCAAACCTTTGATATGAAGGATTTGGGTGACGCAAATCACATCTTGGGTATGCGGATACTTCTGGACAGAAATCAGCATGTGTTGTATTTGTCTCAGAAGGAATACATTGGCAAAGTCTTGCAGAGGTTCAATATGGACGGGGGGAAGAAGACTAGTACTCCTTTGCCTCCATATGTGAAACTCAGTGCTATGGACAGCCCACAGTCGGATAGTGACAGGGCTGATATGGCCAAGATTCCGTATGCTTCAGCTTGTGGCAGTCTCATGTATGCCATGGTTGCTACCAGGCCGGACATTGCATTTGCAGTGGGAGTGGTTACTAGATACATGGCCAACCCTGGCAAGAAGCATTGGGAAGCAGTGAAAGGTGTCATGAGAGGGCACACAGGATATGTGCATCTGCTTTGGCAAACAGGATGCATTAGTGCATGGTTACACGGATTCGGATTATGCCGGTCATCCAGATAACCGGAAGTCTACTACCGGTTATGTGTTTACATTCACAGGAGGTGCTGTGTCATGGATATCCAGGATGCAGAAGTGCACTACCTTATCTACTACAGAGGCCGAGTATATTGCAGCCACAGAGGCTTGCAAGGAGGCATTATGGCTATCTCGGTTAGTGGTTGATTTGGGCTATACAGGGGATATTCCATTGTTGCATTGTGATAGTCAGAGTGCCATCCAGTTGGCAAAGAACCCTGTCTTTCATGCAAAGACGAAGCATGTGAATGTGAAGTATCACTTCATCAGAGAGGTGATAGAGAACAAGCAAATTCAGCTTGTTAAGATTCACACGGATGACAACCCGGCTGATCTGTTGACAAAGAGTTTGCCTCCGGAGCGGTTTGCTCATTGCAGACACTTGATGGGCATTGGATGAGGCCAGTTTCAGCCTTGATATGGCCTTGTATATTATCATGTACATGCTGATTTTTTCTTTTCCTTTACTTAAGGGCACTTTGCCTTTAAGTGGGAGGTTGTTGGGGTAAAGGCACTATGCCCACCCTTATAGTGTGTACAAGCCCATAAGTTATAGTACATAGTACACTTAGTACTTTTAATGTACTAAGTGCACTATGTGTACTAGTGCAATATACATGTGTGATAGGGAAGTCACACACTCATGCTATTGATGAGTTGACTTATCCCCACAACTCTCTCTCTCTCTCTCCCTTGCTTCTCTGTGTATGTCTCCCACATGAATTAACCTAACCCTAATTCTTCTCTCTCCCACACATGTTGTATGTTCCATCACTTGGGTTTCATCTGTTGTCAGTGCATCAGGTTTGCAAGACTGGCGTACGGGTGGAGTTTGATGAGCATTTTGTTGCTCTCCAGGACAAAGTAACAGGCCAAGTAGTTTGGGAAGACGAAGTGGAGAATGAAGTTTACAAACTTTCAGCACTCTCTCTCCCAGGTCCTCAGTTTTGTGTGATGAGTGGCAGTCTGGTAATGGCCACTTAAATGTGGATACGCTGCAGGTGCAAGCTTTCCGGGACCAGATGGTGGATGGCTTGCCAGTTGATGGCAGCCGTTGGCAAGAACTTTCCAATACAGATGTTGGTAGTTCTTGTGTTCGTCAGTCAGAGGAAACTTTGCAGGTAACCTATGCTCTGATGTCTCGTAGTATTCGGGACAAAGAAACTCTTGTAGATGAGGAAGTTCTTTCCACGAAACCTATTGGAAAGCCAGGCAGGTGACAGTTGATTACTTGCAGAAGGAGGTGGATGTTGCACATTCTCCAAGCTTTGTGGTTCCGGATTCAGAGGGGGTGGTTTACAAGTTTTCGAAGGCCTTGAATGGTCTTCAGCAGGTTTCCAGGACTTGGCATCCCATCGTAATAGGTGTTGATCCTTGTGAGCAGTATGATGTCTCCTTGACTGGGAAGCAAAATGGTTCATTGATCTAGTTGCTAAATACCAGATTGGACGGGAGCTTCCTGATGAGGCTGTTGAGCTCATGTTTGTAGAGGACTCTTTGCGAGGCAGGATTGCGTATCTTGTGGTTTCTGCAGCATGCAAAGGATCTTGGACTCTTTTACACACAGAAGGGGGATTGAATGATGGAGTCAGACTCCACGGTTGGAGTGACTCAGATTGGGGAAGAGAGACAGACACGAGGACTTTGATATCATGCTACAATTTTTCCCTTGGCTCAGGAGCAGTTTTATGGAGCAGTAAGAGGCAACCATCTTTTGCCTTGTCGTCGACAGAGGCAGAGTACCGGGCTCCTTGTGGTGCTGCTTGCGAGATGGTGAGGTTGTAGAGGTTACTTGGCAGGATTGGGCTTCCACTGGTGGAACCCACGGTCATCCAGAGGCATTTTGTTCGTGAAGAAATTGTTGCTGATGACATCTTTGCTAGAGTTCTGTTCAACGGAGGACAGTGCGGTGGACCTCTTCACGAAGTCTCTATCTCAGGCTTTGCTCCGGAGGCACTCCAACTCCCTGGGGTTGGTTTCACATCCAGGAGCTGAGAGGGGAGATAGCAGTCATCTCCTGTCTGTATATTTACACCAGGGCCTCTGTTGTGGGTGTGCCCGGCCGATTTAGGTGTTTTCTCATTTTTCCCCACTCTCCATATTTTTCCCCTATTTTTACCACGTGTGGAAGGCTGTCCTGAGGTTCTTGGAGTAATCCAGGTGATGGCCGACTGGTTCTGCTTCTCCCTGCTTCTCTCTACTGCTGGCCGACTTCACACGTGTGAGGGCCGACTCACTGGGGCTGGCCGACTGGAGCTGGTGTAGGTCGTGGACCATCTGTGTGCTGTCGGCTGTCCTTACTGCTGGCCGACTCCTCATGTGGGGCCATTGTATTGGGTATTCAGATTTTGGGATTTTCTTGTGTATATATATATAGCAAGGTTACACGCCTCTCTCTTCTTCTCTATTACTATATTTTTCTGCAGTGCACTTGCTCTTGTGTTCTCAGATTTTGTCTTCATCTCCGTTGCATATTCTAACAACCACTCCCCACCCCCCCGTGTGAATAGACTTAAGGGAAGGACGACTCCTCCTCTCCCTCTAGTTGCAGCCATCTCCTTGCAAATCTAGTTTAAGGACACCTTTGCCCCCCATTAGCAGTGACTTTAGTAAGGGATTTTAGTCTCTTAGAGGTGATTCACACCTAGGGATTGTTTGCTCATAACTTGAGCAAACGAGCTCCAAATTGTGATCCGACTGAAGCATTGGATTTGTGGCATCGCGGTCTACAAGAAAGCGGGCAGAATGGCTTCTTCACGAAAACGCCAAAATATCGCCCTGAGAGCTACGCACACCAACGAGTCTCGAGAAGTTGTTCCAGATACCGCCCCATCTCTTCCCTTGGGAGCCCCACAAAGAAATAATGACCAGGTTAGCTTGGTCATCGTTTAAGAGAAGATTTTTATTTATTATTAATCTTTAATGTTAACTTCAGAGGCTTGTCACATGCACTCTGCACTGTAGTGCATGGTGACAAACTGGCTTATCATCATCAGTGCAACATTGTATCACTATTAGTACCTTTCAGGATGATATTTGTCGTACGCCGTGATCCCATTGTAATCCTCAGTCCAGGATAAGTCAAGCACGAGCTACATTCATCATAGCATTCAAGCGCTTGGCATCTTCAGCACAAGGAGCATAAGTGATTGCAGTTTCCAGCCATCATACCTCGGCGTTTTCCTCCTACAGCACTAGGCGCATCAACGCATGAGCATACATTAGCAAAACGCAGCAGTTTCAGCATTCAGCCAGCATTCCACCTTGTGTTTTCAGCATTCATCTACTCATCGTTTTGCTCCAGCCACTTGGTGAAGGTAAAACGCAGCATTCATACTCATTTACAGCATTCATACACAGTCTAGAACAGTCCCAAACAACCCCTCTCTCAGCCTCAGCTTTGCATCCCTCCCTCATTCCATTGGGAAGAGTGCATAGGTTCGAGATTGGACATCATTGGTGCTTCTATAGTCGTGTACAGTTCAGCCCAACTCTCGGTCTTCAGAGATCTTGTGTTTGGCTTATCGTCAGTCTCTTCAAAGATAATAAAGCAAATACTATCTCGGTAACGGGATAGGGGGCCCTTTAGTGGGTAATTCATGACCCCATACGGTGTACAGTTATCATCTCTCTCTCTCTCAAATCACTTAAAAGTTTGAAGTCTTAAAGTGGATTGCTAAACTCATGAAACTCAGGATACAGAAGACGGTGTGAGCATTTGTGTGACAGGATCCTCCAATACGAATACTTCCGCTGCATGTTACAAGGCTATTCTTCTTTATACCAGAATTCGCAGAGAAATTGTTGTTTTTCTCAAGAAAAGTGATGAAATCTATCATGTTCTAGAATTCTGTTTGTAAAGTGTTATCTTGATTGAGTTAAAAAGTACAGGAATATTCTTCTCCCGCCTCAACGCTATCCCCGTTTCCGTGCTTGGGTAGCTGAGTACCGACGTTAGCAAGACCCGGAGTCGACCCAAGGTATTCCTCATACCATTGGGAGAATAAGATTTCGCCAATGGAGGTGAATATTGTGATGCTCCCTAGTTCTGCGGGCCTAGGCTAGTGCGGTGAATAAGCCCTCCCTAGTGCGTAGACATCCCTCTGAGGAGCGGGAGGATCAAGCGATGGAGCTTGAGAGGGCAACAGGCCGGCTCGAGTCCTCGCCAATTGCCGACGATGAGGTGTATGGTCCCGTAAGGATTGCCAAGTCCGTAGAGGCTGAAAGGTTGAATTCTAGATCATCGACAAAATAAAGTAAAGAGCCTGGATTTGGCTATGAATAATTTTGAACATTGTACCTATATTTTTTAATAATACTTTGTTTGTAAACATTGTGTATTATTGATAAAGACTGTTTAATCGAACCATGTGTAAGGCTTTTAATTAATGAACTTGTTTATTTATGTTAAATAGTGTGGTAGGATTAATTAGAAAATAAATTGACGCGTAAGTTGGGTGAAAAGTGGAAGGATGAGACGCCCTGACGGCAACATCCTACGGATGGGTGGACTCGATTAGTTTGGTAACTTTCCAATAAATTAATTAAAGCGCTACGTTAGATAAATAAATCCATGGGCAACCCTACTCTAGAGGACTAGGTCAACGGCTATGCCTTGCATAGATAAGGAAAAAAGCGTTGTTTCTAGAAGTCAAGAATAGAGGTTACCCGAATTAAAGTCGATCACTCTACAAGTGGTTTGATTTTAGAAACCCTTTTAAAAGACCACGCTCTCCCTGCGAGATAGAACTAGGTCATACCTACTAATCGTATCCTTGTATCTTACATGGTCAAGGTGTCGATGAGTAGGAAACTATCCTAAGATAGACTTAGTAGACTATCTTAAAGGTTTCCCCTATTTAGGAAGCAGGGAACCTTACACGGAAGCATAAACAGAACAAGAGAGAGAGTAGAGAGCGCTTGTGGACGTGATGTGTTTTCTGTCCACTGTTGGGGATTATGGGAGCGGTGTGTCCAGCAACTCATCATCTATTCTTGGGGTTTGCTGCACACTTGTGTGGGAATTCGTAGCCAGCAAAGTTCCTTGCTGTTCGTGGTGGCATTTTGTTTCGAGGAAACAAGTTGGCGGGTGCTCCCTCCGAGGTGATTCTAGTATTCCAGTGCTAGAGAGTCCATGGTTGCATCTTCTTCCGACTCTTACACACTATGCGCTACAGAGGGGGTGTTAGAATTTATGCATCTCGGTGTATTTGGGGTTATCCCATTTATTGGGTATTTGAGTCATTTTTCTCCTATTTTAGGAGTCGTGGAGCTATCGGCAAGCTCTATGAGCAATTGACCAGCTTCCACACTACACTATAAAAGGAGTCTCCCCATTGTGCACTTTCCCATCCATTCCTTGCACAAGTTCAACATTCTCTTGCTGGCTATTGCCATTGTAAAGCTTTAAGCTATTATAAAAGGTGAGCAGTCGGCCAGCTTCCACACTACACTATAAAAGGAGTCTCCCCATTGTGCACTTTCCTATCCATTCCTTGCACAAGTTCAACATTCTCTTGCTGGCTATTTCCATTGTAAAGCTTCAAGCTATTATAAAAGGTGATCTTGTCCACAAGCTCTCTCTACTCTCTCTCTTGTTCTGTTTATGCTTCCGCCTATGCATTCTCCAACAACTTGTACCCCATCATTGTTAGACATCATCCCCTTGTTGCTGGCTTCCTGTTTGGTGTCCCATTTTAGCCTCTAGGACTGACCATGTTAGCTATAGGGGTTGGTCACCCCTCACATATGTTTTCCCATATTATTCCCCATTTTATGGAGTCTTGGGCTTTTTTCCCTAGTTGTGGAGGATCTTTTCCCTAGTCAGCTGCCTACTTTTGGGCATATGTATAGCTAGCTTGCCTCCCTCATTCTTCACTTCTTGCTTAGCATTGTTTGCTGCAGTCCCTCACATACGAGGTTTTCTCCCCACTTGCTCGAGACATGTATTCCTTTGGATGATGATATTGCGAGCAGGTTCTCACCTGTGTTTCCTCTCCATCTCTCTTTCTCACTCTCTCTCCTATGCTTCCACTTTCCCTTCTTCCGCTGCACATTCTATCATGGTATCAGAGCACCGGTGATCTACAGTGTTGGCTGCTCCCTCCTCTTCCTCCTGGCTGCGTTTTTCTGCAGATGGACATATCTGCGTTTTTTTTTCTCAGAGTTGCTACTGGTCACCTACCTCTTCCGGGCGTCTTCTCCATTGCAGCTATTGGTCATCCTTTACAGGTTTTGATCCCTAAGATGCACCTATTTTCTGCTCTGTTTTTAGGGCAGCAGCACCTAGAGTGCTGCGTTTTTCTATAGGTGGTTTTCTACAGCAGTTTTTAGATTCATCTTCCCCCGTAGTGCAAGCAGCCTGTTCTGTGCAGGACAGCAGCCACACATGTGCTGCGTTTTCTTCTCCTACAAGTTTTCTGATGTTGTTTGCTGATCTGAGGCTTGGTGGTACCATATCTCTACTGCTTTTTGTCATGACCCTGTGAAATTGGTACAGCATAAGTGTGAGCATGGTGGTTGGTGAGCAAGATAAATATTTTCAGGTTCATACTTGGGTGGCCGGACAAAAAAGGAAACATGTGTGGACAACCCCAAGTGTGAAGGGGGACCAAGGGATTAAAGTTCATAAGGTTTATAACCTTGGGTGGGCCCCTAGGAAGGTTTTAAAAACCTTAAGTGGCCCCTAGGATATTTATGGGGGGGAAGGGGGGCACTATATGTGGAAACTCTGCCTCGACCATTTGACCCATTGCCTTGCAGTTAGAGGCGTTGTCGGTCACCACCTGCACAACATTGTCCTCCCCAACCTCAAGGATAGCCTGTCGAATGTGGCCATAAATGAACTCCCCTGTGATCCTGTCTCCTGCTCTCCCTGCATCCACGGCACGCAAGAAATAGGTGCCCAAGCAAGATGACACAAGGATATTGATTATGTGCCTCTTGCGAATGTCTGCCCACCCATCTGAAATAATAGTGCATCCAAACTCCTGCCAACCTGCTTTCACAGGAGTGAGCGCCTTGTCTATCAAGGCCTTCTGCTCATCCAACATGGATGTACGCATCTTCGTATACTCAACACCTGTCCACGTCTCAATAGGCCCTACCTGCGCAATTGCTTTCACCATTCTTTTCCATTGGTCTGTCCTTAACACATTGAAGGATATATTACACTCAATAAGAGTACGACAAATCTCCATTTTTGCCACCCTTTGCCGCTCCTTTACCCAAGCTTGTGATGAGATACAAGAACGCAGAGTGGATTGCTTTGATGCCTCCCCTGTACCTCTCGCATCTTGTGGCAGGAGGTCCTCATCATCGGCAATACGTGCCCTCTTCCTGCCTGTGGTGGATTGGGCTGAAGCCGAAAGACTTTCACCCTCATCTAGTGTACCTGAACCTGTAACATCTCCAATAAAAGCATCATGGAGAGCATCTTGCGTACTTTCACCACCTCTAACACTGCTTGCACCACCCATTGCAGGACAATTCTCCGCAATCAATTGGTCCCTCACAGCTTGTGGTATTTTATCACATGGACCACATTGACTGGTGCACCCGATACCTGTCATGTGCTTGATGACGCGAGTTATGGTGCTAGTGTACTGCTCCCCGCAATACTTGCATGCCCATAGCCGAGTACCTGACCCTTGCTGAGAAGGGGTGTTAACAACCCTCAGGACATTGGTGTGGATTGCCCAGTTCGGGTTAGTCTTGCGCGGCATGATGAAGTCTGGGCGGGAGAGAGAGCGAAGAAATTTGCTCTGCAAAGTTTTGCAGGTACACAGGGGACACGATTTTGCAAGTACACACAAAATGCCCAAATTTTGGTTGCTTATCTACAATCGCATGATCGCCACACAAGCGCCTCGCCACACGCCACACATTTTTTATTTTTTTTAAATGTTTCTGTACGGATCCGTACAGTACGGTACCGTACCGTACCGTACGACTGTACCGTACTGTACGGATCCGTACGTACGTACGGCAGCAACCTTGGTTCCACCAACACATGGTAGCAACAATCTGCAAGAGAGCACGTAGGACAAGAGAACACTACACAGGGTATGTGATCTTGTAATCCGGTTCCTCCCTCCTGCTACTTGCTTCCATATTTAAGCATTAAAGCTTACCAATTGCAAGTAGAGTCGATGACAGCAGAAGTCTTCGCGATGGAAGTCCTTCGAGTGAAGAGATCTTCGATTTGTCGCAATTCTTCGTGACAAAAGTCTTCAAGAGGATGAAGGGAACCTTGGGAAAGCTTCCCCTATGGTTCAACTTGAGAAAGGAGGGCTGAAATTAGGGTTTTCAGCAAAAAGACCAGAAATTACAGCAATAAAGAGAGCTGTTTTGCTGAATTTCAGTCATTGGGAGTGTGTAGGAGAGTGATTAGCATCCAGAAACTGAAGCACATGCGGGCAATATTTGAAGAACTCTTCATCTACCCATTTAGCATCAATGAAAAGATAGTTCTTAAACTTCACAAGGTAATGCCTCACAACTTTGCCTGCAACAAGCTTGCGTTCCTTGTGATAGACAATCTGCTCTGGCTGCAATATCTCCTCAAGCTCATCCACTTCTGGTGGATCCTCAATGACCGTTTCACTGGGCTCCGGCCCTACATACTTGCGAAGGAGACTCACATGAAAAGCATTGTGTATGTGCCAATGACTAGGTAATGCCAATCTGAAAGCCACTTCATTGATCTTCTCAATTACTCGAAAAGGCCTATAGTACCTGGTTGCAAGCTTAGGATATGCACCCTCTTTGCCAGGCCTCTTTGCAAGTCTTGCTTTCTCAAATTTCAGCAATACCCAATCATTCTCTTTAACATCCAATTGCCTTCTATGCTTGTCGGCAGCCTTTTTATGCTTGTCTTGTGACCTTGCAATGGCTGTCCGCACCTAAGCAAAAGCAATATCCAAGTCTCTTACATACTCATCAGCTGCAAATATCTCATCCTTTGTGCAAAGGATGGGTGGCAAAACCACCTTACCATAAACAATCTCAAACGGGGCCTTTCCGGTAGATGCATGCACCGTGTTGTTGTATGCAAATTCCACAAGCGGTAAGTACTTCTCCCAAGAAGACTTCTAATCCGTCACATAACATTTCAAGAGATCCAACACGGCTGAATTTGCAGCCTCACTTTGCCCATCCGTTTGAGGGTGATAAGTTGATGAGAAGTCCAATTTGGTGCCCATATTATCAAATAAGGTCCGCCAAAAGAGACTTGTAGTCCTGGGATCTCTATCCCCCCCCACAATGGACTTCGGCATTCCATGATGCTTGAACACTTGTGCAAGATATATTTTAACCATATGCTCAACTTTGATGGTCTTTTTGACCAGCAAGAAATAAGCTTGCTTGCTAAACCTGTCCACAATTGTCCAAATTGCATCATTACCCTGTTGGGTGCATGGCAAGTCCATAATGAAATCCATTGTAATACTTTCCCATGGCCGCGTGGAAATAGGCAATGCTTGAAGCAAACTTGGTGCCTTTTGCCTATCAAATTTCACCTTTTGACAGGTGATACATGCACGTACATGTGCCTCTATGTCCTTCCGCATACCTGGCCAAAAGAAATACCGCTCAATCATGTGCGTAATAGGCATTATGCCTCTATGACCAACATATGAAAGAGCATGGCACTCATCCAAAACCTTTTGCCTCATGTCAGACACCACACATAGGCAATTATCTTTCATGAGATAACCCTCTTTGATCACATATGAGGCATGTGCATGACCAGCCATCAAATCAGCCCAAATAGTGGCAAAATCAACATCCGTATGATACAAATCACACATGGTAAACAAGTCCCCATGAGATGCAACCGAGATAGCTAATACATACGGCTTTCGTGACAATGCATCTGCCACTACATTCTTCTTTCCTGGGGTGTGCAAGATCTGAAACTGAAACATAGAGAGGAAATTGGCCATCCTCATATGCTTCTCTAACAACTTAGTTTGGATAAGAAAATACCTCAAACTCTGGTGATCTGTCTTCACAGTGAAATCAGCCCCAAGAAGGTAATGTTTCCATATAGTAAGTGCATAAATTACAGCCAAGAGCTCTTTCTCATAAATGCCAAGAGATAGCTCTCCATCATGGGAAGAGCTTGGCTGAACCAAACCCTTCTCAAGAAGCTCATTCACTTGCTTCATGATCTCCTCTTTTTGGGATGCACTTACACGATAGGCTGGCCTATTAGGTGGTGAGCTACCTGGCAAAAGATCAATGCGATGATCTTCCGGTCGTACGGGTGGCAACTCATTTGGTAACTCATAAGCAAAACAATCATTGTGTTCTTGCAAGAATTTCAACCTATCATTACTAAGAGTGTTTACATGTACATTATTTTCCTCAACATGATCTCGTACAAAAATCAAGTATGCAAAAACACTCTTTTTCATTACTTTCTTAATTTGTACATGAGATACAAGGGAAATGGTATCACCCTCTTCACCAGCATCAATTTCATGCTCTCGGCCTTTATGCACGAAGGTGATCCTGTTGGTCTTGTAAGCCTTGCACGGATCAATACGTATATGCCAAGGCTTTCCAAGCAATACATCACAGCCATTCAAAGGCATCACAAGAAAATCCTCATGATCCACATAGCCTTGAATGTGTATGCATAACTTGCCAAAAATAGGCATGACCTGCACTTCTCTACCAACAAAGGCAGCCCCTGCTTCAATTTGAGGATCCATGTCCTCCACTTCAATATCCAAAGCAGCTACCATCTGTGTGGATATGAAATTTTCAGATGCACAATCATTAAACATGAACAAAGCGGGCTGATCCTTGAGTTGTCCCCAAGCTTTACATACAACCCTGTCTTTGCTATCATGTGAAGTGTTGCCCTGCACATCCGGAACCATATGCACATTAGGCTTTGATGCATTTGCATTATCACGCTTCTTCTTGTTTGGGCATGCCTTTGCAATATGCTCGGTGCTACCACAAGTAAAGCATTTCCCCTCACTCATATATTGCTTTTTCTGCTCCAGAGTGAGACCATAGTCTCTCAGTTTGAAGGGACGCTTCTTGGTAGTGTTATTTTCAGCCTTTGGACCATTTTTATCTTGGTTAAGTGGCCATTACCAGACTGCCACTCATCACAAAACTGAGGACCTGGGAGAGAGAGTGCTGAAAGCTTGTAAACTTCATTCTTCCCAAACTACTTGGCCTGTTGCCTTGTCCCAGAGAGCAACAAAATGCTCATCAAACTCCACCCGTAGGCCAGTCTTGCAAACCTGATGCACTGACAACAGATGAAAACCAAGTGTGGGAACATACAACACCTGGGAGGAATGCTTCCCCTCTCTGCCATCGGGAACTATCTCCAACCTGCCCTCACTGTGAACTGGGATAGTGGATGTATCCCCAGTAAGAATGTGACCAGAATACCTGCAGAGATCCTGTAAAGCCGAACGGGAAGGAGTCATGTGCTGGAAGCACCACTGTCTAGAATCCACTCCCGAGTATCCGTTGCGGAGAGTCCTCCAACCTCCTCCACGCCTAAAGAAAATGAAACATCGGTGTCCATCACCTCCAAGTGCACAAAAGCCGGAGTCTTCATGATTGCTGCTGAGGAATCTTCACCCTTCTCGGTCTTCCGCTTGGGACACTGCCTCCAATAGTGACCTTTCTCGCCACAATCATTACAGGTCCTCTTTGCCTTTAGTTTCTCGCGGTCAGCGTCAGACTTCTTCTCAGAAGACTTCACCGATGAAGCCTTCCCTTTGTCCGTGTTATGGCCTTTCGACCGTTGGCCAGTTAAGGCCTCCGAACCTCCACCCTGAGGAGGGTTCGTGAATCGTTCCTCCTAGTCCAAGACCATGGGCACAAGCTCCTCCCACGTGATGGTGCTGAGCCTGCCCCCACTGGTAATCAAAGACGAGTAAAATGCTGAGTACTGAGAGGGCAAATGCGACAGCAACGTTATGGCCATGTCCTCTGACGATACCTCCTTCCCAGCCTGGAGAACTTCCTACTAAAGAGCCTGCAACTTGTTAATATGCTCCCGCATCGTCGACGACTTTGCAAGGCTCATAACCCGCATCTGTACTTCCAAGGAAATCCTCTTCGTGGGCGATACCCTGTTGTAAAGAGAAGCCAAATGCTACCAAATACCTCTGGCCAGCGTCATATCCCGCATCGTCGACGACTTTGCAAGGCTCATAACCCGCATCTGTACTTCCAAGGAAATCCTCTTCGTGGGCGATACCCTGTTGTAAAGAGAAGCCAAATGCTACCATATACCTCTAGCCAGCGTCATATCCTTTACATGATTGATTACCTGCGGTGTGCAGTTGAGAAAGATAAATGAACGGACCCTGGCGTTGACACGATCCCACAACTGTGCCTGTGTCTCCCGGTCCTTACGAATCGACGATAACTCCCCTTCCTCTACCTCCGGCCGTGGAACCCCAACAACGATGAAATCAACAAGGTCGTATGACTCCAAAACAGATTCCATCATAACCTTCCATATGCCGTAGTTGTTCCCGTCCAACTGACGATCCACCGCGAACGTGGGGAGTGTAGGGATCTTCACATGCCTCTCAGCCATCTCTAACAAATCTGCCATTGCGGGGATGTAACTGAAAAAGGGTGGGTGGGTGGAAACAAAGAAGAACTTACACCTGCAAGTGGCTGTCCAACAAATCAACCCGCCGTCCTCTTGCTTCTCCTCTTCCCGAACATTCCACCAATCAACAACACAACAGTCCCTGTCATGTGCACAGTGTGTATCTACCGTGTGCTATACGCATGCAAGACTAGTTTCAAGGCTTGGGAAAGCTTGGAACTAGGCAGGCTGATTGACGAGCCGAGTTAGGGAAATACTAACGGGCGGGCACCCAAGTATGGACGGACGGGCGGCCAAGTGTGGACGCCCGATGACCGGCCAAGAGCCTATAAACGGGTTTCCAAGGTTAGTTATTGGGATATAGAGAGTCTCGCGAGTTTGTGAGAGCTCTATGGTCTTGGAGCCTAGATCTAGTGCAGACGTGCACCTGCTTTATGCAGCCGAGACCGGCAACAATCTCGAGGCCCGCGAGGGGAGCTTCGTGGCGGTATGGGACGTCGCGAGGAGGAGATTGGTCGGTACGTCAACCTAGTTAGCTCAGCTCGTGGCTCGGTGGGGACAGCCAAGACTGTGGGCTTGCCCACGACTGTCATGGTTGGGAGGTGAGTCAGGCCTGCGCCCCCCTTGTTGTTTGTTTGTTCGTTTGTTTGCAGGATTCGAGTTTCGAACCAAGATCGATCACGAGGGGATCCGTGGGGATTTGACAGTGGTATCAGAGCATACCTCGTGAATGAGCAAGTCGGTAGGTAGAGAAGAAGAGGTCGAAGAAAGGTATGTGTTAAAAGCTTGCTGTTTTTCTGTGCATACTGCAGATTTCAGAATAGTATGTGTTTTTTCTTCATCAAAGACACCCATGTTGATGGGAGATGGTAGATGGAAGGGTTGATTGCATTGCAAAGAAGAGGAAAGACAGTCGCATGAGAGAAAAAAAAAAGGGGCATGTTCGTTGCTTTTTGGCGCATGAGAGAGAGAGCAAGAGAAGAGCTGGATCGTGTATTCGAGTTGGCGAGTGGGCATGCTGGCCGGTTAGTGCTGGACGCGTGCGGATGGCCGGGTGTAGGTTGATGCTGCAGGTGGCCAGGCTTGCGTGGCCAGCCTAGGCAGCGCCTAGGCCAGGCCAGGCCGGCGCCCAGGCTTACGCAAGCGCCCCAGCCAAGCCCCTGTAGGCGGCCAGCTTTATGTTGGCAGGCGGGCCAACGCACGTAACAAATGGCGCAGGCACAACCTGCCGTGAAGGCGCCGGCAACCACTTCAGGCGTCGACAGCATCCACCGAAGGAAAAGCATGCGCCAGCAGCTCAAGCGCCAGCGTTAATCCTGGAGGGAAGAGAAAAAAAAAACGAGGAAAGCCTTCGCGCTTTCGTTTTTTTTTTAGTTTAATTGTTAGAGTTTACAAAAACCCCCTCTCCAAGGTTTAAAAGTGTGTGTATATATATATATATATATATATATATGGAGTTCCGAAAGATTCCGAGACTTTACGGACAAGTAGATCTCCGAAATTATCCCCTAGATACTATGGACCATTTCGTATTACACGACGGATTGGTTCAATTGCATATGAATTGATTCAATTTCATATGGACCATTTCGTATTACACGACGGATTGGTTCAATTGCATATGAATTGGATTTGCCTTCTCATGTGAAAGTTCATCCTGTATTTCATGTCAGTAGACTTAAGGAAGTACTGGGTGAAGCAGATCAGTTAGTTACTCCTCAAGAAATTATAGATGTCGAGGACATGACATTTGTTCCACACGAACCTGAAAAGATTCTTGGATTTCGTGAACGAACATTGCGTAACACGCTTATCACGGAATACAAGATCAAGTGGAAGGATCGTGTTGAGGAGGACGCTACATGGGAGACATTGACTACTCTTCAGAGAGATTAACCTGGCTTTTTAGTGAGCTCAGGAGTGAGCTCTTAGAGGAAGGGGAGTATGTCATGTGCACAGTGTGTATCTACCGTGTGCTATACGCATGCAAGACTAGTTTCGAGGCTTGGAAAAGCTTGGAACTAGGCAGGCTGATTGACGAGCCGAGTTAGGGAAATACTAACGGGCGGGCACCCAAGTATGGACAGGCGGGCGGCCAAGTGTGGACGCCCGATAACCGGCCAAGAGCCTATAAAAGGGTGGCCAAGGTTAGTTATTGGGATATAGAGAGTCTCGCGAGTTTGTGAGAGCTCTATGGTCTTGGAGCCTGGATCTAGTGCACACGTGCACCTGCTTTATGCAGCCGAGGCCGGCAGCAATCTCGAGGCCCGCGAGGGCAGCTTCGTGGCGGTATGGGACGTCGCGAGGAGGAGATTGGTCGGTACGTCAACCTAGTTAGCTCAGCTCGTGGCTCGGTGGGGACAGCCAAGACTGTGGGCTTGCCCACGGCTGTCATGGTTGGGAGGTGAGTCAGGCCTGCACCCCCCTTGTTGTTTGTTTGTTCGTTTGGTTGCAGGATTCGAGTTTCGAACCAAGATCGATCACGAGGGGATCCGTGGGGATTTGATAGTCCCCCTCTTGCTCACACAAATCCCAAGAATTATCAAGAGCCTAGGGCTCTGATACCATGGGCGATTCTCGAATGGGATGCTGCTCAAGAGATCCACTCTTCTGTAGGTCTCTTGTAGGTCTCTGTCAAGCATACAATTCCCACATGGATAAATTTTCAGACCTTATAGCACCTCTTAAGGACTTGCTCAAGGGCGTGAAGACGAGTCGACAGAAAGTGTCCGTTATGGACAAAGCACTCAACGCATTCCATGCAATGAAGAAAATTGCCTCCTAGTATCCAGTTCTCAAGTCAGCTTCATGGGATGATCCTTTTGAGGTGATTCCCAATGCCAGTAATTTAGCCATGGAAGCTGTCCTCCAGCAAGAAGAGCGCTCGGTAGCTATTATAAATGACACAAAGAAAAATTATTCACTGTATGACAGAGTTATTCGGGGTGATGACGGCTCTTAAGCATTGGAAACCTTTCCTATTCAGGAGAGAGCTCATAGTTAAGATAGATCATCACGCACTTAAATGGCTACAAATCATGCCTAGTGCCCAATGGAGTGACATACAAGCCAGATGGAGTCAAATCTTCCAGCAATTTGGAGGTATGACCAAATACATTCTTGGCAAGAATAACCTTGGTGCCGATATGCTCTCAATCGCAATGTACCATTCAAACTCTGCAAGAGTCCCTTGTGCCGAAATATTGGGAAAAGATTTAGAGAGTATGAAGGCATAGTATGAGAATTCTTTGGAATTCGGGACTCAATATAGATTGGCCCTTCAGTCAAAAGTAGGTGAATTATAAACTTGTACGTCATTTATAATATATATATTATTATTTATATATGCTAATTGAAAAAGTGAACGTACTCAAAGTAATTATCTCGATGCATGCTTTGTGTACTCGTACCATTCCGCACTTTACCTATAGTACTCAACCACTATGCCATCCAGACACATATTTGTAACCCTCTTGGGTCAGCGAGCACTCACACCCTATATAAAGGGCAATCCAGCCCCAGACACTCCATCTCACTTGCAAACCCTAGTGTTGATACAGCTGGCTAGAGGCAGCCTGAAAGCAAGCACCTGGAGGTCTTCAGCCTAAACCCTAGTGAGCATACAGATGGCTACAGCCAGCCTGAACACAAGCACCTGGAGTTTACAATTCAGCCTACATCAGCGTTGAAGCAAAATGCAGTACACAGCCTGTGGAAGCAAAAAGCAAGCAGCAACACCCCTGCATCCGCCCTCCTCTTTGGTCATCTTACAAGTCCTATAGTCAGTAAAAAACAGGGTTTCAACCCTAAGGTTAGTCTTTTACATTCACATACAGCAATACAAGCAAAATACACCTACGGGTGGGGGCCTTCTGAGGGTTATTGAGACCCAATCCTGTGTCCTCTCTCTTCTCTCTCTCTCTTGTAAAATTCAGTTATGATCTCTGCATGTTTAATAAGTAAAGTTTTTTCTAACATTCTGCATGTAACATCCTCGTTTTTTATCACGGCAGTACCACTTTGGTCTCATTTTTCTGTAAAGCCCCTCTGCATGTGGTTTTTATAAAGGCACTTTTCAAGAACCATGTAAAAAGACATGACACAAATGCAAATAGAGTTAAAATCTTAAAACCTTCTACATGGTCCTATATAGAGGTCTGTGGACTTTCATACCATCTAGGAAAGGCATGATGATGTGTTTTAAAACTTATTTTCAACATACATCCAAATTTTGTCAACGACAGTGAGAGCTTCCAGAGTACAAGTCTTACAAGTGTAAGAGAGGTAAGAGGGTTACCATAACATCAAATTGTTCTGGACGGGCTACAAGTTGCATACAACAGTTGTCCACAATAATTTCATTGTATTTGATCCCCGGGTAATTCTTGGCCACTTCCCGACATGACTCCAAGAAAAGCCCATCAGCCAGCTTCATAATGTTAGCTTTGTGAACAGCTGTAACCACCTTTCGATTGTTCAAGTAAGCATATTCAAATGCATATTTAGCAATGCGCTCAGAGCAGAACTTTGTGATCACCTAGCAGTGCAAAGAAATGGGATCTTTTTTTTTTAAGGAACTAACACATCTCTCTCTCTCTCTCTCTCTCTCTCTCTCTCTCTCTCTCATATATATATATATATATATATATATATATATATATATATATATATATATATATATATATATATATATATATATATATATATATATATATATATATATATGATGCTCACTGTGATGATGTTGATGATGATGCTCACTGTGATGATGTTGATGATGATGATACGATAGAGATATAGCTAGTCTATCCTTTGGTATGAGTCCTCGATTTCCTATAATATGAGCCTGCTACCTCCTAGATCCCCATAAACTTTGGTGTCCAGTTTCCATGTTTAGGGCTTTTCAAACTAGCTTCTCAACAGAAGTCAAGAAGTTAGAGCAAGCTGAACCACAGCTGAGGGTGGAGCATTATTACCCACATTCATTATAAAAGAGTAGCCAGTAGAAACAGCTCCTCTATTACAAATGATATAAGGGCAGGCATGCACTTGGAAATTTAAGGATGTGCATGGGCCCCTAAATACCCAAGACATGCAATTGGGATTTAAAAGGGATGTGCATATGCTCCTACATACCCATGCCACAGCTACTTATTTACACCGCTTGACAGACAATCAGCTTGAAAGTAAAATGCCTGTCATAGGACAAACCAGATAGGACGCATAAACTCTATTCCTGTATTAGGCTATGGATGTGCCATCCACTACTTGTCACCAAGCCATCATGGCAGTGAACCCCTACCCGTCAGGCCCGTAGGACGGGGACACATAATGTGTCACCAGAAGAATTACATAATGCAACCAATTTTAGGGTTCAGGGTTACCTTGAGACTCTCAACTACACCAGGGATGACTTCATGCTCGAGCCCTGAATATTCACCCTCGGTATTCTCTCTGATGACCACTATGTCCACATTGTCATGCCGCGTTGGTAGCCCCGGCAAATTGAAGCAATGCACCAGCGAGGCAAATATATCCAGTTCCTTCCGGAGCTGCACATTGAGGGAGCTGACTCCTCCTCCAACTGGTGTAGCTAAGCCCCCTTTGAGGCAGACTTTATTCTTTCTGATGGAGTCAAGGACTTCATCGGGCACTTTATCCATCTTGCCACTGACTTCAAAGACTTCAAAGTTGAGAGGGGCATGCATGGCCTTCATGATATCAACGACTGCACCGGTGACAAGGGGCCCAATGCCATCACCGGGGATTAGGGTTACTGTACGGGGGGCACCATCGCCGGGCCGTGGCATGTACGTGATAGATCTTACATGGGTCCAGGCATGATCTTTCATGCCATAGCCGTGGCTGAATGTGATGAAGGGATGGCGACGCAATGCTGATGATAATGTTGATAAGACCCTGCACCTTCTTCCAAGACAAGGGACTAGTCGCCGCAGCGCCATGGAACCTACACAGAAGAAAAAATGCTGTAGAAGCCCCCGCGTTCCACCGGTAGACGACGATACTGCGAGTTGTGCGCCAAGCTTTCGTGCCGTAGGCTCATCTCAGGTAGTTATTACAGTGCTCTCAACATTCTGCCAACATGGGTCCTTTTGTTTCTCATAACTCCTCGGCAAAATCATTCAAAGCATATGAGGGATCCTCACAGAATATGTTGTTCCCTTCTAGTAGTAGAAAAAAAAAATCATATAAAATTCACTCTTAGAATTGCAATGTACAAATATAAAAACCTTCACATAAACTGGAAATTCAAAAATTATTTTGTATAAAATAATAATTTTAAATACAACATTTAGAAGGTCAAGGCTCAATAAAAAGAGAGAGCAAATGTCCAAGAAAAGGGTAGCACACACTAAAAGGCCTTATACATGTTTTAGCAAGAAAATGGCATATTAGCCCTTATCTCATAAAATTTTCATGATTTGTTTAGCTAAGAGAGAGAGAGAGAGAGAGAGAGAGAGAGAGTGTGTGTGTGTGATTCCACGTCTCGAATCGGCCCAACAAAGTAAGCAATAGGGGCCTGCAAAACAAGTAAGAAATGAAAATCAATTAATTAATCTATGCTGCCCCTATTAATGCTTAAACCTTTGATATTATTAATGTCAAAGGTTGAGGCATTGTTGTGTGGATTAATACTTGTTTAGCTAAGAGAGAGAGAGAGAGAGAGAGAGAGTGTGTGTGTGTGTGATTCCACGTCTCGAATCGGCCCAACAAAGTAAGCAATAGGGGCCTGCAAACAAGTAAGAAATGAAAATCAATTAATTAATCTACGATGCCCCTATTAATGCTTAAACCTTTGATATTATTAATGTCAAAGGTTTAGGCATTGTTGTGTGGATTAATACTTGTTGAAAAATGAAACTTTGTGCAACCGACCCATGTTGTTAATGAATTCTGAGCTACACTTGGGAAGCAACCAGCATCCTCTATCTCTCTCTCATTTATAGTGATATGAAGCTAGTGTCATCATATCTCCTACTGAATAGTACACACAATAAACACATTTCAAGACTTTTTTTCCCATGCATCATCAACATATTTATGATGTCTGAATGAATTAATTAATCTTTCTCCCATTTTACCTCTACGATGAAGTTTAGGATATAGGATTTTTATAGGAGAGCCATTATGCATTTAGGCATGCCCCTCTCTCTCTCTTGCCGTGGAAGAGGACTCCAATATGTATACCATCTCTCTCTCTCTCTCTCTCTCTCTCTCTCTCTCTCTCTCTCTCTCTCTCTCTCTCTCTTGCCGTGGAAGAGGACTCCAATATGTATACCATCTCTCTCTCTCTCTCTCTCTCTCTCTCTCTCTCTCTCTCTCTCTCTCTCTCTCTCTCTCTCTCTCTCTCTCTCATCATCGTTTTGTCAAAGAGGGCTGTGTGAATATGTTTTATGGTGGAGGAGGGTTGTTTCTCTCAATTTTGAATCCATGAGTATTTTTGTCATCACAAATTTAAAATGTATAGTTTTATTTTTGTCTTCCTCTATCTAAATCGAGAGGTATGAAATTTTTCAAAGAGAAGAGGCATTAGGAGAGGGGAGAGAAAAGAAAATCGTAATTCACACCACAATAAATTCTCTCTTTTATTGCCAAGTGGCCAAGCCATTAATTTTCTATATCCTCCTAAAATTTGTAATTCATAAAACCTAATCTTAGTAGCTTTTTAGTAGGTAAACTCTTAAAATTTGTAATTCATAAAACCTAATCTTAGTAGCTTTTTAGTAGGTAAACTCTTAAAATTTGCCATTCACTAGACAAAAAACCTAAACTTTTTGTAAATGTTGCTCGGTATCAACGATAAGTATGGTATAATAGTAGAGTATTCACTATCATCAATTCACAAGCTTAGTCAAAGGTGATAGTTGAACTAAAGTTGCCTTGAAATCCCTTGTTCACCCCACATCACAAAACTAGTGTCTGGGAAGTTTTTTAAGGAAACATACACATTTCTCTTGGTGTTCCACTTCATCGAAAACTTGAAAAGAAAAGGCATATATAGACATTTCTCTTGGCATTCCACTTCATCAAAAACTTAAAAAGGAAAGGCACATAATTAATCAAATCCTAAACTATTTATACTATAAGTTAAGTTCCTTTTTGAGCTCAAATAAACTGATGATTTTAAAATTTCAAGTGGCTTTGAGATGAGTTGAGGCACACCTTTTCCAAACACTAGTGGCAACCCATTATTTGGAACCAAGCTTGAAAGGTGCACACATGAAAGGCATCACATGTTTGAAGTTAGAAATTAATCATTTCTTATTTAGGAGAAATGTCACCTTCTAGCAGCATACAAGTGTAAAAATTGCCCACTAAAGCTACTCAAGATACTAGTCGTTATTTAGGAGAAATAAAGTATACAAGTGTAGAAATTGGCCCCCAACAATGCTACTCAAGGTACTAGTCATTATTTTGTACAACTTAAGCATATCTTATTTATGAGAAATGCCACCTTCTAGCAGTATGACGAGAAAGCATACAAGTGTAGAAAGTGGCCCAACAATGCTACTCAAGTTACTAGTCAATATTTTGTATAACTATGGATGACAAAACTGAATCAAGACATAGTCTCGTTTTGGAGAATAGTAGTGTGGAGACAAGGGTTTGATTGAGGCGAAGGCAAATTCCTTGTTGATGCCGCCCACAATAGGGGATAGCTTGATGACATCAATGGCCACATGGACACCCAAGAGACTAAAGGTGCTATTGTGGTACAACATGATGGCAATGTTGAATGTCTAATAGAGGAGGAGGGTGAGGTTCCACTATCCTGCATAGCCATACCATCCTTGCACATGCCCGAAGTATGTGGAATTCAAAGAAGCACCCGTCATGAGAGAGTTGTTATAGGTGTGGAGAATCCAAACACAATGGCCTAGAGCTGGTGGAGCTCCACGAAAATATTGCTTACTCTTACTTGAGCCTCTTATAATGCTTCTTTAAAATGGCTATCGACGATGATTGTCTTCTCTTTGATGAAAGCTAATACAATGCCATGCACCAATCAATTGTAAATCCTTTTTTGACCTTAGGTATTCAAAGTTCCAAACCTTATTACTCATAGCCTTTGTACTTTTTTCACAATTCATGGAATAAATCATTTATTTCATAATAACCCACATAATAGCTTCTATATTACTCCTTTTTATTATATCGATTACTTAGTGGGGCAAGACCATAAGTTCTAAGGGTGTAACTTAGTAAATCTCCCTTTATAAAAAGGGCCCAACCCCATTAGTTCTAGGGATATACCTTAGTCAACTTAGTAAATCTCCCTTTATAAAAATGGGCCACCCCCATTAGTTCTAGGGATATACCTTATTCACCTTAGTCATAGCTTTCCTTTTTACAAATGACCCACCCCCTTGTAAAAAACCAAGGTGTTTTTTAAACCTTTAACCACATATTTAGTAGACATGAGATCTACCACTAGGCTACACCGCTTTGAAATATAAAAGCTATCTTTAGCTGGACTTTATTTACTGCTATGTTTCTTTTTTGTTGTGGTTTTTTTGTAACATTACTTTTGTTTTGAAGGCATTGTGTTACCCTTTTTCATAACCTTAGTAATACAAAATTCTTTGTACTACTAAGGTTATTTATGTTACTTAAATCTTCACAACACACAAAATGCTAAGTCTTATATTTAATTTTTCGTACTTAGGGCCCTTCCACATATAACAAAATGGACACATTTGAACTTTTGGATGGGGATAACCAAGCCTAAGATTCCTCACCCCACCAAATTGGATAGCTTTTTGGTGGGCAAGTATATGCATAAAAGTTGTTAAACTTGATCCACACATGAGGTAGGTTACTTGTTCTTTTGGCCATCCAATCCCTCTTCCATTGTCAAAACCAGGATCTCATTATCTCCTTACCTATAACAACACCATTCTTTTGGCCATCCAATCCCTCTTCCATTGCCAAAACCAGGATCTCATTATCTCCTTACCTATAACAACACCATTCCTCTCTCCATGCCACCCTCTGTCCCTTGTAAATGTAAAATAGCACACACATACCTCACTCTACAACCATTATCATTATTCTTTCTTGGTCATGATGGGACTATTACCTAACTCATAGCCAAGTTCTCACTAATATTACACCTTGCATTATCCATATGGTATTAATCATAACTTAGTTGACCCATGTGAAGGATATATCATAGATTAGATTGGAGGATTGTAGGGTTTTCTAATTAAGGTGATCAATAGGGCCTTTATAAAAGAGTGAAGGATATATCATAGATTACATGGTAGGATGGTTGGGTATTCTAATTAAGGTTATCAATAGGGCCTATAGCCTTTATAAGAGAGTGAGTGTGCACGTTATTTTAAAACTATCAATTAGCAAATGCACTTGTGTGTGTGTGTGTGTGCGCGCGCACGCGCATGCACGTGCGCACATGTTTAAGTGAGGTTGGGTTAGAAAATCTTAATGAAAATGAAAAAGTCATTGGGTGGTGCAATAGAAGACATCATGAAAAATTCCATGGTTCATGGAAATGATGGTGCAGAAAGAATCAAGGCAACATTATAAACTTAAGGAATTCCTAAGAAGGGTAATTATCTCAATCTCACGAGGAGCGCATATGGTAGTGGAAAGTAGTATTAGCCCCATCAAAGTTGTAAGAAATAAGGATGAGATGAATATGAGTGGAGACAATGGTCGGATTGCATATTTGACTCTTCCAAATCCATTTACCCTTAGGAGAATTGAGAACTGGCTTTTAGTGTTTATTTGTGAACATATGAAATCCAAGAAGATTACGATCTATGGGATGATCTCAGGTAAGTGAAGCTCAATATAACTTTGTATCACTTATTTTGTTTAGTTTCCACATATCACACTTAGTGAATTCAAAATTTGATTTGAAGGGATTGACTTGGATAAAGAAGATGGCATATAAAGTTTGTATCATTGTCTGAAATCGATGTTCAAAAAATCATTAATCTTTATAATCCATAAGTACACTTGTTTCACCCACTTAATAAACCAAGGGTTCCTAAAGATGTCAAAGATTTGGTGGTAGCAAAGGAAGCTCGTGTGACAAGGAGATGTGACATATGCATTGGGTCAAAGAAGATGCTCTCAAAGTCGTGAATCTTGTGGAGATGAAGCTAATATGAAGATGGTTTAAGTCATTAATACAAAATTGGATCCAGTTCCTCTCCACAGAGGTTGGCTTTCTTCAAAATTACATGCATTTTATTGATTAAATAAACAATAATATATGCTTTATTAGCATAATACTAATGTAGCAACAACGTTATTGGTGCATATTAGGAAAAGTTAATAAAGGAGGAAATTGATAAGTTGGGATTTATTTATCTAGTGGATAAGGTGAATTTCTTATCTCATATTGTGATTATTTCAAAGAAGAATGGGAAATAACAAGTGTATGTGGATTACAAAATGCTAAATGAATCCACCAAAACAAACACATTCCTCTTCACTAATTCTTTTCTAGATGTTGGTGTAGGGGCTTGAGATGTACTCATATGGATGGATTTAGTTAGATAATCAAGTGTTGATGGCTCTTAAGAACAAGGCTAAAATATGTTTTATGATTGAATGGGAAGCTTATGCACCCAAAGCGCCTCAGCCACTTCTCAAAGAAATCTTTTATGAATTTATATCAACTTTTATGTCAATATTCCTGAATAATTTTCAAAGAAAATGTTTATGAATTTACCTCAACCTTTTGATATTCTTGAATGATTTTACTATCTTTAGCAAATTTTTTTAAGTACATAAAGTGTTTATCCAAATTCTTGGTGGAGAAGTGTAGAGGAGCTTGAATCCCTTAAATGTGTATTTATTTACTCATGTAAAGTGAGCAAACAAGACAAGCCACATTGGCTAAAATTTGTAAAAATATACTATGCCATCGGATCTTCCCAAAAAATCAACTCACTTTATTCAAATTACAAGCTTTTCATTATTTTAAAGTTCCTATTATCATTGGCTCCAAAATTGTAACAATTAATAGATTAGGCCCGTAAGCCTTTTAATGTTTTGTGAATGCTTTTGATGTGGCCATTTGTTTAAGAATTCGAGGGAGCATGGTATTGGCTTATGCATTATGATATCCATATAATTGTCAAGTGTAGAAAGAGTGTGAAAAGACATTATTCCACAAGTGAAAGAAGCATTAGGCATGATCTATTTATGTCAACAAGTTTTGCCATATTTATTGGGCAATTCATTTTAGTTTCAGCAAAGCAAGATCTACTATATCTAGCGAACAAGCTTCAATTAGCACATTGGATGCTTTATTACAAGAATTTATATTCTTCGTACACTCCAAGCAACCAACATGTAGTTATTGATATTATTTCTCAAATGAGCAAAGCACCCAAAGGAGTAGTTAATCATCCCCCTTATGTTGATCTATTTTTTGTGGATATACCTCTTAGATTGCTATGATAAGATGTTTATATTCTTGTCAAATGGTACTTTTAGGATGTATCTCGCAAACGATCCTAAATGCCCAACCATGGGTACAGGTACTATTTCTTTTGTTTCTAGCAATGGTGATACTAAGAAGTTATCTGATTTCTTTTATGTGATATCAAGAGGAATCTATTGGTAATTTTCAACCTTAGTAGTTGACCATGACTTGAAGGTTATGTTTTAATAAGGCTCGTTCAATCATCACAAATGCCATTGGTAATGTCATAAGGGAGAGGAATCCAGTGCAACAACGTGTATGAGCTATCAGGTTTTATACCCCAAGCTGATATCAAGACAAACAAGCTATGGTATGAAAGATTTGGGCACTTGAGTCTTATAGTCTTAAAGAATATGCAAGGGGCTATGGCATATCTACTAGCATTTTAGGCCCGCCCTCCTCATCAAGGGTATAGTAAGTCATCCCACCCTCCTCGAGAATGTCATTTGCCTCCCGCCATAGGCTTAGCACACATTTCCACAAGAAAGCAAGAATTGTGCAAAGGCTCCTCTATAGATCTTGTCCATGCATATCTTTGTGGTCATTGCAGTGGGTGGTTCTTCCCGCTTTTTGTTATTGATCAATGATTTTCATAGTGTGGGTATATTAACTTTAGGATAAGGCTGGAAAAATTCAAATATAGTAGAGTTTCATGAAGAATGAGACTGAAAGAGGTTGAATAAGTTTCGAATAGATCGCGAAGGAGAATTCACATCTAATGTATTCAATGCCTACTACAAGGAGGACTCAAGAGAAACTTTACTTGTGTTCTTGTAGAGCACAAGAATCACATGATTGTGGAGACGCGCGGAGTATACTTATAGGGAATGCTGAATTTATTTTGGGCTAAGGAAGTTAACCTTACAATGCGTATCCTTAACACGAGTTTCATAAAAGCCAGTGAAGGGCATAACACCTTAAGAATCTTATTTTGGTAAGAAACACTCAATTGCATTTTATAGGACATGTGTTTGTGACTATTTTGTGCATGTTATAGACTCAACTAGAACCAAGTGGGATTTCAAGAGTATAAAGCCTATCTTCTTGGGGTAAAGTATGGAGTCAAAGGGGTATCTGCCTATATACGACCTGAAGGCAAAGAAGATAATAATCATTCACACTATACTTTAACAAAGAAGTAGCCTAGTTTAGACATAGCCACCCCACCAATAATAGTACCAACTCCACAAGAGGTGGATTCATCCAATAATGTTCAAGTTAAAAGCTTACCTTAGCCTTACAAAAGCATGTGTCGTTGGGTCTTACCTTAGAGTTGCAATCTGTAACTTTCCTATGTGGGCACGCTAGCACGTTTGTCACGTCCTCACTCTATTGTCACATTGAAATTCTCCTTGCTAAAGAAGTGAAGGGAGAGCTCTCAATGCTAGATGGAGGCAAGAAGAGATGGTCCTTCATGTGGTTCTCTCTCGCAAAAGAAAAATCTAATGGATGAGGGAAACTTACCATCACACCTATTTAAACACACATCCATTAAGCAAGTTGTGCACTTTTGCCGCACGAGTCGTAGCTGGGGACTTGCCGAACACCGTATACGAGCCACGAATGGCTGCAAAGCATACAACTAGGAAAGCAAGCTCAAACAGAATGCAAAGGTGTGTCACTCACCACTCTAACCGTCGCCGTGAAGGATTCTCGCGTTGCAGCAGCAGTGAAGGAGGAGCCGTCGTTGTCGCTCTACCGCCTCGCCGCCGCCGTGCCGCTACACAGTGCTCGATCGCTCTCTCTCACTCTCTCTCTCTCTCTCACACACACGCAGGAGAAGGAGACCAAGGAGATAAGGCAAGAGCACTCTTGTAGTCAACACATGAGAATGAGGGTTTTAGGGTTACATTTGACTCTTATAGGTGACTTGACCGTTCACACATGGGCGTCCATAGGTGGCCGACCGATCCTAACCCTTACCCTGCTGAGATTCAAGGTGCGCCTCTCATCGGCGATCACCCAATCCCTTTATCCTTAACATATGGTGCCGACAAGCCCGGCCCATGACTCAGAATATTTAAATTAATGACGTAAAACATAGTACGTCTCAATGTCCGTCACATAGGTTAACATGCCCCCCTTCCTGATGTAGATTCCGTCCTCGGAAGCTATGGTATGGTAAGCTCGATAGGGTTGTTGTGGTAGACCGTCTGCAAAACAGGGAAGTAGAGTGGAATTCAAAAGATATAAAGTGTATAAATTCAAGCATGTTAGACTACAATGGATGTTGCTATGAGAACTTAGTTTAAGGGGTCACATGAATGAGCTGGTGTAGTAAATTAATAGGAGTTTAAAATTATTGAAAGTAAATCAAGAGTTAGCAAGGTGTCAAAGGTTAATCAAGGTTTATAACTGGCCTAAGTCAAGGAAAATAACCAAGCTTAATAAATAAACAGATGACCACACTGTGTATACTCTAAGAACAAGTTAATACCACGAGCCTAGGGACACAAGAAACATCAGAGTTACAGGAGCCTTTTGCATTTATTTCTTTATGCACATGACAATTTTTACACACAATGGCGACCTTCCGAAGGCAAAACTAACATCGATCCTGGTACCATGTTTAACACAAGGCATTATCCAGGAATCTATTAGTTCACCTTAGGCAAGGTTACCCCCTACCAACCAAGGCATCGGTCTGGAGTAGAATACTCCTCGCCTACCAAGTATCAATAAGGCGATAGGCCAACATTAGAGCACATAATAGACTTGTATTGCCATTTATTGTAGGCTTTTTCTTTTTAAATATTTCTTTTCATCTTCGCTCCTGAACGATAATTTGTCTTGCATCCTTTCGACAAAGGGGTAAAAGCTATGTCCTAGAGGTCAACACACACACAGCCAGGTTGTTTAAACATTACGATGGTTTTAACCCTAGACTTAAGACAATCGTATTCCAAGGTTAACTAAAGACTGCATGCATTCTCAAGAATATATCCAATAAGGTTAAACTCATTAATGATTCACACTAGCACGTCAGGCAACTTCAAAAACTAAGTAGTCTTTGACAAGTTCCATGTGGTCATGCCTTCAGTTGATGCAATTAATTAAACAGTAAAAATGAAAGAGAGTGGGCATGGAAGAATTACACCTGTATTTTGGAGATCTCCTTGATTCGATGAGAAAAATGCCCGCAATTTGATGAGATATTTATGTATGAGTGTTGCGGCTATCTCAGGACTTGAAAGCGAACCCATCTCAAACTTTTCCACCTGTACAACCAACTAACAAGCACTATACCTCGAGAGGCACATCACTGTGAAAAATTAAAGACTCATTTAAGGAATCCAAACTAGAAAAAACTTGAAAACACTATCCTACCTACCAATCACCACACTACTACTGAGGATACGGTAAGAGGATGTTGTAGAGTCCTGTCTCTAGCCCTAAGGCTAAGTCTCTATCCGCATCATCCAAATAAATAAAGTCAGCCTCAGTAGTGCTATGAGTTTCATCCGTCCATTCATCGTCGTCTCGTCAGATATATTTTTTTCGTTTTTCCATCCACATAGACTCATCAAGAATGTAACCATGCGAGGATAGTCATCTTGTGGAAAAGGAAAGTCTTGGGCTATCGGGGATATGTCCTCTCTACGGAGTAGGGGTCAGTCATGGTCAATAGGCATATTAGCCATTCTAATTCCTCAACATTTTCCTCTCTGGCTAGTACATCTATATTATCCAATTCGGTTTTAATCACAGGATAGCACATGTGAAATATCTGAGAAAGGTACAGATGATACCTCTCACCAAAGGTGGATGAAGTGTGTGATGCTCTTGCATTTGCCATATCTGCAAACACAAATTTAGCATCAGTAGGTTTATGACAGGTCAATCTAGTTCCTGATTGTATACGGATATTTCTTCTCTTTTTGTGCTCTTGCTCTTTTTACTATTTTTTGTTTTTCTTTTCTTTTCTTTTTTTTTAATGTATGAAGCTATATATATACATCCCCTTGAATTTGGCAATTACATGGTCAGGGGAGAAGGTTAGGGAGGAAGCATTAGAATGTCGAGCGTGAGTTTAGCTCCCCCTTTCCTTGGGTAGATCATATTTTTTGCAATGATGTTGTAGCCTCTTGGAACCAATTTGTCCAGCGGGTCATAGGTTGTGATATGGGCAAATAGCTTTTTATGACCCTTGTGGCCACATCCAATTGCAGAGATGTTAGTGTACGCTCCCATTGACGAATGGAGGAAATGGTTTCCGACGATACTATTACAAGGGGAGATGTAGACTCATCGGTCTTTTGTTGGGTGTTGACAAGAGTAGGTGTAGAGCATGTAGAAACTTCTATATCAGCATGTGCCTGGCATGAGGAGCTAGAAGCTTCATGTGGCTCCCCCCTTCCTGAGCTAGGTGGTAATGATCGATATCGTTTGGGAATCCAAACTAACTTTGGAAGAAGTGGTGCGGAGCACTCTGTTACCTTTCCCTTACCACGGTCTTGAATTGTTGTTGGGGTGGCAACAATTGGTTTGCAAGGTTTTACAGGTGATGTAGAGGGATTCAGCTTATGTTTAGGGACCCAAATCTGGTCATTCCCCTCGTAGTACCCTTGGGCTACTAATAATTTTTTAGGGATCCATCGTGATGTTACATTGCCCTTTCTCGGGTGGGTAGCTGCTTTCCTTCTACAAGGCTTCTTGTCTGAACGAGGCTTCTTGTCTGAACGAGATTGAGCAGGGAAAGTAGCTGTTTTAACGAAGCTTTTGGGACCCATTTGTATGTACTTTTTAGCATAGTATACGGAGCTTTGGAGACCACATAGCCTATTTCCACTCTTGGCGTTGAAGCGTTAGAGGGGTGGCAAACAGTCAAAGATGGTTTTGCCACTGGACTCTGTGATTTTTTGTTATCCAGCATTTTGTCCAGAGTCGATGGCTTAGGAGCAGGATTTTGAGCGGTCATACTGAGTGTTGGTTCTTGCGTTGTGACTCGTCTGGTTGCCCAATCGATATTGCACTTGGTGGCCAACATCCATTTGCGCCCTAAGTTTACAGTCCCTTCCATGATACCAGCAGGCATAACCAAAAAGCTTTGAATTACGGTCTCCTTGTCATAGGCAACCGGAGTGTGTAGAATTCCTGAGACAGGGGTTTTCTTCTTGTTGATACCTTTAATTTGGATAGTACTCTTGGATAAAGGTGGTTTTCCAAGTTGACACCACATGCCATATGATAGCAAATTGTGTTGAGCTCCTGTATCCAATAATACATTATACAGCACCTCCCCGTAAGGACTCTGTAACTCAATTGGGTATCTTAGAGGCAGGTCAGATTCCAGTGAATCCTCCTCTGCTTCCTCGAAAAATACTTGCGTAATTTCCAAGTTGGCTTCTCGTTGTCGCCTAGCACGCTGTTGACGTTCTTTGGCTTCAACTCTCGCTTGTATCTTCTTAAGCTCAGCTTGTTCTTTAGCTGCCTTCTTTTGATGGATTGCATGTAACTCCTCTTGGCTCAGGGGGTCATAGTATCTTTTGAATTTACTCCCATTAAGGAATCCAATGGTTTCAACTCCGTCGAGAGTCTCCACTCGGATGGTACCTTGTGGGGTAATTTCACATACTCTATACGGTCCCTTACCAGCATATTTGAGCTTCTTCTTTTCGTTACGCACTCCATACATTAGGACTTTATCCCCAACCTTGATGTCCTTGTCTTTTAGGTGGCAATCAAACCATTTTTTCCTTCTATCTTTCTCCACAAGGGCATTGTACATAGCCAATTGTCTTTCTTCGTTTAGCTGCTCAAGAATATACAGACGTTCTACTAAGGGATTACCATCCCAACCCTCTTGAGTAGCAACACGAAGACTAGGAATGACAAATTCCCACGGCATGACTGCTTCTTAGCCATATACCATCTTGAATGGTGTGCAGTTAATAGCCACTTTATACGCAGTACGATAGGCCCATAAAGCTGTCGTAAGCTTTAGATCCCAATCCGTGCGATGAGCTTCAACAGTCTTTGTCAGAACAGAGATCAATGTCTTGTTTGTACTCTCGGCTTGGCCATTCGCTTGCGGATAATAAGGAGTAGATTTATGATTGGATATCATGAAATTTGTTGTGAGCTCCTTAATCACGTCATTTATAAAATGCGTCCCATTGTCGCTCACAAGTTCAAAAGGACAACCGAAGCGTGTGATTATATTTTCAAAGAGGAACTTGGCTGTTGTCCTTGCATTTGCCTTACGGGTCTCAGCCCATTTGGTCATATGGCCACAATAATATAGCGAGATTGTGTGTTTCGGGCCTCTGGGCTAATTGGACCTACAAAGTTTAAACCCCACTTTTCAAATGGTTGGTTTACTTTGGTTTCTTGTATCGTTGGCATTCATCGCAACCCTTCACAAAGAGTGATGCATCTTGGAACATAGTGGGCCACCAATACCCTGATTGTAAGATCTTTCGTGCAGTTAAGTCTCCTGAGAAGTGACCACCGGCTACGCCCATATGTGCCTCTTGCAAAATGTATAGATACTCATCCTCTCGGGCACAACGCCTAAGAACGTCATCCTTTCCTCTTTTATAAAGAGTCCCGGCTATCAGGCAATAGGGTTTGCATTCTTTGATCAGCTTTTGAGCTAGATCTTTACGAAGCTCCTTGGGTGGAAAGCCATTAACCAAAAAGTTAACAATCTTCTCACTCCATTCAGGCATTGTCTCCACCATGAACAGGGAAGTGTCAGGTAAGTCATCATCATCAACCCCCGTAGGAGCCTCACCATTAGGTATGCGAGACAAATGATCAGCCCCATAACATGTTTTTTGCCAGGTCTCACAACAACAATGAAATCAAACTTAAGAAGAATCAATAGCCATCGTGTGATTCTTCCTGTGGAGCATGGTTTGTTTACAAGATACAACAATGCTTGATGATCCACATAGAAAACAAACTTGGTGGCAAGGAGGTAATAACGAAATTTCCTTACTTCACATATCATTGCCAACCCTTCTTGCTCCGTAGTGGTGTAGTTCATCTCAGCATCGTTCAACTCTGGCGACTGGCAAAGCTAATGGGGTAGTCTAGTTTGTGTTCTCCAGGTTGAGTTAACACACACCCAATAGCAAAGTTTGATGCATCAATATGCACATGGAAGATTAAATCCCAGTTAGGCATTCTCAAGATTGGAGCACTCGCCAAGGCCTTCTTTAATAACTCATAGGCACGGTCACATTCTTCAGTCCAAATAAACTCGATGAGAAGCTTATACAATGGTCGAGCTGTCTCGGCGAAGAATAGAATAAACCTTCGATAATAACCAACGTGGCCCATAAAGCATTGGACTCCCTTAGGGTGGGGGCAATTCCAGAATGACCTTGATTTTACTCTCGTCAGTGGAAATCCCATTTTTGGACACTATATGCCCTAAGATAACTCCGTGTTTAACCCAGAATTGGCATTTGAAAGGATTCAATGAGATGCGATATAACCTACACCTTTCAAATGAGATGCGATATAATCTCATTTGAAAGGATTCAATGAGATGCGATATAATCTACACCTTTCAAATATTTTTCGTAAACACATCAAGTGCTCATCCCAAGAAGAATGAACACAAAGATCATCTAAGAAAGCTTCACAAAAGTCCCTTAGATATTCCTTAAAGGCTGTGTTTGTCAATCGTTGGAATGTTGCAAGTGCATTGGTCAAGCCAAAAGCCATGACACGAAAGGCAAACACTCCAAACTCCGTGAGATAAATGCTGTTTTAGCTTGGTCCTCGACTGCAATTGTGATCTGATTGTAACCCGAGTACCCATCTAAAAAGCTATATGCCTCCTTGTCTGCCACTCTTTCAAGCACATGTTCAGAATACGGCAAGGGGTAATGATCCCTTCTGGTGGCTGCATTAACCTTTTTGAGATCAACGCACACCCTGAGTTTCCCATTCTTCTTTGGTACGATGACTATCAGAGAAACCCATTCTGAGTGCTCAGTAGGGTATATGAATCCACATTTTTATTGCAGTTCATACATTAGCTCGATAGCGTTGGCGCTTATGTCTCGTTTTCTTCTTACCAAGTTTTTGATTTTTGTTTCTATCAGATTCGGACTCACTTGGTCGATCTTCACTTGTGTCCCCCTCACTTTCGGATGAACTGCAGGAGGTCACTGTCCCAGGCCTTGAGCATCTTGCTTCCACATTTGGGTGAATATTTGATTCATCCCCTCCATCAGGCTCAGAGTCAGTTTCTTCTTGAGATTCATACTCAGAGTTGCATTGGTCAGAGTCTTCGCTACTTTCAGTGTCAGTGGAGTTTGCCACTTTCTCGCCATCAGGAGTCAAGTGCATAACACCTATCATGTTTATTGGCACTAACGGTGGCATATCTTGCCCATCAGGTGTTACCCAACTTGTGCCTCTATTTCCCCATGTGCCTATGGTTGCCGCTAGGTGTACCCAATCCATGTTATCCGACTCAGTCATACCCGGTAGGACATCCATATAAGGAGAATCTTTCCCATCATCAGTCTCTTTTTTGCATGTATAGCAATACCTTAATGGGGCAGAGTGAATAGTGGTATCCGATCGATTACCGATGATAACCTTGCTTCCTAAAGGATGTGCGCGACCATTCTCAAGATCAACTCGAATGACAGAGTCCTGGAATTGTAGATAGACATGGTTTTTCGACCAGTCATGTACCATTTGTGCTTCCCTCATGAAAGAACGTCCTAAGGTCATTTGATATGACATAGGATGCTTGGAGAAATCCATTACAATGAAGGTATGTCTTACCTTGTATCCCAGAACCTTGATCTTAAGGTCCCTTAACATTCCAATAGGTTTAGCAATAGTTCTGTTTGCCATCTTAACCACTATGTTTGTGACTTCGAGGTGAGGTCTCCCCATAGATTCCCAACAGTTTTTAGTCACAATGCTCACTCCAACACCACCATCAAGGATTCCCTTTAGAGTTAATCCCTTGGTAGTAATGGGGAGGGTGGCATTAGATTCGTCACCTTCAAAGTACTGTCCCAACTTGTTAACAGGTATTTCCACGACCGATTTTTCATCTAGGTTGGGTTGTAGATCCCAATGTTCCCCTTCATCTTGAAGCATGTCGGGTCTATCCATATTTGCAAATTGTGGTAGCCCCGCCTTTAGTTCTCCATTGAGAAATGCCCGAAGAGCTAAGAATAGCTCAGGATCTCCGTATAATTTGGATATGATCGTGGTTCTGATTTCAGAGGACATGAAATCCATTAGCTTGGACACATTCAACGGTACTTTTCGAGACATCGCCCCTTGACTAGGGACTGGTGAAGATGGAATCACTTCCTCTTCGATGGGGTCAGGCATTCCCTCACTAAACATTCTTTCCAGCAAGAAGGGTGGTTGCCCACTTCCTGATGTCCTATCCTCACTTTCTTCCCGAATGATACTAGGTGTAGCTAACGGTTTATGGTTCCTGTGAGGCTGAACTTGTGTAGGAAACACTGTGTCTGGAATTTTGATTCTTCTAGGGTCTGCTGGCTCCAGTTCTCTTTGTGTTTCTTCCACCAAACCCCTTAAGTGTTGCACTTGTTCAATCTCCTCAACTGGGTTTGGGTAAGTTCCAATCTTTTTCTTGAGGGTTTTTGGCCCACGTGGCTTGTCTTTGGGAGTCTCAGTCAGTTTGGGTGGCCGAGAGGGCATTAGCTGACTTGGTTGTGGGGCCGAGGGAGTTTCCTTTTGTTTCCCCTGATTTATGTTTTCGTTTGATTCTCCTTCATTGAGCTCCCGAGTGGGATCCTCCCTTAAGGTAGTGGCTTTGGTCCCCATGGTTTCTATTGTATCGGAATCATCTTCAGGATCATTCATATACACGGGGTCATCTCCTGTTCCTATGTTAGTCTTTGAACTAGGCTTGGAGCTCGTGGCATTAAGCGATCTCTTCCATCGCGTTTTCTTTTTCTTTGCTTGAGCAATTGATGCAGTATCCCTCTCTTCAAGAATGTAGTTTTGATTTTGAAGCATTGACCGTGTAACTACATTCGCGGGCACAACAGGTATGGTTCCTTGTGTCTGGTTGGTGACCTCAACCAAATTCAATGGCGTAATCTTGGGTGCATTAGGATTATGTGGACATTGAGCAATCAAATGATATATGCCACAACGATTACATGTAAGTACCGGCATTCCCGATGTGCTCCCTTGATTTGGTTGCATCTGAGTAGCGATCTTCTGTAGCCTATTAGGGCACTCTGCTACACGATGCGGTCCACCACAATCGTAGCATTGAAGAGGTGGTCTCCTCGCCAAGGTATTAAGGTTTTGCCCTCTTGTGGCGAGAGCAGCCGCTTGATATACAGGCTTGACTTGCCCAAAATGATCCTCCATGTAGTACTGGGGAGTCATTTCAAACGTATCAATCCCATATAGAGTAGTGGGGTCTATCTCCTCTTCATAATCCCCACACGCGCTATGTGACTCACAACCCATCTGGTTTATAGGGGTAATCCTTGGATGTGGAGCTTGTGGTCCTAGCACTGGCGGTGGTAACGGCACAGACTGGACTACATTCGGGTTCCTTGGAACTATGTGACGGTTGCTCAACAGGTGGTGTAGGTATCAGCGTGGGTACTTGAGGTGTGTTTGACCAGGCTAGGGGTGCCTGATTTGCTAACATACGCTTAAGTACTAGGCAATCCTTAGATTAATGGCCATACTTACCACATGCATTGTAATTCCCATTGAATTTGACTCTAAATGTGGGACATTCACTCGTACTATGTGGTCCTAAGCAAACCGAACACCATTGTTGCTCTCTTCTTGGGTACATATGGCTATTTTGAGGAGCTCGATTACCCCTAAAGTATTCTTGGAGAGCCTTAGTAAGGTCGGTCATAGACATTTTGGATATCTTGGGCTCCTTGGCAATAGGTTTTACCGTCATTGGCTCGTGCCCAGATACTTGCGAACTAACGGATTTTGTCTCCGAAGACACTTTTTTACCTGCAATCATCAAGTTGTCTTCTAACTGGATTGCATTGGCAGTGATTGCTTCCCACGTTGTAAGACCTCTAATGACTAGGCCATTGTATATGTCCTCATGGCGCAATCCTCGGATGAATCTATCAAGCAGTTGGTTATTATTGAAGCGCTCATCGGGAGTGCAGGGAGAATTTAGATGCTTCAATCGACTAATAAAGTCTCTCACTGACTCCCCTTCCTCGCGTTCAGCTTTTTGGAGTTGAGATGCTACTCCCCAAAGCACACCCTCACGTATGTATTCTTTCAAGAACAATCTCTTGAGAGTGGGGTAGTGAGTATGCTCTTTAACCCTTAAGGTTCGATACCAATCTCCGGCCTTCCCACTCAAGGTTAAGCCTAAGGCTTTGCATTTATGTAGCTCATTGTGCTCTTCCAAGGAATCACACACGTGTTCAAAGACTTCAATGTGGTTCCTAACATCTTCGTTACCACTGAAGTTTTGAGTGAGCTTAGCCACTTGGACCGCCTTGCTTCTGGGTTCTCTCTCAGGCATGCCCCGCATGTTTTCCGCAATAGATCGTCCGATCGTCTGAGCAAATGCTGTGAGATCACCTAGGTGAGCAGGCATAGCTGGTGGAGGTACTTCTGGGATAGCCTGGTTGATAGGAGTTGGCGTTGGTCTCGGTATGTAGGCAGCTGACGTAGGATATGATATGTGACTAGGCCTAGCTCCTCTTGGATAAGGGTTATAAGGATAAGGTGGTCGTGGAGCATATGCCATTGGCATACTAAGAGGCGTAGGAGCTACATGAGCATGAGTAGCGATAGGTACATATGGTCAATAGGCACTGGCACGCACTATTGTAAGTACTATTCCACTAGGTAGCGGTGTCATACTAACTACAGTGGTAACAGGTGCACCTTCTGTCATGCTCATCATCGGAGTAGGCATTGTGGATTCCCTAATGGAAAGTTGAGCCAAGGTTGGAAAGCTAAAGTTACTGCTCGTGGGCTCAACTTGCATTGAGACAGGCGAAACAACATATGAAGGGTCTATGGGACTCACCGAGGGAGTCACCGAGGGAGTCTCCACCAATTGTGATAGGGTTGATTGTTGGCCTTGCTCGTATCCAAAAATCTCATAGGGCCAGTGGAAACTAGGTTCACTCCCCTATTTTGCCTGTCAAATTGGATAATTCTATGAATAACCTCACATATCATTTGTTGTTGCTCCTCTAGATTAGTGGCGCTAGATGTAGATCGTATGACTTCTAACCAGCCTACATGGTATGTGTAACCCGTGTATAGGTCAGTTAGAGTCTTTGTGTGTAGATCATATTCCCAATTTTCATTGAGAAATATCCCATCCAGACTTGGTGTGCCAAATGGTTTCTTGAAGTGGACACAATGTCACTTCTTATGGATTGACTTCTAGGGACCTCTACTTTAGGAAGCGGGTAGCTCAGTAGGGCCCTCATTAAACGAAGTGGGTAGAATATCCACATGGACACTCTTTGAGGGTCTACATGAGATGTGAATGGTGAATCCACTACCCCTTCTTCTTCATTTACTTCGCTTGTCGCATATTCAGAGTGTGTAGCTCTACTAAAGGTCTCTATTAGATGACTAAACATGCTAGATCCGGGTTGTGGGGCCCAAACTGGCATGTTTTGGCTTGTCTTCTCAGGGTTCTTGGTAGGGTGCCCTTCCATGGCTTCTGAGTCAGAGGACGAGTCACTAGCCGCTATTCGTGGATCTTGGGTTGCACTTCCTTGGGTTCCAGCGGAAGGCCAAGATGCTAACGTGGAGGGATGGTGTGAGCCTGCGTAAACTGAAATGCTTTCTAGTGGCTCAGACTCTAGCACCCGACCAGAGCGTAGATGCATGTGACGTGGGTACCCTACGTGCGTTGGTAACTATCCTTGAAGCCCACACAAGTGGTTTCTTGGGTGTTTCGCACCCCGTTTTTACTTGTTTTTATATTATTTTTAACCCGTTTTAACCCCCTTACTTATGGTCGAACCTGAACTAGGGTGTGTGATAGCTTGAAACAAGCGTATCGTTTAAAGGGTCCTAGCGTGCTTTACAGCACCGTGTTCGCCTATCTAGAGCTCCTGTGGTCCTCAAAACAGTCTGTTTCCTTATGGGGGAAGGGGCGAAGGTCTATTTTTGCTTGTGGAGGAAAGGGTGAAGGCTTTATCCCACATGCTCACTTCACTCCTTGGGGGGTGGGCTACATATAGAGCTCTACTTCCCTTAAGCTCTCACTTGAAAGAAAGCTATGGAGTCTCACTCTCCTATATATATATATCAAAAGATCGAGGCCGAGGTCGGGGTCATTTGGGGGTTTTTCTTTTCAAATTTTTTTTTCTCCAAATAAAAAATCTTTTCACACGTCACACGTTTGTTCTCTTCTTAAAAAACTAAAATTTTTTTATTTATTTTTTTAAATTTAATTTTTCCTTTTTTTCTTTTCTATTTTTTTAGAAAACTTTTCTAGGGTTTCTTTCTAGGGTTTAGATTTGGCCGTTGCGCTGCTCGCACACAGTCGCCGCGCAGGCCTAGGAATTCAGAAATCCCCACTTTTTTCCGCATCGCAAACACAAAAAACCAGAAAACCAGAAATGGGAGCTAGAAAATAACCAGGAAAACCAGAATTGTAGAAAACAAATTGCAGAACACACAACAGCATCAACAACATACACACAATCGCCTTTCCTACAGTGCAAATTTCACTTCATGCAACAGACCGAGCTGCAGAACACACAACAGCATCAACAACATACACACAATCGCCTTTCCTACAGTGCAAATTTCACTTCACGCAACAGACCGAGCTGCAAACTGGAGCTTGGTGCAGGGCATCTCCCCAGCAACAGCGCAAAAAATGTGCGCTTTTGTCGCACGAGTCGTAGCTGGTGAACACCGTATGCGAGCCACGAATGGCTGCAAGTATACAACCAGGAAAGCAAGCTCAAACAGAATGCAAAGGTGTGTCACTCACCGTTCTAACCACCGCCGTGAAGGATTCCCGCGTCGCAGCAGTGAAGGAGGTGCCGCCGTCGTCGCCGCTCTACCACCTCGCCGCCGCCGTGCCGCTACACAGTGCTCGATCGCTCTCTCACTCTCTCTCTCTCTCTCTCTCTCTCTCTCACACGCAGGAGAAGGAAACCAAGGAGATAAGGCAAGAGCACTCTTGTATTCAACACATGAGAATGAGGGTTTTAGGGTTACATTTGACTCTTATAGGTGACTTGGCCATTCACACATGGGCGTCCATACATGGCCGGCAGATCCTAACCCTTACCCTGCTGAGATTCAAGGTGCGCCTCTCATCGGCGATCACCCAATCCCTTTATCCTTAACATATGGTGCCGACAAGCCCAGCCCATGACTTAGAATATTTAAATTAATGACGTAAAACATAGTACGTCTCAATGTCCGTCATAGGTTAACACAAGTAAGAATACAATAGCATGCAAGCAAAGAAGACGTGAGAAGAAAGAGAGCTCACAAGAAACCTATTACAAGGAAATTATTATGTATTTCTTATTGTAAAAAATGACTTACATATAAGTGACTAGTTTCCACACTAGGTTGACTAAACTTAAAAATAGTATGATATCTATTACTAGTCTTACGTAGCTATGTACACTAAGTCCATAGAATTCTTTCCTTATTTGACATTAAGCAAAAGGTAAGGTCGCTTTTATATGTTATAGTGTCGTCTTACAAAAGTTAAGTGCTTGTTTGAGCAAATAGTAATATAGCAAAGTGCCTTACAGTCGGTTGGGTGGACGAAACCATGTTAACCAACGGAGCCAAATAAATTCAAGTTAAGAGCTAACCTTAGTCTTGCCAAATTACGTGTCATTGGGTCTTATCGTTTTAGAGCCATAATCTGTATCTTTCCTATATGGGTGCGCTAGCTTGTCATTTGTCACATCCTGACTCCGTTGTCATACTAGAATTCTCCTTGCTATAGGGGTAAAGGGAGAGCTCTCAATGCCTAGATGGAGGTAATAAGAGTGATGGTTCTCTCTCATAAAAGAAGAAGCTTATGGAAAAGGGAAACCTACCATTGCACCTATTCAAACATGCATCCATTAAGCAAGTAAGAATACAATAGCAAGCAAGCAAGCAAGAAGAGGAAGAAGGAGAACACACAAGAAAACTATTACAAGGGAATGATTATGTTATATATGCTAAGTCCTATTTATCTTAAGCAATCCTAATTGGATAAAATACAATCTTGCATCCAAATGAAATCTTAAGTAAATAAGTTATTTTTCCTAGTGTGATAGGACTAGACTCCCCCCCCTGTTAGAATTCGTGGTGCTCATGCTAGATCAACTATGTGGAGGAGAGAGACTCACAAAATACAAGAAAATATCTTGCTTATTAAGTTGCTCAAATACAACTAGGCTTCTTGCTCCATACAAAATGCCTTCTAGCTCCACCTTTAAATAGGTGAGCTAGTGGACCATAAGTCCATTCACACACACACCCTTCTCTTCTCCTGTTACATAACCTTAGTCTCTTAATACCCTCCCTCAATAACAACTATGAAAGAAAATTGGAATAGGTGGTATTGGATATAGGCTGCCTTTATAACATTAGGCGTACAAGGTTAGGAATATAGGTGTGGTTACATGGAGATTTAAATCAATTTCTCAGTGGAGTTAGAGGCTGATACAAAGTTAGCCTCTGACTCTTTGTTAGGACATTTAGTAGTGATATGTCCCGTTTGTTTACACTTGTTACATTTCATTTTGTTGGGATATTTGATCCAACAATTATTTGCCAAATGACCCACCTTTTTGCAATGGTGGGCACATCTTACTTTGATCACTTGATGTGACAAAGCTTGTTCGATATTCAATGAAGTGGTTGCATTTGAAGATTCAGCTCCTCCCTTTGGCCTCTTTTCTTCATCAAGACAAGATTGAATTACTCCTTCAAGGGTGGGATTAGGTATGTTCTTTAGGGTGGTGACTAAGGTGGGGTACACCTTCTTGATTGCTTTTAGCAAAACAGCCACTGCATCATCTTCATCCATTCTCGCATTCACTGATGCAAGTTGAGCCATAAGGCCCTCAAGTGAGAGATGAAGGCTCCAATGCTGTCTCCCTCTTTGAGTTCCAAAAGCTGAAAAATTCAATTTTAAGTGAGATCTTGGAATTCTTACCACGAGCTCCATAGAGCTTATCAAGCTCATTCCATTTCTCCTTTGCAGTCGAAAGCTGGTCCACATGGTGAATGAGAGCCTCATCAAGATGAAGCATGATGATGGCTTGTGCCCTCGCATCATCTTCAATATCTTCAGCCTTAGTTCGATCAATAATCTTAGTGCCGGAGATGAATGGCCAAAAACCTTTGGACATTGTTGCTTGCAAATGAAGATCAATACCAGGAGGCAACAAAAACGATACTTAGGGCTCTTGAAAAGAGTTCCACTTTGTAGATGAATGTGGGAGAGGGTTTGTTAATAATCCCACATGGGGACTTATGGGAGTCCTAGAATTTTTGTATAAAAGGTGGCTCATTTGAGAGCTTAGGGACACTTTTTGGGCTTAGTTCATGTAAGAGCTCCTTTGAGAGACCTACTCTCCCTCTTCTCCATAGAGGTGAAGACTCTTCTCTCACCCCATCTACATCATTGTATGAGGTAAATCTCTTCATTGAATCATTAGCAATGTCATGAGTCTTTCTCATCCTCTTCTCTAATCATATTACTCTTATGCATGCTTTTAGTATTTCATTTTTGAGTACATGGATTGATTTGAAGCTTTCATAGAAGCTTGATGCTTGAATGTATGCATGCTTGTAGGAAGATAGGAGTGGAGTGAGGTCTTTCTCTTTGCTTGAGTGCATAGTGATTGTATTCCTCTTGCTTGTATTTGTGAATGAATGGGTGTGTAGGAATGAGGACAAGTTGAGCTTGTGTGTATGCTTAGTCTAGTGTCAAGTGATGGTAGCCATGAGCATTCTCTCCATTTGTGGATAAGCTCTTGTGCACCGGTACGGGTCGAATCCCTAGCTCCGAAAGGGATGCAAATCCCATTGGAGTGAGCTTAGTGTGGATCGTACTCCTCTTACTACAAGAGAGAGAGTTTTTCGTCTCTCCATTGGCGCCGCTGCCGGGGAGAAGACTCAAATCCGGTTGAGAGTGTGTGGAAACCACCACTATTTCCTCTTTTGGTTGCAAAACCATTGAGTGATTAGGTTAAGATTGGGTGTGTGATCCCGGTGTGAGTGGATAAGGTTAACCATTGAGCGGTTGAGGTTTCTCCCGCATTGTTTTTTATGTTTCATTGCTTTTATGCTTTTTCAAGTACCGTTCATTATGCTTACCTTCATTGTTTTTTGTCATTTCATTCTTTCATGCTCTTCGTTAACACGTGATTAGTAAAAAAAAAAAAAAGAAGAAAAGAGGTGCGTTGCTAAGCTCTTCCATAGCTTATGCAAGCCCCATAGACTCCCAAGCAAGAAGTCCACTTAAGGATGAGAGGGGAGAGGGAAAGAGAAGGGAGATAGGAAGTGTTGGAGGCGACCTTTCTTTTGATGTTTTGTTGTGTTGTTATCGTGTGGGGAGGCATCTCCATAATTACAGCAAAGAAAAAATAAATAGATATATATATATATATCTATTTATACACATATATATACATTGGGGAGGCTTCTGCAGCAAAGAATATATATATATATATATATATATATTTTACATTGGAAAGGCCGTGGAGGTTCGAAGGACAGTTAGAAGGCGGCTGAAAAAAAGCCTGCAAACGATTTTTTTAACAAAAACAAAAAAAGAAAAAAAAACATTATTATATATATAAGTGTTTTTTTTAACGAATGGTGTGGCTGTCGGATGCGGCTGGCTACGCAAGCAGGGGGCGTCGGCAAGCTTAGAGGAGGCGGCTGCTGGGCAGCCGACAGAAGCAAAAAACGAAGAGGCTGGACGACCGGCAGCAGCAGAAGCAAAAACCAGCACTCTGGAGTAGGCGGCAAACGGTGAGGAGGTGGCCGTCGGCAAGAGCGTCGGCAGGTGACGTGGCAGCAGAACCGGTGTGGAGCTGCAGCGAGGGTGGCTGTAGCAGCGAAGTGGAGGTGGCAGTAGTAGCCGGGTGGTGGGCAGTAGCAGTCGGCAGAAGCGGGTGGAAGAAGGCTGTAGACGGCAGAAGACAGCGTTGGCCAGTGTGGGGTGTCTGCAGCGGGCACAGACAGCAGTGGAGGCGACCGGCAAGAGGCGGAAGTGGGTGGCAAGAGCCCAGGTGAAGAGACGGTTGCAAGCAGTGGAGGTGGCCGTCGACTGCTGTGGCTAGTGAAGAGCGCAGCAGAAACAAAAAAAGGTTGCAAGGAGCTAAAGAGCAGTCGGCACTGAGTAAAGAGCGGCTGACTGCAGAAGGAAGCCTGTAGGCGGCAAAAGACGTGAAGGTGGTCGGCGTCAACAGCACTGGGCAACAATCGTCGGCAGAGAGGAGACTGTGTGGGAGGCGGTCGAAGCATTGAAGAAGACGTTGGCTGCAGCTGAGAGCAAGGTCGGCGACCCACGTGGAGGCAGCTGGCGCCCGGCGACGAATCCGGGCAAGCCGAGCGGTGCGGATAAGGTAGGTGGAAAATTTTCTTTTTTTATTTTTTTTATTTTTTATTTTTTATTTATTTTTTAAGTTTTTTTTATATTTTTAAATACAAAAACAAAAAAAAAATATAATATTTTTTTTAAAAAAAAGAAAAAGAAAAAGGCATTAAAAAAAAGGACAAAAAAAAAGAAAAGAGATTAAAAAAGAAAAAAAAGAAAAAGAAAAAAGCAAAAAAAAAAAAAACAAACAAACAATAAAAACCAACAAAAGGAGGAAAAAACAAACGAAAGAAAAAAATTTTTTTTAGAGTCTATTATTTTTTGCATATTTTGTAGTTCTTCATTTTTTTAATTTTTTGCATAATTAGTGTAACCTGCATTTTTTCATTTTTGTAACTTTGTGCATAGTTAGTATTCATAATTTTGTGTAAATTAGAAGAAAAAAAAAAGAGGTAAAAATCTTAAAAACATAAAATCATTTAAAAAAAAACATTTAAAAAACAAACAATTAAAAAATAGGTTAGATAAGTACACCATACATTTTCTTTTTTAATTGTCTCTAGTGGTTAGGTAGGGAAAATATAAATATATATATACATATATATATATATTTTTATCAAAAAAACAAAACACAAAAAACCAAAACTAAAACAAAACCAAACACAAAAAAAAAAAACCCAAAACAAAATTTGACCTTATGCACTTACGGTCGGGACGTCTTGTAGATTCTGCCATAGGGCCTAGGGCACCTTCTCGAGTACCTACGCAAGAAAGTGGGACCCAATCGGTAGGCAATTTGGCAGATATTGCTGAAACCCTTTCTGAATCCCAATCCGATACCCTTTCCTCTAGAACAACTAGTTCATTGTCCATGGACAATCTAGGGCCATCAACTAGTCATCCCGTAGTCCAAAATAGGACACCCTCAAGATCCTTTAATCCATTTGAAGCCGACACCATGGGGTTAACATTCAATGTGCGACTCCAATATGTCTACACAAATGCTCAAGGAGCTGAGATCTTTAGGGACCCACAACAAAGGTACCTTGTTAAGATCGCAGACATTTTCTCAGAACTTGACAGAGCACCTCTAGTCAATGACCAGGGTAACATGTATATGGGTGGAGATGGTGTACGCTATGAAGTCACCTACCATCCAGAAAAGGTAGACAAATTAGGGGAGCTCTCTAAAACTGAGTTGTTAGACTATTCACAACTTTCCAGAGCAAAAGAGTCTAGAGATGACTGGCTTATCGAGCCGGACATGCCTGGACCATCCAATGCCCAATCCTCAAAGCCATCCAACATAGATGATTTACTTCTTGTAGATCTAAATTTGGACAAGGATAGGAAAGGCAAGTGTAAAATGGATCAGGGGGATGAAAGTCAATGGGAGTTTGTACGACAAATTCCTGTGACTAAGGTCTTATAGGATGACCCACTTCAAGAGGTCTATAAGGACTCGTTAGAGGGATATTATGCCACGACTAAATTGCCACAGCTGGATCTTCCTCTAGCTTATGTAGTGGTAGTTGAGAAGTGTGCAGGACACATGAACAGAATAGTTGATAAATGGGCCAATGAATATCGAACGTTAGATTGGAAAGAGATTAGGGAACTCACGTGGAAAGGACAACCATTATTTATGGAAGTGTTAACACATACAGCCAAACCAGGAGAGACAGCCTTTCTTGGAGAAACTGTTGCTCCTCCCCTACGAGAGTTCACTAGAGAGGGACCTTCAACATCTAAGTGGACCACTGCTAGTAGCCCAACTCTAGCACCAAGATATTGTCCTACAACAAATGTGCGACCTCAGGTCACACCACAACAACATCTTTCCCACAATGACAATCGGATGAGAAGGGAGCCAACTCGGCCTCCTATAAGTGCACCTCCTGAAATGAGGGTGCCAAGATCTTTAGAGGGGTTTGGTGAGGCTGGTAATAGGGTACCCACACCAATTTTGGAAACATGTGGACCATCTTTCCAAAGAGAGGAACAATTCCCACTACGGGTAAGAGGCCGTAGGCCCTATGATGAGTATTCACGACAAGTAAGGCCATCAACTCTTCAGAAATTGGTAAAGAAATATGAAGGGTCGGGAGACCCATACGACCATGTAGCAGCTTTTAGGCAAGCAGTTCGAGCTGAGCAAGTTGCTGATAAGCATACTCAAATAGAAGGGTTTGGACTCACTCTTGAAGGAAAAGCCCTTGCTTGGTTTCAGGCATTAGAAGCTTCTGACAAAACTTCTTTACGAGTTTTGGAAGAGAGATTCATTGCTGCTTTTTCCTTGATGGGAATACAACATGACACAGTAGCACATATCTACTCTTTCAAACAAGGTGAGAATGAGAGTGTTAGAGACTGTGTAAATAGAATGAAGCAGTACATTAATCGTTGCCCAGAAGATGAGAAGCCCGCCCAAAGTCGATTAATTTCTCTCTTCTTAAAAGGCCTCAAAAATTCGACACTGCATACACATCTCTATGCGAAGAAACATACAAGTTTTAATGAGTGTTGCCATGATGCTATGGATTTCACCGATAACTTCAAGTTCCAGGATGGTTCTGGCCCTGAGGTGAAACCTAGAAATCAATGGGGTGAAGACCAAAGTTCAGGGTTTAGCGCACTAGTAAATCCAGACCAAATAGCCAACCTAGTGCTAAGGAGATTAGGACAAACCTATCGTCCACCCATGCAGCCACAACAACAGCAGCAGAGAATGAGGAGTGTACTTCCTACAGGTCCTCATCTTTGTGGAGCATGTGGCGGTGACCATAAAACAGAGGACTGTAATACCTTTTCTCCTCTAGTCACAAACCAACCCACAAAGAAGTGGTGCCAAGCCTGTGCTTGGAACTTTACTCATACCACACAGGATTGTACTCGCATTGCGAGAATGAGACAGGAACGTGAGCAGCCGAGGGGTGGAGTGGCTCCACAAATGTATCAACAATATACAAATTTTGAACGTAAGCCACCGATGACACAAGAACAAGCACGACCTGTTCTTGGTGCTCAACCTCCTGCTCCAGGGACAGCTCCTGTAAGGGTTGTCGACTACGACAATTCAAATATGTGTAGAGACTTGGTAAACCCAGGCTATGTGGAAGAGGAATATGTATCATATTCATCCAAAGAAAATATCTTTGAAAGTCCCGCATACCCAAGCCCAGCACTGGAGACTCAACCAGGGGAACAAAACTCTTTAATGTTGCTAGGCGGCTACCAACCTAGGACTCCAGGCCCCTCAGGTCAATGGCAGCCAAGGAAAGTAGAGGCTAAACCAATGGGCCCCTGTTATGAGTGCGGAGAACCCCATTGGGCTCGTGATTGTCCACATCGCTCAAGGCAAGCATCTAGGTCCAATACAACAGTGCAACAGTTTCCACCAATAGAAAGATATTGTCTGGGGTGTTGTGTCGAACACTTCCCAAAGGATTGTCTGTTGAAACCACATGAGGAAGGCACCTCTCAACCAAAGGTTTCACTTAACCTTGTAGGGGCAATTCCATCACCACCTTCATCTGAGAATGAGGATGTCGTGCCACTTAGAGTCATGACTCGATCACAAACACGACACGCTGAAATACAAACTGATGAGACACCTCGAACTAGGGACGCAAAGACAAATCTAGTGGACAAGACCCTACAGTCCAATAGAAAAAAGACCACTAGGAGAAAGAAGAACCGAAACAAACAAACTAAAAGTACATCCACTAGTTCTCAGGAGACCTCTAAACAAAACATAAGGGATAAAACTTTTACTTCCCAAGAAGTGCGTGAGGAACATCAACCTCAACCTGAGCCTAGTGTTAAACAAGATAAGGCTAGTACGACTGAGGATAGTTCTGGGGGTTCTGTTTTTGTGGATAAAGTGAATGAGACTCTAGAGGCCATCATTGATGCTCATAGAAGTCGCATTGCAGCCTTATCAGAGCTACCCAAAAAGCTTCAAGAATACCCAAACCCTCGTGAGGAGAAGATCAATCTAGCTGTTAATCAGCAAATCATTAGGGAAGCTCAGTCGATACTTGAGGGACCACCACCACCTATTCCTCGGGGCCCAACCTCTCTTAAGCCAACATTAGAAACTATACCGGAAGTGTCATCAAGTAGGGAAATGAAAAGTGAGTTCATTTCACAAGCTCAAAGCGAAAGATCGGCACCAATTGACACTCCATTAAAAGATGACATTCTGCCATCACCCAGCCTTGTCTTCCCATGCAATGATGAAATTATTGATGCTAATGAGGACATGGCAAATGACATGTGGGCCGCTGTAAATGAGAAAATAAATGAAAACATGTCTTCTGTTAATTCGCCTCCATTCTCTGAGGTGGATTTTACCAGAGATTCGGAAAACAATTTTGGACGCCCAAGCATCCAGGAGGAAGGTCAAACAATGGTTTCTCCTAGAAGTAAGCATACAATGAAAACCTTACCATCCTATCTGGGAGAATATGAGAACTGTTCTCAAACCTTGAGGATACCCTCCATGCATAAAAGGTTGACTAAGGAGAAAGATATGAGTATGGTGCAAGCTATTTTGTCAGCACCAGTGGCTTGTACCTTACCTTTGCTTGAGTTGATAAAGCTTAAACCTGAGTTGTGGAATGATATTGCCACATGTTTGTCAGAGCATATATTGCTCCAAAAGGGTCACCATGAGTGTACTATACACCCTGAGACAAAGCATGTAATGCCAGTTCCTATCAACAAAGTTGGAAAATTTTGTGAGGATGATCAGGGAAATGCTACCCTCCCATTGGAAGTGCGAAAAGTATCTTCAACTGCAATACTTGATAGTGGTGCAGGAGTAGGCATTGTAACAAGGTCTATTTGGGAAAAATGGGGCAAACCAGCTATTAGGAGTACCAGGATGCGCTTGCAGCTAGCAGATGGAAGCTTAGAACATCCCCTTGGGCTGCTTGAGAACATATTGGTCACCACATGTGGGATTGAATATGAGCATACCTTTGCAGTGGTGGATTTTGGAAAGCATCCAAACTATGAAGTGATATTGGGTAGACCATTCATGCGATAATTTCAAATGATTCAAGATTGGGGATACAATTACTTGTACCTCCGACATGATTCTATCATCACAAGGGTCAACCTAAGGAATCACTCGTATCGTGATGTAACAAGGTCTCCAATAGATGAGTTTGATTCTGCTTCATCTGAGGGCTCAAAAATTACATTGTCAGATGGGCGGGAAGATCTATGGATGTGTGGAGCCTCCTGTAGGGATTTCAACACTGAGAGACTTAAGGGTAATCGAAGTGTATCTGACGAGGCATACATTCCACAACCCTTCCCTGAGCATTTAATTGATCCATTAGAATGGAGTCATGTCCTTGCAACATTATCGACATGTGCTTTACCAAAGCCAATTCAATTCTGTGACTCTGATGGATATGATATTATTCCTCTACGAATGGTACAAACACGTGCCCTTCTAGATGATTTGTACTATAGGGATACATCAACAACAGCTATGCATGTCGAGGAAGTCTCAGTAGAGGACTTGACACTCGAATCGGCTAATGATGCTGATAAGGAGGATGGCTGGGACTCTGATTTTGATAATGAAGATACAATCCCTGAGGAAGAGTTAGGAAAGGCCCGCCTACTCTTGAGAGGAAGGGAGATTCAGGTAGAAATCCCTCGAAGCCGACCTAAACGTAAATGTTGTAAGAGCCATAAGAGAATCAGTAGACGAGATGAGCGGGAACAACGTGAGAGACTACAAAAAGAAAAGGAGGAGTCTAAGAGTGAAAACTCTCGACCACCACCTCACTTCTCAGGAAAGAACGGATATCTATACTATGTCCAAGCACAAGATAGTATCAAAGACCAAGTCAAACGATCAGAGGGATTCCAAGCAAGGGAAAAGCTAACAACTGTTAGCAAAAATCGTAAAAGAACGAAGAAACAAAAACCAAAACTCAAGTCTAACACCGATTCAAAAAAGAGTGTGGGAAGTGCAAAGATAACGGTTAAAAATCCGATGCATGATGGCAAAGGAGAACTCAAAACCGCATGGTCTTCCATGAGCGGAGACTCAAGTGAACAAGAACAAGGTCTAAATGTTCCTCCCAATTTCACACAGTACACTCTTCAAGATCGGAAGATTGTTCTTCAACAGCCCATGCGACAAAAACCAAGCATGCCAATGCCTAACTTCATTAATGGAAGTCGTCTCAAGAAATACAATGAACCATTAACTGAAGCCATGCTTCAACAGATGCATGCTGCACAAACACGGAAAAAAGAAATTGACCTACTTAAACGTCAGGCTCAAGAGGAGGCTAAAGCTAGAGTTGCAAAAGCCAAGGAGCGTCGCAAAGCTTCTATGTTAGCCATACAATTGGCTACTGATGAGCCATATGTTGAACCATTCAATATTCAAGTGGGACTTCATCTTCATGAGACTACCTACTTTGTCTCTGCCTTAATTGACTCTGGTGCAGACTATAATGTTCTATCGTTTGAAACATGGATAGCCTTGGGTCAACCCACACTTGTACACACTCCTGTGGACCTACGAAGCTTCTCAGGTGAAGATAACCCTATAGAGGGAAAATGCGTCATTATGATGTCCATTCAGGATCACAAGATGTTAGTGCCCTTTTATGTGGCACGTAAGTCCAAGGCAGTAGTAGAGGCTGTCCTCGGTAGATCGTGGTTAAGTGCTACCAATTGCTCATTGGATTGGAAGAATAGACAATACAAGTTGCAAATTGATTCTGATTGCATCTTGGGATCTGCTACACCACGAGCTTTATCGTGTCAAAAGGGTAATGTTTCTACCTTACCCAACCCACAATCAAAATCTGCTCTTGAAGCTCCAAAACAAATGATGTGGATAATTGATGAGTACTCAAGTGAGGGCCATGGCTGGCATGTTCCAACTACTCTAGTTGCTGCTCAAAGAAGGCCAGGCAAGAAGGATTCATCAATGTGGCTACCCAAAGATGCGTACAAACTTGTACCATCTATTCCAGTTGCTAAGCCTCTTAAGAAGCACATCATTTCCAAGCCTAAACCTCGGGTTGTTACTCGATGGATCCCCAAACATGTTCTTAAAGCACAAGGTTATTATGAGGGTGCAACATCAATTTGGCTTCCAAAATGCCATGGATTGCTAAAGGTAAAAGAGTGTTTCAAAAAGATTCCAAGAGTCACCCCTGATTGCCCATATCAGTGGGTGCAAAAGAAATCAACACAAATTCCCCAAGAAAGGAACGGTGGCTGTGATAGCACCTACAAATCCACTTGTGTTGATCTTCCTAAAACATGTATTGAAACAACTGTTGCCCCTATTTCTCCTTGTTTCACAATTCAACCATCAACTGGTGTTCCTAAGACAAGTCCAAAGGAGTCTCATTTGAGCATAGATTCTGGTGCTTCACTGCCTAAATCCTCTTATCTTGCTCAAATTCCAAGACAATTGCTAAAGTCTACACCTCTTAAAAAGGATATACCAAAGGCTAAAGATAAGGCGTTAACACTACAATTAAAGCTCTTTGGTAAAACAATGTTTGAATAATGTAGTTCCTTATGCCTTTAGGAGATGTGTTCTTTTTGAGATAATCTTGTTTTTGATTGGAATTGTCATGATGGATATGAGTGTTCTAAATTTCATTATTCTACGTCCAGATAACTCCTGATGGATATTTGGCGCGATACATGTCCACCATGCATTGACCCTGATAGTACTCGACCTGATCATCGCGGGAGTTATAGTGCTCCTCCATTTCAAACACATTCTAGGTATTTCTATGCTCCCTTAGGTGAAAATTGCTGTGGGCATCACTTTGTTACGTTATTCTATCAACAGCATCACCCATTTCCACATTGTCAAGAGTGTGCACGGCTAGTATTAAGTGAAGCTTCACATATTTGTTGGATATGCCGCTCTTACTTTAGACGATATGGCACGGCCTTAATGAAGCAAATTGTGGGAATGACTCCCCAACGCCATAATCTTCTTAATGTGAGAATACCAGAAAGGGGACCAAATCAACGAAGATTACCTGAGGAGGTACAAGCACAACAATGGAGGGATACAAGCTTAAATGACTTGCAACTACCAATCTTGCAAGCCCTCCTTCCCCAACCCTCCACATGTCAATATTGGATCAATATGAGTACTTACATTGCACAGTTCCAAAATCAAAACTGCCTGACTAACCTTCCCATAGAACCAATGCCATATTTCAGTGAGGAAGCACTCCTTCCTCTACCACCTTCTCCAGAGGCCGGTTTTTGTGAGGGGTTGTCTCTGCATCCTGAGGAAATTGATACCATCTTTCCAGCAGACGAGGACACGGATCCACCATCAGCGCAAGAGTGAACTCAGTAACTCCACAATAAGAACGACAAGCCAGGGCACTTTTCTCCCATTGGGTTTTTCCCCTCGGCTATATTTGGTGATTGGCACCACTAACAAATTTTATTCTTTTGTTTTTTCTTTGTTTGTTAATAAAACTTTGTGCAGAGATCTCAGATTAAGAAGAGCATCAGATACGCCCCTACAGTCCACCTATCGTGCACACAAATTAGGAAGGGGGGAGATATGCTATGCCTACAGGGATCAAGGAGAAGCAATCTGCACAAAATCAGCAATTATTCAAGGCAAACGAACAACATCAACAGGGCACTACATCAGGTGTATGCAAATCTTAATCTTTATTTCTTTAAGTGCTCTTATCTTTCGAATATATGGTTTGCATGTACACAATATTGGCTGGTTTGAGTTTTTGATTTGTAGTTAAAATATGGTGAGTGAATTCTAGAGTCTTACAAGACTTAGTAAAAGATATGTCTATCCAAGGACAGTGTAGGATATATACCAAGGGAGTATGCCAAGTACTTATGTCTTCAAGGTATATTAGTTATCCCTAGTGGTAGTTATCTCTTAGATATGAGCTAGGTGCTACGAGTAATAAAAATTTATGAAAATATACCCTACAAAAATATATATACAAGATGAATTGCGACATGAAGTGTCTACCGCCATGCGAAGTGCTTGGTAGGACCTGGGGATGTCTCAGCACCTTGGGGCCGATGCCTTGGTTTCCATGGGGTGAACACTGATGTCTAGAAGCTTCAATAGAGGACCTTTGAGGAATCTATCGCCTTGATAGATGTTGGTAGGACTCGGGGGTACACTATGGGCCCTCGAAACCGATGCCCTCATCTTCAAGGGGTACTCCTTAGGTCATAAAAGAAAGAAAAAGGGTCTGTCACCCTTGAGATACTTAGCGGTCTTTAGATTCTCTTGGCGGAGGTCTCTTGGCCATTGCTCGGGTCTCATGGGGATAGAACCTTAATCTTTATCACCTTCTACACACATATCAAAAAAAAAAAAAAACAACAAGAGAGAGCTCCAATCACCTTTGCTCATACTTAGGAGTAGGGTTGCCACTTAGGAGTAACTTACATACTGATAGGACATTGAGACTGCGGTCATAACCGGAGGTGTACAAAGACACTTGCCTTTGCATAGCATTATCTACCACTCCAGTCTCACTTTGACTCATCTCTACTCACCTATTTTAGTACTAATTAAAACTATAATCAGCCTTGCACTTGTATGCTCATGTGTGTAATTATTATTGCTGATTTTTCTTTTCTTTTCTTTTTATCAATAAAGGACTTTACTTGTATCAATTGTTTTTTGTTGCAGCTCTTGCTACTACCGCGCTCGAGGACGTGCGCAAAATAGGAAGGGGGGAGTGTTGCTTGCAAATGAAGATCAATACCAGGAGGCAACAAAAACGATACTTAGGGCTCTTGAAAAGAGTTCCACTTTGTAGATGAATGTGGGAGAGGGTTTGTTAATAATCCCACATGGGGACTTATGGGAGTCCTAGAATTTTTGTATAAAAGGTGGCTCATTTGAGAGCTTAGGGACACTTTTTGGGCTTAGTTCATGTAAGAGCTCCTTTGAGAGACCTACTCTCCCTCTTCTCCATAGAGGTGAAGACTCTTCTCTCACCCCATCTACATCATTGTATGAGGTAAATCTCTTCATTGAATCATTAGCAATGTCATGAGTCTTTCTCATCCTCTTCTCTAATCATATTACTCTTATGCATGCTTTTAGTATTTCATTTTTGAGTACATGGATTGATTTGAAGCTTTCATAGAAGCTTGATGCTTGAATGTATGCATGCTTGTAGGAAGATAGGAGTGGAGTGAGGTCTTTCTCTTTGCTTGAGTGCATAGTGATTGTATTCCTCTTGCTTGTATTTGTGAATGAATGGGTGTGTAGGAATGAGGACAAGTTGAGCTTGTGTGTATGCTTAGTCTAGTGTCAAGTGATGGTAGCCATGAGCATTCTCTCCATTTGTGGATAAGCTCTTGTGCACCGGTACGGGTCGAATCCCTAGCTCCGAAAGGGATGCAAATCCCATTGGAGTGAGCTTAGTGTGGATCGTACTCCTCTTACTACAAGAGAGAGAGTTTTCCGTCTCTCCAGACATCATCTTGTATTTGACAAGGACTTGCCAAGTGTGGAAGCCCCCTCCTGAGAACTTCTTAATTTGGGTGTTGTCCTTTGACATTGGGTATTGAAGGAGGTTACTAGAGAGTAATGGGCTGATTTATGAAGAAGAAAAAACAAAAAATTTATGATATTTTAGCTTAAGTAGAAAGAGAAAGGCTTATGAGAGTGTAACAACCCTTAATCAAGCCAAGGATGTTGCATAAAAAGGAGATTAAGATGGTAAATTTTATGGTTTAGCACACCAATTTTGATGGAGATTAACTTCATTAGTGTCAAAGAACACTTTGTTTGGTGATTAAGATCACCATTAGTGTTTAAAAACACAATTAGTGCTTAAGAGTACATTTTTAGCGTCTAATGAGAGTTGAATTGGTGATTAGATTCACCATTAGTGTTTAAGAATACTCTTAGTGTTTAAAAACACTTTGGAATGACTCCCCTTTGTTGGATTAGTAGCCTTATTAGTGTTAGTGCTTATAAGCACACTTTGAAAAGCTTTGTGCACTTGAAGATGATGTTGATGATGGAGCTTGATGAGAATGAGGCTCATGAATACCTCATGGTGTATGGCCACCACTTTAAACTCAAAAATAGGATCAGCCAACAAGCCCTCACAAAGAGCACTTAGGTGATTAGAGCAAAGAAGAGGAGATTAGTGAAAGAGAATCACTATTAACAAGCTTGAGCAAGCGCTTTCATGGAGAAGTGAAACAGTAGGCGCCTAGTTTTTCTCTTATTGTGAGAGCATGGAGCAGCCATTAGGGCTAAAAATGAAGCTGTAGACTCCTGAGGCTATGGGCTTCAAAAGCCCTAAGCCCATGCAGCCTATTATATGCGCTGTAGACGTCGAATTCATGTACGACATCGATGGCAGCCAGGAACTGTGCCGGCTTGCACAGGCGACAATGTCGCAATGGAGAGAGGGTGATTCGACTGATGAGCTGTACGAAAATGTCCACTTGGATGTCCTCTTCACTTTCTTAGTTGAGAGCTCCTCAAGATTTTGCCTCCACGAGCTACTAGAGCTCCTCCAATGGCAGGAGGTTCAGCTCCACACAAGAAAAAGTGATAAATTTGACCTATTCTACACCACAAAAAGGCCTAATCAACCAAAGCTCTAGATACCATGTTAGAATTCGTGGTGCTCATGCTAGATCAACTATGTGGAGGAGAGAGACTCACAAAATACAAGAAAATATCTTGCTTATTAAGTTGCTCAAATACAACTAGGCTTCTTGCTCCATACAAAATGCCTTCTAGCTCCACCTTTAAATAGGTGAGCTAGTGGACCATAAGTCCATTCACACACACACCCTTCTCTTCCCCTTTTACATAACCTTAGTCTCTTAATACCCCCCTCCCCCGCGCCCAATAGGCTCGTAAGGAGGAGAGAAAAAAGATAGCTCATGAGTAAATGAGGGAGTGGAGAGCATGCTAATGTGCAACAATTGTTGCTAGCGAGAGCCTAAATCTCCCCCTCCTCTTCCCCTATCCCCTATTTTAGATAGTTCACATGACCCCCCCCCCCCCCCTTTTTAGCTCTAAATGAGTCCATCCCTTTTCCTCCACATGAACCCCCCCTTCCTCTTCCATATGAGCCCATCCCTTCTCCTCCACATGAACCACCCCCTCCTTATCCACAAGACCCCCCTCTCCCTCCTTCTTCTCCACAAGAACCCACCCTCCTCCACAAAGTGCCTAAAGTATGGATAGGAAAGAGCTATCAAAGTCCTTAGTACATTATCGTGCTAATGTGATGTTTCGTTCTCTTTCTGGGCATATAGAGTTGTCTCCAGTACTCTCATGAGCCCACTCTCTCTTGTGTGAATGCATGGATGCTGCCCTTTACTATAACCTCCCTTGTGTGGAGAGTATTTGCACATCATGTGGGTCATTGCAAGGCTGGATATGGTAGAACTAGATGCAAGTGACGAGGAGCTTGTGCAGTGGCAGTGCTATGAGTATGCAGTGCATGAGCTCCAAGGTGGTGGGGAGTCTAGGAGGTTGTAGATTGTGGACAAACATACACCTCGTTCTCAGATCACATCAACATTCACAAAGAAGGGTGTACCCATATATTTGGCACACTCATTCTACCAAGTGGTAGGATAGCCGGTTCCGAGCATGCTTACTGGAGTTCCCTGTTGGTGTGGTTATCTCTGTGGTGGCTTTTTAGAGAACTACACATTCACACCTTTTCAAGAGATACAATTTGAGTATTTCTTCTCTGAGGAGGTATTCTTTATTGTTAAAATTAATTTTATATTATTAGAACCATATAAATGGTTCAATATAGTGACTTAACTACTAGATTTTGGTACATATTAGCTATATTGACATGCGAAGGCACATATAGATGGAGTGAAGAGCATGATCAAGGCCTGCATGATTATTCAAGAGTATCATTTCTAAATTAGTAATGATCGCTCACATGATAAACATTTTCAAGAGATAATTTTTGGTGGCTTTTTCGGAGAACTACACATTCGTACCTTTTCAAGAGATACAATCCGAGTATTACTTCATCTGAGTATGAATTCTTTATTTTTGTTAAAATTAATTTTATAATATTAGGACCATATAAATGGTTCAATATAGTGACTTAACTTTTAGATTTTCCATCCCCTGTCACTAGGTTGCTATTTTAAAATTAGCTATTGACATGTGGAGGCACATATAAATGGAGTGGAGAGAAAGCTCGAGCCCTGCATAATTATTGGAGAGTATCATTTCTACATTAGTGATAATTGTTCATATGATACACATTTTGTGCAACATTGCTTCCATCTTCATGATGTTTTTTATGAGATCGCGAGGTCACATTACAACAATGATGGATATGGTCTGATGGATATGGAGCATAGTTTAAGTTCACACAACAATTCTATTAGTTCTACATGTGGTACTTATACTTTCTACGAGTCCTTACATAGCGAGATGATTAGTGGGATTTTTCCTAGCCTCTCGGGCACTAAGAGACTTCAAATTTGGATATTGGGTCCCACTTGACAAACCAAACATTGCTTGATGGTGATGAAACTTTGTAGGCATGTGGTGCTAGGCCACCCCCATGCTTGTAAAGTTTCATCACCAGGACGACATTTGGGTATAATGGCTAATGGAAGAGCAAGATTTTTCCTAGCCTCTTGGGCACTAAGAGACTTCAAATTTGGGATACTGGACCCCACTTACAAAGAACAATCTTAATATATCATGATCAACAAAGTACAAAGCAAAAAATACAAAGAACCATCTCAATATATCATGATCAACAAAGAACAAAGCATAAATCACCAAGATACATTTGAATAAATCATGAACAACAAAGGAAAAGGTATAAGTGCTAACCCAGTTACTCTAGGTTTAGTCACTAGAAGATATATCTCACTACTCTAGGTTTAGTCACTAGAAGATATATCTCACTACTCTAGGTTTAGTCACTAGAAGATACATCTCGATAAAAAATAATAAAAGCTAACCTAGCTACTCTGGGTCTAGTCTCACTATCATCTGATCCAGAGCTTGAGGACACTACAAACACCTCCTCATCTTGGAACCTCATAGTTGCCTATCAAGGCTCCTCTCTAACAAGTGGTGATACTACCACTGCCGCTTTCCTATCCCACCTCTACAGTGTGGGAGGTAGATGACCGGTCTTCATAACCATCTCTATGGCCCTACATGCCTTATCATCTCTTTGGACTTGTAGTTGCACATAGCAATATAACCATAAGGTGTAGCCTTGGCAAAATCATACCTCCCACTCAAAACGTGTCTCCTCCTTGGCATTGAGTGTAGTATGATGATAGCTTTGTGGAGGAGCTGATGAACCACTATAACATACACCACCAACCTACTCGTATGCTGTCTACTTGCTCTCCTCCTCAAGGATACTCTTTAGATTACGCTCCCAATCGAAATGTGTCTCCTCCTCAGTGTTGAGTATAGTATGATGATAGCTTTGTGGAGGAGCTGGTGAACCACTAGGACTTACACCGCTAACCCGCTCATATGTTGTCCGCCTACTCTCCTCACTCCTCAAGGATACTCTCTAGATAGTTGAGAAAATGCATGATTTGAGATGGTTATGGAGTGTGTTAGAGTTGCAAGAGAGAGCTATGGTGGATAAAAGATAAAGGAAGACATTATTAGAGCATGATATCAACACTAATAGAAGTGATTAAGATATGAGTCAAGGCTAATCAACACATCATGTTTTTGCATTATGAGAATGAGCTTGATACATCCATATGTAGCTCTCATATAACTTTCATTCACATGTTCTATGCACACGTGTCATCCATGTGTTCATAAATGCTCACATGCCTTGTGCACCCTTGCACCTTCCATGTGCCTACTTTTTGACCATTGACTACCTTTTACATTCATCCATTCACATCCCCAAATAACCTTAGATTGCATCCATTCCAACATTCTAATCTTCTTTTACCTTACTCCCACATACATGTGCCCTATACATGACATGGTAGGCACCATATTTCAACACCCCCTTGGTGCCCAAATGGATCTCATCTCAAGAAGGTAATGTGACATACATAGACATGACATTCCCCCCCCCCTAATGGAGACACACACAAACACACATACATCACTTAGCCTTCTGTAAATAATGATAAGAAGGTTAGTCCTACGATTGGTGAGAGCAAGTGTGTGTAAGTGTTATATTTGATGATAAGTGTGTTAGTGGTGTGAGCAATAACAAGGTATGAGTTTACAGGCGAGAAGGTACACACCGTGAGATGGCAGGTTTATGCACCGTGAGATGGCAGGGTACAAAACCTGTGAGATGGCTTGAAATCATGAAACGGGTAAAACCATGAAGCAGTTAATTCGTGAGATAGCTTGAAACTGTGAAACAGGTAAAACCGTGAAGCAGTTAATCCGTGAGATTGGTTGAAATCTTGAAACGGGTAAAACCATGAAGCAGTTAATCCGTGAGATGGGTTGAAACCGTGAAACGGGTAAAAACATGAAGCAATTAATCCGTGAGATGGGTTGAAATCGTGAAATGGGTAAAACCATGAACCAGTTAATCCGTGAGATGGGATCGTGAAACAGGTAAAACCATGAACCAGTTAATCCGTGAGATGGGTTGAAACTGTGAAATGGGTAAAATCGTGAGGCAGTTAATTCGTGAGATGGGTTGAAACTGTGAAACGGGTAAAACCGTGAAGCAGTTAATCCATGAGATGGGTTGAAACCATGAGAGTGAAGGGTACAAAACTCATGAAATGGTTAAAATCGTGAGAGTGCACGATTAAAATGTTGAAAATACAAGTGAATAGGGTGTGTGCGGGAACAAGCCCTTGGTTAGAGGCTATCAAAGAGGATGTGTAAATGTGAAAGAACCTGTGAAAAGGTGAGAAGAATCTACTGGGAGAGAATAAAGGGTAGCATGAGAAGATTTAGGAAGTGTGGAGATATTCTAGGAAAAGTGAAGAGGTGGAGAGAATCAAGCAAAAGAGGTGGAGATATTCTAGGAGAGGTGGAGTGAATCAAGGAGAAATCAGTGGGATTAGATGCTTTGATGTAAACTCTATAAATTGAGGCATTTGCCTAATGAGAATTTGCTGGTTTTTGATTATCCATGCCTACATTAAGCTATTTGCTAATTACTCATTACATCTTAATTATTTGCTAATCACTCATTAATGATGTTGATTCTAGTGTTTGATCCACCATAGCTCATCACATTGCTCTAATTTCAACATGGTATCAGAGCCATGCCTAGAATCCATCATTTTGTGAGCTCATTATCTTATTAATCATTTTACTAATTAGGATTAGGAGCTAATTATAATTTTCCCCCCTTTTTTTCAACTCACCTCTGTACCCCTAGCCAGTGGAGGAGTTCATTCTCCTTGCACAGTTAAAATTAGTCCTATTGCATTTAACCATAGCTAGCCATAAGCCTTGTGCTCCAGCCAGTCAAGAAAGAAGCGCAAACCGCCGGCAAACGAAGGAGAAATCATGATTTTAGTCAGCGCAGGTTTTTCTGATGAAATTGCAGATCTTGTCCTCATCCAATAAAATTTCTCTAATTCCTCTTAGCCCCGAGGGTTTTCAAGCATGCTCTACAAGCTGGTGAAGTCAGAATTCAATTTCATCAAGTCTACAGTGAGATCCAAGCTCTTCATCAAATCTGCACAGCAGGTGACTTTGGTAAAACAGAGATTAAGCTTTTAATATTTGGTCAAATCTTGTGTTTATTGGCTTAATCCTCTACTAGACTCATTGCTATTGATGGCCTTGAAAGCATTTGAGCTCATTTGAAGTCTAAGGCACCAGATCTGGACTCCCCGCATACTCTGTTTTTTGCACACAAAACAGTGGATTAATTTGCTAAATCAATGATTAATCAATGCTAATCACTATATTTTGGTACAATTGAGGGTTCAAATTAACCATTAGGTATCTGATACAGATCCCTATAACTTCATATTGCAATTCGGAGTTGGTTTGATACTCCAACCATTCCGTACAAATTGGTTACCCTTGATTTAATGTAATTTTTGGTAAAATTGTGCTGATAAAATTATCATAATCATCATTTTGCATTTAACCCTTGGTTAATGCCTGTAAATCTCACTCAAATTCAAGATTATTCATAGCTAGAGTTGCATTTGGGAATGTGCATAAGAATGAATGCTATACGCATTATGTATTGGGCACATTGCATCAGTGTAAAAATGGGATCAGACACTGCCCTTGCTGCCCAGAATAAGGCAAGAGGTAAGACCTCCCGCATAAATTTGGGTTTGCATTGCATAATGACACAAGATAAACATCAAAAACCCAAAGGAACTATCAGCAAAACATTTAAACATGTTGCTCACATGGAGCAAGAAGACCTGACAGACAAGATCATGGCCCCAGCCCCATGAAAGAAGAAGAACATCTCCTTCCAAGAAGAAGATCCACACCAAGAAGATCTAAAGGAAGACATGGACACGAGAAGAGAAGCTGCCCCAAGAAGACTGAAAGAAGAGGACGACATGGACGCGTGGAGAGAAGCTGACACGACAAGAAGACTGAAGACAAGAGAAGATGTGAGGCTCCAAAGAGTGAGGAGCCATGTGAAAATCTCTGAGAGAGAGAGAGAGAGAGTGACCCCACAACCCAATGTAACATGCCCCAACAAAGTAAAACCACCTCTGAGCCACCGATGATGTAGGCCACGTGGTAGATGTATGTGTGAGTACTTTAGTCAAGGTCGCGGAGTGTCAAGGACTATGGAGTTTAGGGACTTGAGGCACTGGTCACGGGCTATCAAGTAAGAGAGAAACTTGGTACAGGGTCCAGGTGTGCCAAGTTAACTTGAGGGGAGGTGTAAACACTGGTCGCAGACTATCAAGTAAGGAGGGAAACTTGGTATAGGGTCCAGGTGTGCTAGAGAGTATTCACTTGAGGGAAGGTGTTGAAAATACAAGTGAATAGGGTGTGTGCGAGAACAAGCCCTTGGTTAGAGGCTGTAAAAGAGGATGTGTAAATGTGAAAGAACCTGTGAAAAGGTGAGAAGAATCTAATGGGAGAGAATAAAGGGTAGCATGAGAAGATTTAGGAAGTGTGGAGATATTCTGGGAGATATTTTCGGAAAAGTGAAGAGGTGGAGAGAATCAAGCAAAAGAGGTGGAGATATTCTGGGAGAGGTGGAGTGAATCAAGGAGAAATCAGTGGGATTAGATGCTTTGATGTAAACTCTATAAATTGAGGCATTTGCCTAATGAGAATTTGCTAGTTTTTGATTATCCATGCCTACATTAAGCTATTTACTAATCACTCACTAATTACATCTTAATTATTTGCTAATCACTCACTAATTACATCTTAATTATTTGCTAATCACTTGTTAATGATGTTGATTCTAGTGTTTGATCCACCATAGCTCATCACATTGCTCTAATTTCAACATAAAATCGTGAGAGTGCACGGTACGAAACTTGTGAGAAGGTAGGTGCACGTACCCAGATTTTTTGTAATTTTTGATGAGTTAAATTGTGATTACAGGGTTTCGTGAAACGGTTAGAACCATGAGAGTTCAGGTTTATGTTTTAAGTGTAGAACAAGGGATCAAACATGCTCATGCAGCAATCACAGTTTGGTTTTTTTGCAATAATTAATCATAACATGCTCACGCAGCAATCACAGTTTGGGTTTTTTGCAATAATTAATCATAACATGCAATTTGATTATGTAAAAGAAGGAAAGAAACAAAAAATGAAAAAGATACAAATGTAAGGCACAAGCTCCCACCTTAACTCAAAGATGCCGATTACCCAGGCAGACGATCAATTGGAAATTGAGAGTGGGAAAATGCAATGCTTGGTGAGATGATGACACACAATGAAGAATCGCAAATGCGAAATGCACAAAAAAGGAAAAAAATTGATTTTATGGCACAACCGTCGGACTGGGTGGTGTCTTAATGAAGTATGCCATGTGGCATTCCATGATTGTTGGAAGGAAAGGTGACTGTTTCACACCGTGAAGTAGTAAGGCGGTTCACGGTGTGAACCATTTAGAACTAGTTCATGGGCATGAACTATTTTGTATAGAGTGCGGCAAGGCTGATACCCTATATTCCTTTCGTGCTCAAACACTTGATTATGCAGTTAAAAGTTGGTTGAATGAAGTGAATGATCATGTTTCATTTTAAACCATTTTACTTTGTATCCACTTTTGAATAATGGATACCTTTGTACTTCCTTTTTGTTTATTCCCATGAAAACCAAGGTGGTACTTTGGCACCTCTGGGCATTTCTTGTTGCAATTGTTTTAACTGTGTGTGAGAGTGCTCGATCTTTCCTTTCATCCAACTGAAGAGTGCCTCTACTGAATCTTGTTGATTGGGATTTGCCTCTGTCTCCAGTGGTTGCACCTTTTCTTTTTTCTTCTCAATAACATTGCCCAGCTCTTCTATTTTAGTTTGTGCAATCGGGAGTGCTATCTTCAGTTCATACTATTGAATTGGCTTCTTTCTCTACACCAATGTTTGTGTTTTCCTAGCATTTATTTTAGCTAGGAATCGGCTTTGGTTGCTCTTACTGTCCCTTCATGTGTTTTTGATGAAGGTATTTGCAGCAGCAATGAACTTTGGGTGGGATTTTGGCACCCATATTGTTGTATTGCCTAGCAAATCCCTTCGAATCCATTGCTTATGAGTGCCTTGTGGATTGTGGTTTCGTTTGGAACATTACTGGTGGCTAACATTTAAAGGCCATCTCTGTTCCTTATCTGTAATTTGAACTTTTTTCCATGATTCCTTAATTACTCCTTTTCCATCACTGTATGGCTGGTTTTGGAGTTGATCCTTAGGCACCCACTACTGAGTACCTGGAGATTTTGGCTATTTTTTGTGTATGGATTGTGGGGTTGATGTCTTCTTTGGTACGTGAACTACTTTTACTGCCCTTGGTGTTTCTATACCATCAATCATAGCCCGCTTCCCCTTGTTTATTGGGCTCCATAAGGGCACGGTAATGACATTGTTGCCCTCGTTCGGTTGTGCCGTCCTCGTTTCCCACTGGATATTATAATTACTGGCACAAATCCAAGATCGTCCAAGGATCATTTCTTCCTCCATAGATCCTACAGGCATTACAAACACCTTTCCAACCAAGGGATTATTTTTATGAAAATATTAACACTTAGAGATCCCTTGGCTTTGGTAGTTGACAAGTGCACACTTTGTACTTGTGCATTGGTGGCCTCAAGGTGTGGTTTGTTTAGAGCTACCCATGTCTCATAAGAGATCAGATTATGACTTGATCCCGTATCTATTATTACAATGCTCATTGCATGACTTTTAGTCATAGAGATTTTCACCCTGAGCCATGCTATCTCAATGTCTAGGCGATCCTCATCAAGGAGGGTTAATGAAGCCATGTTCACATGCAATACTCTCCTTTGGAGTATCTGTTTGGCTTTGGCCTCTCTTACCTTACCTTCTTCTTGAGCTTGCTTAATTTTTTCTTGGGCTAGCACCTTCTGTTGTTTTAAAAGATGCTCTTGCATGAGCATCTCTTGGGTCAGTGGTCCTCCATAATATTTTTTAAGCTTACTTCCATTAGTGTAACCCTCCATTTGTATGCCCTCATTTGTCTCAATTCTAAGTGAACCTTGAGGTGTGATTTCGGGCACTTGAAAAGGTCTTAATCCTCTGTACTTGAGTTTCTTTTTTCTGGTGCCTTCCACACCATACATGAGGACGAGGTCCCCCGTTTTCTAGTTCCTTTTGTTTCAAGTTATTGTTAAACCAACGCTTTCTTCATAATTTTTCGACCATAAGACCATGTGATGCAATTAGTCGGGTTTTATCAAGTTTCTCTAAGTCAACTAACCTTTCGGCTAATTCATTCTTAGTCAATCGTTCTTGCACCGCAATTCATAGGCTTGGAACTAAGTACTCTATAGGCATTACCGCCTCAACACCATAAGCGAGACAGAAGGGAGTATATCTCGTCGCTACCTTAAATGATGTTCGATATGCCCATAAAGCTGCAATTAGCTTATGTTCCCAATCTGTGACTTGCTTCTAATGTTTTTGTCAAGATAGTACACAAAATCTTATTTGTACTCTCTGCTTGACCATTCACCTATGGATAATAAGGGGATGACATCTTGTGGACTACAAGGAATCCATCAAGTAAGTGATGGATCACCTCATTAGTAAAGTGTGAACCAACTAATTCTAATGGGTAGCCGAATCTTGAAATTATTTGTTCATATAAGAACTTAGCCGTTGTTCGTGCATCAGCTCGCTTAGAGGCTCTGGCCTCTACCCATTTCGTAAAATAGTTTGTGGCCACAATCACATATCGGGCTTGTGAGATGGATGCGTAGCTAGACTAATAGGTCTAACAAAATCAATTCCCCATTTCTCAAAAGGTTGTCTTACAACAACATCGATAAGTGGCATCCTGTCTCTTTGTTGCGGAATAGCAAATCGTTGACACTCTTCGCATCTTTTTACAAATTCCATGGCGTCCCCGAATAACATAGGCCACCATAGCCTTGCTTGAAGCACCTTGCAAGATATAATCTTCCCAACGAAGTGTCCTCCAGCTATTCCTGAGTGTGCTTCATCTAATATTGTGACAAATTCATCTTCCTGCACACATCTCCTTAAGACATTGTCCTTACCTAGCTTGTATAGTTCTCCAGCAATTAATTGATAAGGTTCAGCCAGCTTGATAAGCCGATGCATTTTATCTTTGTTCAAGGGTCGTTCTTGCAAAAAACCATAAGCTAGATAATCTGATATTTCTTCGCTCCATTCAGGCACCATGTCGATTTACAAGCCTCTGGGAGATCATCATCAACACCAGTTGTGAGTTCCCCATTTGGGATTCTCGACATATGATCGACCAACACATGTTGTGTTCCCTTTCTTACTATGACCGTGAAGTCAAATTCCAATAGTAATAATAACAAGTGTGTGATTCTTCCCGTAGTGCAAGGCTTATTTACCAAGTATAATAAGGCCTGATGATCCACAAAGAATATAAACTTGTTGGCCAATAGGTAATGTTAATACTTCTTGACAGCATAAACCATGGCCAAACCATCCTGTTCTGTGGTGGGGGTTAATTCACCTCTACATCATTCAATTGGCGACTAGCAAAGCAGACTAGGTAGTCCAATTTGAACTCATCATCAGGATGTGCCAATATGCATCCTATAGCGAACTTCAATGCATCAATGTGTACATGGAATATAAGATCCCAGTTAGGTGGTCTCAGAATTGGTGCACTGGCCAGGGCTTTCTTCAATCTATCATATGCTTCCTGGCATTCTTCAGTCCATTCAAAGACAATGAGTAGCTTATATAATGGTCTAGAAATTTTAGCATAAAATATTATGAAGCGACGATAATACCCAACGTGGCCCATAAATCTCTGTACACCTTTGCAATTAGTGGGAGGGGGCAATTCCAAGATCAATTTGACTTTGCCTTCGTCCGTGGAGATACCGTTCTTAGAGAGACAATGTGTCCTAAGATCACACCATGTTTGACCTAAAATTGGCATTTTAAAGGGTTTAAGAACGACATTGCTCAAACACCTTTCTCAAGCAAGCCAAATGGTCTGACCAATCGGGAGTGTACACATAGATCATCAGTGATACCTCCAACCACTTTTGCAAGTAGTCTTTGAAGGCTATGCACATTAACCATTGGAACGTTGCTGGGGCATTGGTGAGACCAAAAGACATAACTTTGTAAGCAAATGTCTCCCACATTGTATTGAAGGCGGTTTTATGCTGGTCCTCAGGTGTTATAAACACCTGATTGTAACCTAAAATTCCGTCTAAGAAGCTATAAGCTTCTTCATCAGCTACTCTCTCCAAAATGTGTTATGTATAAGGCAATGGGGGTAATGGTCCTTCCTTATAGTCGCATTAACCTTTTTGAGATCGACACAGACCCTAAGTTTCCCATTCTTCTTTGGCACTATCACAATTCGTGATAACCACTCCGTATATTCTATCTCGTAGATGAAGTCTGCAGCAATGAGTTTATCAATTTTCTCATTTACAATTGCTGCACATATTTAGAATTCATCCGGTATGGTTTTTGCCTGGTTGGTCTTGATTTGTCCATAATTGGGATCGTGTGTTGCACCACTTCTGGTGGTACGCCCTTCATCTCTTTGTAATTCTAGGCGAAACAATCCTTAAACTCCTTAAGGAGAGCAACGACCTTCTTTTCTTCAGTTAGAGTCAAGTCCTTAGCGATATATAAACAAGTTTGGTTTCCTCACCTAGCTATGCAATGTCAATTTCTTTGACCTCAGCTGGACAATCGTATGATGTGGATAAACCATCTTCCTTAACCCTTTTGGCCATCAATTGGACTGAGGAAGTGATGCATACATTTTCGCTTCCTCTTCCTCTTTTGAAACTTCCACCTTAGGTTGGCATATTTGTACGGATGTGGTTTGCTTGGTTTGTGACTGACAAACAATTGCCATTCCATGGGGTGTGCTTTCCATGTTCGCAAATCTATCTTCAGGATTTGTGAGTACCTTTGAACGTACACATGGTCTAATGCCCAATCGTGCATCAATTTGGATTCCCTCATGAAGGGTCTCCCCAAGATTATGTCATATGAGTTTGGTTGGCATAGAAAATCCATTACCACAAATGTATGACGGTAGCGGAACGTAAAGAGTTTAAGTTGCACATTCTCTAAAAGGCCCATGGGTCTTGAAGATGTTTAGTTAGCCATTTTAATGATAAGATCCGCTCTTTTTAGATCGGGTTTTCCCCAATTTTACCAACATCGTTTTGTGATGATGTTAGTTCCTGCCCCATCATCCAAGATAGCCAATGCTTGGTATCCGTTATGATGAAGTGGGATTGTAGCATTAGTGTCGTCACTTTCGTAATAATGCTCCAATTGATTAACCGTTATTTTGACGAATCTAGGCATTCTTTCCCTTGCGTGTTTTAAGTTTCTTTCTACTAGAGGTGACTGAATCTCCTCTGTAGTGGTTGTTGGCTTTAGTCCACCCTCTACCCATTCTTTTATGTCTGCCCACAATGTTGGTGGAAGTGCGTAGTAGCAGTTTTCTCAATGGCATTTATATGGAAGTGGATAGTACAGCTCTGCAAGACTGCCTATGTCTCTGGGCTCTCTGGCAAGTGAGGATTCATTCCAGGTATGCGTCTCATATCCATCCCTAGGGAATGAATGAACGAACTCATCCTGCTCAACCTCGTTAAACATTCTTAACATAAGATTTCCTTGATATCCCTCTTTTGACTCTTCTGGAATTGGAGTAGGTATGTCTAATTCTCTTTCCTTTGTCGGTTTGTTTCTTGGATACATTGTATCCCTGGCTCAGTTAGCCTATAATTTAGCTTTGTGAAGTCGTTGACACTCTTCTACTAGGGCCCTAGCTTCTTTCTTATCTCTTCTTCAGCATTTGGATATTCACCAATTCCCTTAGGGGTTGTTGGTTTTTCTCCTTGCTCCTCCTGGTGGTCAAGCTCATCTTATTTTAGTGCTTGATCACTCTCTTCTCTTGATTGAGTGGATCTGGTGTCGATAGTATCTTCTTCAGATCCATATCCTGAATTATGACCCTAGTGTCACCTTTACCCGCTTTTTTAACCCTCCTTCTCTTGGCAGTTCTAGAAGTGGTGGCATCTGCTAGGTTCTTTCCTTTGTCCCCTAGTTGGGCTTGTGTTAGGACATTTAGTGGCATGATGTTTCCAGGCTGCACACTTATGGTCTAGATAGTGGCTTGGTTAGAAGTGGAAGCAGAACCACTTGCATGGTATGGGAAATCTTTGATCAAATGATCAACCCCACATTTAGTACAAGTAAGTACTGGCATGTCATTAGGTGGTGCAGTCAATTGCTGAGTTTGATGCGTATGAACCACATTCTTGTTAGGACATTTTGCTATTTGATGAGGTCCACCGCAACCAAAACATTGTAGTGGCCCCCTCCTCATATTGGCATTTATGTCCTTACCTTTCCACTGTACCGTGGTTTGAAACACTTGCACTGGCATGTTATTCTATAAGACATAAAATTATGGTGTAATCTCCACAGCTTCCTCATAGTAATCACCATTTATTTCTACCTCATGCACCATTTCAACATCCTGTGATGGCTCCTTAATCAGCAGTTGGTTGATTTTAGCTTGTGGTGGTAGAATAGGTGGCGACAGAGGTGAAGTGTCCTGTATTCCTAGGTAAATAGGATGGGTTTGGCTGTCTTGTAGCTGCAGTGATTTGCACAAGTGGTGCTGGTAAAGCCAGTGGTGCTTTGGGTGTGCTGCACAGTTGTGCTACGGTTTGGAATCTCTTATACCTGCACATGGAAGTGTCATGATTCCCTAATTTTACACAATGATCACAATAGAGGAATGTCCTTACTCTTAACTGTTGAAATATACAAGTGAATAGGGTGTGTGTGGGAACAAGCTCTTGGATAGAGGCTGTAAAAGAGGAGATGTAATTGTGAAAGAACCTGTGAAAAGGTCAGGAGAATCTACTGGGAGAGAATAATGGGTAGCATGAGGGAATTTAGGAGTGTGGAGATATTCTGGGAGATATTCAGGGAAAAGAGAAGAGGTGGAGAGAATCAGGCAAGAGGTGGAGATATTCAGGGAGTGAATCATGGAGAAATCAAGGGGATTTGATGCTTGATGTAAACACTATAAATTGAGGCATAGCCCTAATGAGAATTTGCTGGTTTTTGAGTATCCATGCCTACATTAATCTATGTGCTAATTATTCACTAATTATGTCTTAATCACTTACTAATCACTTTGTTAATTATGTTGATTCTAGTGTTTGATCCACCATAGCTCATCATTTAGCTCAAATTTCAACATGGTATCAGAGCCATGCCTAGAATCAACCAGATTTATGAGCCCATTAGTGAATTAATCAAGATTAGTAAGATAATTAGCAAAAAAAATCAGTTTTTAGTGAGTTTTCACTCTTCCCCTTCACCCCCAGCCAGTGGAGGGTCTCTAGCATCTAGCACACTCAAAATTAGGGCATAAGATTCTTACACAAGCTAGCTAAGGTCTTTGGCTTCAAGCCTATCAAGAAAACGCAGCAAACCGCTGGCGGGTTCAGGAGATCTACGCGTTTTTTCCAGCGCTTATTTTCTGAGATATTTGTGACATTGCAACTTCCACAGGTCAAAGATCTCTAATTCCTCTTAGCCCAAGGGGTAATCAAGCATGCTCTACAAGCTGGTGAAGACAGAAATCAATTTCATCAAGTCTACAGTGAGATCCAAGCTCTTCATCAAATCTGCAGGTGACTTTGGTAAAACAGAGATTAAGCTTTCATTATTTGGTCAAATCTTGTGTTTCTTGGCTTAATCCTCTACTAGACTCATTGCTATTGATGCCTTTGAAAGCATTTGAGCTCATTTGAAGTGGAAGGCACCAGATCTGGGCTCCCCGCATACTCTGTTTTCTGCACACAAATCAGAGCATTAATTTGCTAATCAATGATTAATCAGTGCTAATCACTGTACTTTGGTGCAATTGAGGGTTCAAATTAACCATTAGGTATCTGATACAGATCCCTATAACTTCAGATTTCAAATCGGAGTTGGTTTGATACTCCAACCATCCCGTACAAATTGGTTACCCTTAATTTAGTGTAATTTCTGGGAAAATTGTGCTGATAAAATTGTGAAAATCATCATTTTACATTTAACCCTTGGTTAATGCCTGTAAATCTCACTCAAATACAAGATTATTCACAGCTAGAGTTGCATTTGGAATGTGCATGAGAATGAATGCTATACGCATTATGTATTGGGCACATTTTATCAGTGTAAAAATGGGAACAGACACTGCCCTTGTCCAGATTAAGGCAAGAGGTAAGACCTCCCACATAAATTTGGGTTTGCATTGCATAATGATACAAAATAAACATAAAAAGCCCAAAGGAACTGTCAGCAAAACATTGAAACATGTTGCTCACATGGAGCAAAATGACCTGACGGACGAGCTCATGGCCCCAGCCATGAAAGAAGAAGAATATCTCTTCCCAAGAAGAGGATCCACACCGAGAAGAAGACCTGAAGGAAGACATGGACACGAGAAGAGAATCTGCCACAAGAAGAGAAGCTGCCCTGAGAAGACTGAAAGAAGAGACGGACGCGTGGAGAGAAGCTGCCACGACAAGAAGACTGAAGAGAAGAGAAGATGTGAGGCTCCAAAGAGTGAGGAGCCATGTGAAAATCTCTGAGAGAGAGAGAGAGAGACCCCACAACCCAATGTAACCTGCCCCAATAAAGTAAAACCACCTCTGAGCCACCGATGATGTAGGCCACGTGGTAGAGAGATGTATGTGTGAGCACTTTAGTCAAGGTCGCGGTCAACTATAGTAAGCCTTGGACACATAGAGAGAGAGAGTGTCAAGGACTATGGGTTTAGGGATCTGAGGCACTGGTCGCAGGCTATCAAGTAAGAGAGAAACTTGATATAGGGTCCAGGTGTGCTGAGATAACTTGAGGGGAGGAGTAGACACTAGTCGCGGACTACCGAGTAAAGGGAGGCAAACTTGGTATAGGGTCTAGGTGTACTAGGAGTATTCACTTGAGGGGAGGTGTTGAAATATACAAGTGAATAGGGTGTGTGTGGGAACAAGCTCTTGGATAGAGGCTGTAAAAGAGGAGATGTAATTGTGAAAGAACCTGTGAAAAGGTCAGGAGAATCTACTGGGAGAGAATAATGGGTAGCATGAGGGAATTTAGGAGTGTGGAGATATTCTGGGAGATATTCAGGGAAAAGAGAAGAGGTGGAGAGAATCAGGCAAGAGGTGGAGATATTCAGGGAGTGAATCATGGAGAAATCAAGGGGATTTGATGCTTGATGTAAACACTATAAATTGAGGCATAGCCCTAATGAGAATTTGCTGGTTTTTGAGTATCCATGCCTACATTAATCTATGTGCTAATTATTCACTAATTACATCTTAATCACTTACTAATCACTTTGTTAATTATGTTGATTCTAGTGTTTGATCCACCATAGCTCATCATTTAGCTCAAATTTCAACATTAACTGTGGGCATTCAGTGGGGTAGTGTGATTTAATTTGCACATAGAACACCATACCAAATATCTACGAGGGTAAGGATGGGTATGCCTATGCCTAGATGCTTCTCTTCCATCCTTCACCTTCAATTTATCCAGTATGGCATTACTGAGTTTGCCCACAGTTATGTTCCCAACTTACTCTGAGTTTCTGTTTCTTGGTGACTCAAAACTCGCGAACTCGTTGTTGCCGAAGATATTTTGACATCTTGAGGTTGTGGCAATTCAAGCATATCGTCTTTATATTCAATTACCAAATTACATGTATCCAGAGTAGTCGGTCGGGCTAATACTAGATAATCATGCATTTTGTGATCTCAGACTCCATCTGTCACCACCCCCCAGAGTGAGAAGAGACTCCATCTGTCAACAAATTCTTGAGCCAAGTGAAATTGATCTTATCTTCTGGCTTGAGGGTTCAAAACCATTGATGAGCTTTTTCCTTCTAGGGTCAGTGTGAGAAGGCATGCATCATGGTTACATCACTTACAGGCCCGCAGGTTTTGCATGTGGACTCGAAGATCTCAACATGTTGGATCGGGTCCCCATCCCTTGAGAACTTTTGTATGAGCTTTGAAATGATATGTTGGGATGGTCTGGATTCTAGAGCAGTGCCTAGTTTCTTGACCATTCCTCAGCCCATTTTTGCAGCCATATTCAACAAATCTGTCCTTGTGGCTGCATTAAGATCTACATTTGGATCTGCCCTTGGTCTTTGAGGAGCTACTCCCCCCCTATCTAGACCTCTTCCTCTTCCAACATTGGCTCTTCTAGGCATTTTTGGTCTATATACCGGCCACTTCATTCTGGCCTAGCTCATTATTAGCAGCCTCTGTCCACCTTTGTAGAATCAAGAGCTCCATGTCCTTTAAGAACGTGGGATGATTGATCATTTTCTTGATGTCCTTTCTTGGTGTACAGGCGGTCCTCTACGTCACCAGTTTCCCTCGGTAGGTTATCCTCTTCATCATGGGTCACAAACCCTTCCTTCGCTCTTGGCTCTTCATTAATGGCTCTAACTTTGGAATGTCTCCCTTAGTTCTATGCCCATAACTATTTTTGGTTCCTTGCCATGTGATTGAATTAGATTCACATTTCCCATTTCCTTTTGTTCAGCCCTAGCCCTTTGAGTATCAAGCTCTTGTTTCCTTAAGGTCAATTCTCGCAATTGCCATTCTACTTCAACCCTTTTCAAATCTAATTCCACTTCCTCTAAGGTTGGGATGAATACTTAACTTGTCCTGGCTGCGCTTTCCAAGTCTCTTCTCATTCTAGGGGTGCTAGTGTTAGACATCCTAAAACTTGAAGGTTCGGTTAGTAATTCTTGCCTTTGGACCTAGTCCAACGTTGGTTGACGGGCCCGTACCACTAGATCTTGTAGGGGAGGGTGGTTTCTCCTCTTCCCCAAACCCAGAGAATCGTAGCCCTTCTTCCATGAATTCTTCACTACTTGTCTCAAAGGTGGTTAGATTCCTTAAGACACTCAATTGAGTGCTCACTGATGAGTGGCTTGAACCAACACTCTTTTGATAGGAAGATCCTGGGTGGTTTGATGCACTATCGTCGGTCGGAAGCGAGGTCATCTCCGATGAGCTTTTCGGACCTCAAGTGCATGTGAATGTGATTTGATAAGCTAATTTTCTACCCTAATTGAATTTTGGTATCAGAGACGTCAGGATAAGACAACCTATTTTTAACAAGGTAATCTCGTGATTTGCGGCACTGATTTGCGACGCTGATTGCGGGGGCGGTTCACACCGTGAGATAGCAGGAAGAAGTTCACATCGTGAACTGTTTTCCTACACTTTCACGTGTGAAGTTCCCACGTCGATAGAGAGGAGTTTGGGTGCAAATTACCTATCTAGATGCTCCAAAATGATTGTGCTATACATAAGAAATGTAATGCGAGTTCAAAACACAACCAATGGCTCCTTATTTTTGTGGATTTTTTCGGGAAAAAAAACAAAGTATTACCTTGCTCGTTCACGTTCATTAATTTGGTAATACAAATATCAAAATTGAAAGGAAAAAAGGTGTAGCTTTCCTCTAGGGTCACCCTAGTACTCACCCACACAACAAAAACAACCAATTTCTCATAAACCTTCACTTTTACTCAAACCTTATCCATTCATTCCATACACAATGTGCTTCCAGAATGCAAAGGCAATGATGACACTTATGTAATGGGAGCTAAAACTCAAGAAGAATGGAAGAAACAAAGGTGTTTTCACAGTAGTGGTGCCAAAAATGTTATGGGCTACCACACCTCTCCACCAAGAAGGAACTCTGCATTCACCTTTGGAAGAAGCAATAGAACACAACTGTCGTAGGGAACTTACCAATGGTTCGAGCTCGTGTCCCTTGAGGTTTCCAAGCTCACTTGACAAGATCTAATCCTCTAAGCTTCACCTCCACGCTGTCACTGCGTAGAGTTGCTCACACCACCACACCCAAGGCAATCTCTCTCTCCCAATTCACCACACACAAGGCAATCTCTCTCTCCCAATTCACCACACAAGCATGCAAACATACAAGTATAGAGAAGGCATATGTGCTAGAGTACTCTCTCACACACACTCTCTCAAAAGACAAAGTAAGAACTCTCATAGCACAAAGGGGGATTGTGTCTCTTCATTATGAGAAAATACCTTATATACAATTGGCCCTTATTTACACTTGGGCGCCCAAAACTTACTAACTAAGGCCTTGGGTGGCCAATCTCTCATAATGTTATAACTTATATAGTGCCTTTGCATGACACTTATTAATGTCCTCAAATGGAGGAGCATAATTGTTAATCCTAACTGGGATTAACATAGGTCTAGACTCACCCCTTGTGTGTATAGGTTCATGTTTCATGTGTCCAGACTCATGGCTCACGTGTTTAGGCTCACGTACTTTTGCATGAGACTATGGATGCACGTCTCCAACTCGAGAGCTGATTTGACTTGATTTTTGGTGGTTTTTGAGATTTTTAAGACTTGATGGGGTGTAATTAATGGTCTTAATCTTAGTTAATGGTTGTTATACAAGTAATTACATACTTTTTATTATTTTTAATGGATTTTCATGCTTCTAAGCTAGCAATCCAACTAATGCATGAAAAAATATAAAAATTTATGAAATATATGAACACAATTGGACTATCCCACTCTAATCCACCCTAATGGAGCTTAATGCTCATGCTTTTGGAGTGGATCCCACTCTTATTCACAACTCCTAAGCTATTCCTTAGCTCAAAGTAATAAAATATTCATGTAAATCACCAATGAACCAGGGTTTTATCCTTAAACTAGAATGCCCTAATGTAAATAAACTCCAAAACAAAATAAAAAGTAATAACTAAACACATTTGATGACTCCAGCCGTATGTTTTTCAAAGTGTGACCTCTTAATATCAACACCACCATTAACACTGAGTAATTAGGTGATCCCAATAGCTTAGAGTTGATAGATAAATAGAGCTAAGCTCTAGGCTAGTCCATATTTAACAACAATGTTAAATATGTTTAAGTCAAGAGCTTACCTTAGCATTACTGAAGCACATGTATCTTTGGGTCTTGCCTTAGAATTGCAATTGCAACTTCCCTATGTGGGGCACTAGCTTGTCGGCCACATCCTCACTCGGTTGTCACATCAAAATGATCTTTATTGATGGGGGTAGGTAGATCACTCTATACCTAGATGGAGGTAACAAGAGATGGTCTTTCACGATGGTTCTCTCTCACAAAAGGCACGAGATCAAGGGGAAGCTAATGTAAGCAGAAAACCTACAACCAATCCTATCTAGCAAGCATCCATAAAAAATGTAAGATTTAATAGCATACATGCAAGCAAGAAGAGGGAAAAGAAGAGTTCACAAGTAAACTATTGTAAGGGAATGATTGTGTATTACGTTATTATAAAAAACGACCTGTATATAAATGAAATTTTCACAATTGACTGCCAAACTTAAAAATGGATTGGCCTCTATTACTAGTTATAAGCAAGTATGTATATGGAGTCTGTAGACTTTTTCTATTTGGCATTAAGCACTTGGTAAGGCCTCCTTACATATTCTAGTGTTATCTTGCAAAAGATAAGTGGGTAAGATAGAAAAATGCCTTACAATAGTAGGTGAAGCTGAGTGAATCCATGTTAACCTACAAAGTTGTTATAATAATCTCCTTTTATTTTAGACATATATTGGGCCCTTCAAATTTAGGTAGTTGGTTGGTGAAGCCATGATCTGTGATTTGTGGAATGAGCACCAAGAACACCAATGAATGATTGTCATGGGTAGATGGCAGTCTAGATCTTCTTAACACCATGACATGAATTATGCTTAGACCTCACAACATGATGCTTAGAGTTTGGGCATTATTATGGTTAATACGCCAGGTTAGGGCAAGGTTAAGTGTGTGGAAATAAAGTCTAAGTAGAGATAGAATTCCTTGAAGTTATTACAGGTGCTTGCAAAGTTGATGGTTTTCCAGGTGATAGGTCGTACTATGTGCTAGGCTTGCGCCCACCTTGGCCCCCCCATCTAGAGATATACTTGGAGGGTTAACGTTAAAAAAGTGTGATACCCTTAGTGAAATATGCTAGTCACATGCATGGAAAATGGGCGAAAAGTGTGCTCATCAGTGTGTGCACTCCTCCAACTTGAAGATTTCTCCAACTTATTATGGTAACTCCAAGATCACACGGATCTTGTTCTCATCTATAGAGATGTCATTCTTGGAAATAATATGTCCAAGGATGATGCCATGTTTAACCAAGAGTTAACATTTGAGTGGGCTCAATGAGATGTGGTAAAGTCTGCATCTCTCAAAGACTAGTCTGAGATGAGTAAAATGCCCCTTCCACTTTAAGTACACGTAAAAGTCATCAATGAATATCTCCATGATATTTTGAAGGAGATCCTTGAAGTTTATACATGTCAAGCTTTGGAATTTGGCAAGGATATTGGTCAATCGAAATGGCATGATACGATTTGGACTCACTTGGTTCGTACTCACTCTGAGGTGGGCTTAGACCTGCCAATGTGGATGGGATGTGCATTGATTGTTCCCTAGAAGGTGATGCCTCTGTAGAGAGGAAAAAATGAAGTCATTTGCCAATCACTTTGGAGAAAATGTTACGGCGGTGACTATCATGACCCCATGGAAGGCCAACTTTCTCCTCCCACTAAGTCCTCCATCAGGTAATGTGGGGTCGAGTTAGATTCATTCTAGAGGCAGAGGCTCCAAAGCCATATTTTTAAATGCCTTTTTGAGAATGGTTATGGGTTTGGTTAAGGCCTTTGAATGCTTTAACGTTCCCTCACTTCTTCTATTATTGATTTAACAAATATACACAAACGAGGTTAATGGTTTGTACTTGACAAGTTGCTCCAGTGTGACTCTAGTTCACTCTAGTTTAGCTAGCACCTTCCTCTCACAAGCTCTTGGGGTTATCTGTAATCAATTAGCTTATCTTCTTTAGGAAGAATAGGTTTGAGCTGGAGGATCGCTCATTCTTCACAAGGGAGGCAGCTCTTCAGAGTTCTCAATCAAACCAATTTCGATATAGTCAATACATCATTATCCTTGACAATTAATCATGCATTACATTTTCACATATGCTCTTTGAGGCCTTCTTCTTTTGGACCTCTAGGTTTGGTTCATTAGCCCTTTTAGGGATCATTGTAGTGTGTAAGCCTTGTGCCTCTAACTCTTGTGATGCTTGATTTGAAGTTAAAGCTTGGGCTTTCTACATTATTGGTAGCCTTGGATGTTCCCTTTGACAACTGCCCTTGTCTTGGCTTGGAGCCTTATGATGGCATTAAGGCGGACTATAGGATGTTCCCTTGATAGCCGCCCTTGTCTTAACTTGGAGCCTTATGATTGCATTAAGGCTTATCAAATTGGTAACATATGCTTCTACCACCACTGGGGTGTCTATTTAGGAAAATCCTTGTAAGCATGATCGAATCCACACTTGTAAAATGAACCTGGCATTAAAAATTACATTAGGGTTTGGCACATGATTTAGAGTGTTTGGAGGACTCAAGGGATTTGGTGCAGGGTCTTTATGGGCACTTTGCAATACAATGTGGGCCTTTGCATCAAGATTATTGTTGCGATTATGGCATGTGTACCATATTAGTGTCTCTTACTCTTTTGTTGTACCATGGCTCTGAAAAAAGAGGGATCATCTAAGGGTGAATCTTGGTCAAGGTACCTATATGGATCATACTATTACTACTCATATGGGACTTGCTATTCATAAGACTTATAGCTCTCTTATTCCTAGGGTTCTATCTTTGTAGGTAGAGCCATTGAGTACTATTGTGTGCACAATTCTTGGTGGAGGAATTGGTTGAGGTGGTAGTACTGGAGGTGGATATGGCAATTATGGGGTCTATACATGCCTCTGAGTAAGGGGTTTTGATCCCAATAGTAGTACTAGTAGAAGTAGTAGAGCTTGTGCTGCTTGAGGGATAGCTGTTGGGGCTAGCAAGGCTAATGATTGCATTGGCACTGGGAGCATCCATCATGGTGATGGAGTCCACCCTGTTGGGTTTCCTTGGTACTAAAAATGACTTGTGTCATGGCTCCTAAGGCACTGGCAATAAGCACAAAACTTTTACTGTCTAGGCCTTGGCATCATTCGTACTTGTATGCTTTTTATGATAAATTATGCATAAACCATATCTCTTCATGGAAATAAGTGTGGGTGTCCTGATTGAGGAATTAGCTAGGGAGGGCTAGCCTTGGGGTTGACCCTGTCCCACTGCTAATCTCCTAAATACTTAAGCAAATTTTTTGCTAATTTGTCCAATGATCATATCCTTGACTGGACTCTAGTTAGTGTTGGTTGGGTCACCCTTAATTGTTTTAAGGCTCAGGATGATGTGCTCCCTATCTCTTGATTCAGGTGGTGGATGACTTCTATATTCTTATCTTGAAGGTTTTCTATTTGGTCTATTTCCTCACAGCAACACTCATCGAAGATGTAGTGTCTAGACCTCTAGAGATGGTCATGTTGCCTCTTTCTCTTGAGGCTAATTATAAATTGATCGACAAGAAATAAGTTATTTAGTCTTTTGTGGCGGCTCCATCTCATGTGGAGATATAGTTCCAGAAATATATTCTCATATTGTCTCTCCTTCCTCTTTCTTGAGGTTATAGATATGTGTAATGGGGCTCCATCAGATGTGAGAATGTCATAATGATGTGCCTCAAGATTGTAGCTAGTAGTTTTGAGTGGGTTTAGAGATCTAGACCATTGAGCTACTTTACCTTCAAGGCAAAGTCTGAATGAACAGGTCTTGGTGGGATCATCAATCCTTCCCATAGCCTCACAAATTTGATCAATCTTCTCTAGGTTCTAAATGGGATCTCTAGCTCCATCAAATTTGGTCATCAACCTTAAGATGTGGATTGTTTTGCCCAAAACCTCTAGGTGTTATGTTTGTTGGCAACCCCCCTTCCCATTTCAAATGCCATCTACATATTCACATGGCAGTGGAACGTAAGGAAGTGGTTGCAAAAACTCCTATGTTTCAAGGTTTGGGATTCCTTGTCCTTTGGGGTTATAGGCTATGGTTTTGTCTTATGTGGTTTCCAATGGCACTTATCCTATGCTCTGTAGCTTTGAGGCTAGCTTTAAGGCTGCTAAAGGCTTGCTGAGGGCACGTGATGTGAATGCCCTTGTGGATCCCTTGGGTTTGAGGTAGTCTTAAACATTAGCTCTTTACCCTTTCTTGTGTTCCATGTTCTTCATCCAAATGGAGAGGAATTGGAACTTGATTCCATGGTGAAGCTTCTAAAATGGGCTCCTTGGGAAGGTGGGACTCCTACTTGCATACGTGTGCTTACTGTTGGGTGTTTTGTGGAACATTCATCCCTAATGGTAAAATAAATGACATGTCCCAATTACCATAACTGTGGTTGTTGGGCTACTTAGCCTTGGTCAGTTTTGGTTGTAAACCTAGTTTAGAATCGACACTAAAGGTTGTAAACATGGTGGCATCCAACATGGTTTGACTACTTGTTCCTACTTCCAGTCCTTCATTGGGAAGCTTCACCTAGAGGTATACAATGGTTTACTTTTTTCACAAAGTTTATGGTGTTATTTATAGAGCCAATTGGTGAATTTAGGGCTCAAAGATGGGCGACCCCTGTTTCTAAGTATTTCATTGTTCCTCTGCTCACGCATGTGTTTAGCTCATTTTTTTTCAAAGTCCCTTACTTGAGGTGGAACCAAAGGAATCTTGCCTTCTTAACACAGGAGCAATTTTTTGGGTATTGGTCATTTTTTTCCAAAGTTCCTTACTTGAGGTGGAACTAAAGGAATCTTGCCTTCTTAACACAAGAGCACTTTGTTGAGTACTAGTCATTTACTAGGATTAAAGGCTCGGTGGGTTTGAGGAAGTATGCTTTGATGCACTACAGTAATCTATTGTATTGTCGTTTTCAATCATTAGTTCAGGTTGAGTTCACATCAAAGGTCTCTTGTGCTGCTAAAGCAAGTCTGAAATTGATTTTAGACATATATGTTCTACTCATTTTTTTAGTTTTTGTTTTTTTGAGTGTTTCTTTTCTAGTTTGAGTTTTTTGATGTTTTGATCTCTTTTTTTTTCTAGGCACATGTCTCTAGGTTAACGCATCTAGACTCACGTGTGCTGACTCACATCTATAGACTCACGTTTGTTGACTCATGCCTCTAGATTCACGTGTGTTGACTCATGCCTCTAGACTCATGTCTCTAGGCTCACATTTGTTTTACTCTCATGTCTGTAGTAGGCTCATGCCTTTTTTTATATAATCAAGCTCACTAAATTTTTTTAATTTAATAAGCCTATCTAGGCACATACTTTTATGAAAAAGGCCTATGACATGGTTAGTGTGTAATTATTTAGGTATACTTTAATATCTCAATAATTGCAAAAGACAAGAAATCTCCTTAAAATTTATAGTAAATTCTATGACGTAAAAATCCTTAAAGGACATGAGTAGGTATGCCCTTACAAGTATTTAAGGCAGTAATAATTGGTTGGTATAATATTACTGTACCTACCTTTAAACTCATGTTTGGATGGTATAGTATTAGGTGTACCTACCTCTAAACTCATGTCTAGTTGACTCACATCTCCAAACTCATGTCTAGACTCATGGCTCACGTTTCCAGGCTTAAGTGTGTTGATTCACGTCTATTTTCACGGGACTATGGGTTTGTTGAAATTAGAGCAATGTGATGAGCTATGGTGGATCAAACACTAGAATCAACATCATTAACAAAGTGATTAGAAAATAATTAAGACGTGATTAGTGAGTAATTAATAAATAGCTTAATGTAGGCATGGATAATCAAAAACCAGCAAATTCTCATTAGGCTAATGCCGCAATTTATAGTGTTTACATCAAAGCATCTAATCCCACTGATTTCTCCTTGATTCACTCCACCTCTTTTGCTTGATTCTCTCCACCTCTCCCAGAATATCTCCACACCTCCTAAATCTTCTCATACTACCCTTTATTCTCTCCCAGTAGATTCTTCTCACCTTTTCACAGGTTCTCTCACATTTACAGATTCTCTTTTACAGCTTCTAACCAAGGGCTTGTTCCCGCACACACCCTATTCACTTGTATATTTCAACACCTCCCCTCAAGTGAATACTCCTAGCACACCTGGTCCCTATACCAAGTTTCCCTCTTACTTGATAGTCCGCGCGACTAGCGTCTAGCACTCCTCCCCTCAAGTTAACTTAGCACACCTGGACCCTGTACCAAGTTTCTCTCTTACTTGATAGCCCGCGACTAGTGCCTCAAGTCCCTAAACTCCATAGTCCTTGACACACTCTCTCTCTATGTGTCCAAGGCTACTATAAGTGCCCGTGACCTTGACTAAAGTGCTCACACATAATCTATCTACCACGTGGCCTACATCATCGGTAGCTCAGAGGTGGTTTTACTTTGTTGGGGTAGGTTACATTGGGTTGTGGGGTCTCTCTCTCTCTCTCTCTCTCAGAGATTTTCACATGGCTCCTCACTCTTTGGAGCCTCACATCTTCTCTTTTCTTTAGTCTTCTTGGGGCAGCTTCTCTTCTCGTGTCCATGTCTTCCTTCAGATTTTCTTCTAGATCTTCTTGGTGTGGATCCTCTTCTTGGAAGGAGATCTTCTTCTTCTTTCATGGCTGGGGCCATGAGCTTGTCCGTCAGGTCTTCTTGCTCCATGTGAGCAACATGTTTAAATGTTTTGCTGATAGTTCCTTTGGGTTTTTGATGTTTATCTTGTGTCATTATGCAATGCAAACCCAAATTTATGCAGGAGGTCTTACCTCTTACCTTATTCTGGACAAGGGCAGTGTCTGATCCCATATTTACACTGATGTAATGTGCCCAATACATAATGCGTATAGCATTCATTCTTATGCACATTCCCAAATGCGTATAGCATTCATTCTTATGCACATTCCCAAATGCAACTCTGGCTGTGAATAATCTTGATTTTGAGTGAGATTTATAGGCATTAACCAAAGGTTAAATGCAAAATGATGATTATCACAATTTTATCAGCGCAATTTTACCAGAAATTACATTAAATCAAGGGTAACCAATTTGTACGGAATGGTTGGAGTATCAAACCAACTCCGAATTGCAATCCGAAGTTATGGAGATCTGTATTAGATACCTAATGGTTAATTTAAACCCTCAATTACACCAAAATATAGTGATTAGCATTGATTAATCATTGATTAGTAAATTAATCCACTATTTTGTGTGCAAAAAATAGAGTATGCGGGGAGTCCAGATCTGGTGCCTTAGACTTCAAATGAGCTCAAATGCTTTTAAAGCCATCAATAGCAATGAGTCTAGTAGAGGATTAAGCCAAGAAACATAAGATTTGACCAAATATTGAAAGCTTAATCTCTGTTTTACCAAAGTCACCTGTAGATTTGATTAAGAGCTTGGATCTCACTGTAGACTTGATGAAATTGAATTCTGTCTTCACCAGCTTGTAGAGCATGCTTGAAAACACCTTGGGCTAAGAGGAATTAGAGCCATTGCAACTGAGCTGGAAGAAATCTCAAATCCCCTTCTGAAAAATGGCGCCTACAAAACATGCTGCCCCGCCGACGATTTACGCTGAGATTCTTCAATTGCTTTGAGGTGACTGTAGCCCCTTGAGTCTACTATGAGTAGCTAAAAGGTCTTGGCCTAATGTTGAGTGTGCAAGGAACTAGAGCTCCTCCACCAGCTGGGGGTACAAAGGCTAGTTGAAAAAAGAGGAAAATTTATAATTTTCTACTAATCCTAATTAGCAAAATAATTAGCAAGATAAGGAGCTCACAAAATGATGGATTCTAGGCATGGCTCTGATACCATGTTGAAATTTCAACAGGGTTCACATCTTCCAATGCGACAGCTAGTTTAGGTTGGTTTTTGAAGCTTTTAAAGATTTTTTAGACTTGATGGGAGGTGATTAACATTTTAATCCTACTTAACGGTGGTTATTATGAAAGTATTTATTTATAATTATTTTGTTGATTTTCATGCTTCTAAACTACTAATTCAAATAATGCATGAACAAGTATGAAATACATGAACAACAATTAACTATCCCACTCTAATCCATTCCTAATGGAGCTCCATGCTTATGTTCAGAGTGGTTTCCACTCCTAATCACAATTGCTAAGCTATTCTTTGGCTTAATGCAACAAGATCAAAGCCTTATAGGCTTTAAAAACATATAAAAGGCCAATGAAATTAGGCCTCCCGTCCAAGATATGAAACTAGAACTTCCTAATGTAAAAAAACTTCCAAAAAAAAAACTAACTAAACGCTCCAAAATTGTACACTTTCAAAGTGTGACCTCCTAATCAACATCGAGTAATATTGAGTGATTGCAATTGCTTGGATTGATGGATGAATGGAGTGAAGCCCTAGGTTAGTCCCAAGCAATGGCACCAAATATTTTTAAGTTGAGTTTACCTTAGCCTTTGCTAAATCATGTGTCAATGGGTCTTACCTTCTTCGAGATCCAACTCCCTAATTTGGGTTCACTAGCTCATTCATCAATCACATCCTCACTCCCTTGTCACACCAGAATACTCCTTTTGCCAATGGAGTGAAGGAAGAGCTCCCTATGCTCCTTTGCCAACAATAGGGTGAAGGAAGAGCTCCCTATGCCTAGATAGAGGAAAAAAGAGATAACCTTCATGATTGTTCTCTCTCACAAATGGTGAGGAGGCAAAAGAAGAAGTTAATGCAAGAGAGAAACCTACAAACATTAAGTAAGAAATATTAAATAGCAATAGAGAACAAAAGAGCTCACAAAGTCTTCTACTGTAAGGGAATGAATGTCCATTACTTAGTGTCAAAAATGACATATCCAATTAACTAGTTTTCACACTAGGCTGGCTAAACTTATAAATGGCTCGGCACTAGTACTAGTATTTAGTAAGTATGTACATGAAGTCTTTAGGCTTTTCCTATTTGACATTAAGCTGAGGGTGAGGCCGCTTTTTATGTTCTAACATCGTCTTACAAAAGATAGGTGCCATTCGAGCAGGTAAGATGTGCCTTATGGTAGGTCGAGCGAGTGAAACCATGTTAATGTTAGAAAAGCATTTTCTTATTGCTCCACCCTCATGATGTTTCTATAGGATGTTTTTGTAGGTGATGGATGTGCTCTATTTTATAAGGCCCTCTTTATAAGAAGTAGCCTTTGTGGTGAGAACTCGAGCACTCAATAGTTCCCAGTTTAGACATTGGTGGATTGTGGCCAAGTGTGGCAAGATTGTTAGGAGAGATGGCTTATGTAGAATTGGTACTCTACCAAGTAGGATGCATTCTTGTGTAGACTAAGTGACTACATTATCTCGGCATTGGACAACAAACGGAGAACACACTATTCTCAGGTTTACGGGGAGTTCATACTTCATACTTCATAGTACATATATCCCATCAGGGATACATGTGGTCATGGGTAGGGTCCGACGATCGACCTATCATATGGGGTAATATATATGGGAGTATTTGTGAAACTCCATAATCATGGAGTTCATTATGTTCAGGAACTCTTATAAGCAAGACATCCTCTATCTAAAGTTTGTTTAGATTGCCATCAAAGCTTCTTACTTGGAGCACACGGGTGAGTGGATGCCCATTAGTTTGTAATTAAGTTTTTGCAAAAAATAATATTGTTTACTCTCCAAGTCTTTCTGCAATTCAATGCTTTGTATTATGTTGATCCAACTGATGCTATGTATTCTTACATGGTATCAGAGCATAAGCTATAGGCAAAGCTTGTTTTTGGAAGTTATCTATTTGAAGGTACAGTTGGAGGGATGGCCCAACCTACAAATAATGTACCCGCTCATGCTCGCCCTCCACCTTTTAGTGATGGGAAGTTGGATGGGACAGATTACACTTTTTGGAGATAAAGGTTAGGTCCATCCTTGATTCATATGAATTCTGGGAAATCGCAACATGAGTCGATGCAAAGGTGAGTCCTACTTGGGATCCATCAAACACACTTTAGACCATATTATCAAATCTTGTTATCGCTTTGGCATGGAGGTGAAGGAATTTAGATGCGCTATATGTGCCATTGTCACCAACATCATGGATTCGGTGATGACCTTGATTTAGCATACTACCACAGCTCCTTGGGGATGATACTAGTGAGAATAGATGGTTTATTTGTAAGTATTGGTCTTTCTAAATGCCCATTAGATGTAAATTTGTATATTTTCTTCAAGCAAGGCATGTACATGATTAGTGTTATCCTATATGTGGATGACCTCATTTATGACGGAAGAGAAGGTCCGGTAGACACAAGAGATGTTGAGTTTAGAGTAGTCATGTGAATAAAGGTGATGAAATGTGAGGTGAATAGATGTGATGAGATGTGATGTGAATCAGATAGATGTGAATGAATGGATGGGATGTGATGTCATGTGAATCAGGATGTAAATGAATGATATGGGATATGAGTGGATGATATGTGAATGTATAGGTGAAGAATGGATATAAATGTATAAGTGAAGAATGGATATGAGTGGATGATATGTGAATGTATAGGTGAAGAATGGATATAAATGTATAAGTGAAGAATGGATGTGGATGTATGTGAAAGAATGGATGTGGATGTGTATGTGAAAGAATGTGATGTGAATGTGTATGTGAAGAATGTGATGTGAATAAGTATGCGAAGAATGGATGTGAATGAGTATGTGAAAGAATGGATGTGGCTATATGTGAAATAATGGATATAGATGTGTAGGTGAAAGAATGTGATGTGATGTAAAGAGATGTGATGTGTCATGAATATATGTGGATGTGAAGTGATAGATATGAATGTATGGATAGATGTGAGAAGTCATACCTGTGAACGATTGGATGGATGTGGATGAATGAGATGAGATGTGTATGTGAGATATGGTGTGGATAGAAGTGATGTGATATAATGTGGAGAGAATGTATGTGATAGGATGGTTATGAGAATGTATGTGGTAGATATGAACGAATGAATGTGATATGATGTAAATGGAGATAGATGGGATGTGTGATGTGAACGAATATGATGTGATGAGATGTGGATATGGGTAGATGCGAGTGGATGAGATCTGATGCGAATAAATGAGAAAAGATGTGATGAAATGGAAAATGATGTGATGAGAAATGGAATACATATGAAACAAATGAGAATTGATGTGGAACAATATAGAAAGACGAGAGTTCGTTATAGAAACTGTATTTATGACCTATTTTTAACATGACTGTTTTATGTCAAGAATGCTGGGGAAGCATTTTGACCATCTTGTGAATGAGGTCGTGGAGACCTAATCTATTAAGTTGCACCAACAGCTGATAGGACAGTCAATGGAGGACATCTCGCATAGCAAGGTTCGGCCGAGGTCTTGACCAGCCTCGGTTCGATTAAAATGGTGAGCTTCCGGTATGGTGGATGAGGGACCATGGAAGCGGCCTATGAGTGAAGCGCTAGGTGACCTGTGAAGGATCCTAGAGGGTGCTCGGGCTCTAGGTCGCCGAAGATACCCACATGTGCGTCGTGGAAGATATTGGAATAAGGAGTAAGAGTTGTTTTCTGAATTCGAGCATGGATCTGGTTGATTGACCTTGCTGGTCCTCAACGGATGAGTCTATGGCTCTTTTATATGGATCTGTTAGTTGATCTTGCTGATCTTCAACGGAGATTCCATTTTGATATGTGAATATATTGCCGAGTACTATGAGCTAGGAACCATTGAAAAGGCCCCTGAGTGGATAGATGGTGAGCGTTCTGGCCAATGATGCCATAGGTACACCGATGAAGGAATGATTAGAAATAAGGATTCAACTGGAGATTTTGAGGATTATGATCAGTGACACTATGGTTTCATTAAATGATTGTTTTAAAGACAGCTGATTGTTTTAAAGACAGTTGATTCTGTGAAAAAGGCAATTTCATATTGGGTGTGTAAGTGGTGTGACTAGTTTTAAGTTTGTATGAATATCCGGCTAGGGGACCTGGGAACTCTTTTCCTTGGTACCCGAGACAAAACCTAACCAAATTCTTAAATGGATCACATCACTACAGTGGTTGGGCGGTTAGCTAACCCACAGGACTGGATGGGGTTAGGCTAGACTGATGGATCCCTAAATTGAGACTCAATTCTGTTATGGTACGATAGATTAAGTAAATCTCGGATAAAAATTATTCTATGGAAAAGAATCAACGGCTGTGCCTCTCAATGAGGAAAAAAATGTTGGTCTCTATGATCCAAGTGCAATCTTTTCTTTGATCTGACTATGGGACTTACGGGTTCGGTCAGATCAGTTCAGTTAGTTAAGGCTTTTGACTACGTTAGAGTAAAATTATCCTGGAGGAATCACCCGTGCTTTCCGGGCAAGGGAAGTTTTTCCGGGTTCGATTTTGGAAGAACTGATGGATTAGTCTCTTGTCCGCATATCCGTGGTGGGTGAGGCCCCGAGTGAGGGACCCTGCCCCGCATAAGAAGTGCTACTTCTGCTGCTAGGACCCCTGAATTCGTTGTGCGATGGAGACAGGGATCTTTCAATTATGGAGTTCCACAAATCCTCCCATATATAGTACCCCATATGGTAGGTTGGTTGTTGACCCCTACCCACCACGACCAAATGTATACTAGGAACCATGAAGTCCCCCACAACCTGAGACTAGTGTGTCCTTGGTCTGCAATGCCATGATACAGTCATTTAGTCCACACAAGCATGCATCCTACTTGGTAGAGTGCCAAGTCTACATAAGTCATCTCTAACTATATGGCCACACCATCTAGTGTCATTGAGCAAATTCTTAAGCATCATGAGGGTGGATCATGAAGGTCCGGTAGTCAGATCAAAGAAAAGATTGCACTTGGATCATAGAGACCAACATTTTTTTCCTCATTGAGAGGCACAGCCGTTGATTCTTTTCCATAGAATAATTTTTATCCGAGATTTACTTAATCTATCGTACCATAACAGAATTGAGTCTCAATTTAGGGATCCATCAGTCTAGCCTAACCCCATCCAGTCCTGTGGGTTAGCTGACCGCCCAACCACTGTAGTGATGTGATCCGTTTACAAACTTAAAACTAGTCACACCACTTACACACCCAATATGAAATTGCCTTTTTCACAGAATCAACTGTCTTTAAAACAATCAGCTGTCTTTAAAACAATCATTTAATGAAACCATAGTGTCACTGATCATAATCCTCAAAATCTCCAGTTGAATCCTTATTTCTAATCATTCCTTCATCGGTGTACCTATGGCATCATTGGCCAGAATGCTCACCATCTATCCACTCAGGGGCCTTTTCAATGGTTCCTAGCTCATAGTACTCGGCAATATATTCACATATCAAAATGGAATCTCCGTTGAAGATCAGCAAGATCAACTAACAGATCCATATAAAAGAGCCATAGACTCATCCGTTGAGGACCAGCAAGGTCAATCAACCAGATCCATGCTCGAATTCAGAAAACAACTCTTACTCCTTATTCCAATATCTTCCACGACGCACATGTGGGTATCTTTGGCGACCTAGAGCCCGAGCACCCTCTAGGATCCTTCACAGGTCACCTAGCGCTTCACTCATAGGCCGCTTCCATGGTCCCTCATCCACCATACCGGAAGCTCACCATTTTAATCAAACCGAGGCTGGTCAAGACCTCGGCCGAACCTTGCTATGCGAGATGTCCTCCATTGACTGTCCTATCAGCTGTTGGTGCAACTTAATAGATTAGGTCTCCACGACCTCATTCACAAGATGGTCAAAATGCTTCCCCAGCATTCTTGACATAAAACAGTCATGTTAAAAACAGGTCATAAATACAGTTTCTATAACGAACTCTCGTCTTTCTATATTGTTCTACATCAATTCTCATTTGTTTCATATGTATTCCATTTCTCATCACATCATTTTCCATTTCATCACATCTTTTCTCATTTATTCGCATCAGATCTCATCCACTCGCATCTACCCATATCCACATCTCATCACATCATATTCGTTCACATCACACATCCCATCTATCTCCATTTACATCATATCACATTCATTCGTTCATATCTTCCACATACATTCTCATAACCATCCTATCACATACATTCTCTCCACATTATATCACATCACTTCTATCCACACCATATCTCACATACACATCTCATCTCGGGTGGTTGCAAGATCAGGGTGCCCAGTTTTGTCCACTCTGGCACCCTGTAAACAGTAAAAAAACAGGTATTTGTTTACCTTTAGTGGCTAATCTCTCCTAGTGAATGAAGGAATTCCGTTTCAAGTTCTTTTGTTGGAACATCATATTCAAAGTTGGAAATATAGTTGCATAATTTGATTAAGCATTAGATAGTCAAAAGTCCTCATTTTCTTAGGTACAAAGTCAATGTATACACCCTGTCCCAAATTTGAACTGATTCCATAAAATGCTAATATCTTTTACATATAAACTCATATGAGATTCCCACTTTGTACCTTAGATCTTCACATAATATGGAGCTTAACTTGATTTTTTGAGAAATTTTTAAGATATTTGACTATTTTCTTTAAATATTTCAAGGTCTTTAAAGTGTTATAATATACGCCACTTTTTGTACCCACAATAGCTACCACTTAAAAGCCTCAATATTGTAGATCAAAAGAGTGGGTAGATACTGAGACATTAGTAGAATGTGGTGCTTAGTAAAAATTACAAATCCAATGGTTAGATTTTTAATGATCTCTTTTTCAAAATTCTTCCAGACTATCAGAAGGCCTGCAAATATTAATAATCTAATTAGTAAAATTACATTTTTGATGTGAATCATCTAAAACCTATAGGGACTAGTGTACTTGTAATGGTGCATCTATGGAAAAATAAATTGGATCACTCTAAGTATGGAAAGATCAATTGTTTATCATTTCATTATATTGTTGATTAATTTTGATTAATTAGACTAATTTATATTAATTTAAGTTATACTGGGTTAATTTAAGAGCAAGCGTATTTTCTATTACTTGCTTGATCTCATTTTAAGTACCTTGCCTCCCGAGAATTTGCTCTCCAAGCATTGTCCCAGTCCAGCATAAACTGGATAAAACTGGACACCCTGATCTTGCAACAACCCTCTCATTCATCCACATCCATCCAATCGTTCACAGGTATGACTTCTCACATCTATCCATACATTCATATCTATCACTTCACATCCACATATATTCATGACACATCACATCTCTTTACATCACATCACATTCTTTCACCTACACATCTATATCCATTATTTCACATATAGCCACATCCATTCTTTCACATACTCATTCACATCCATTCTTCGCATACTCATTCACATCCATTCTTCACATACACATTCACATCACATTCTTTCACATACACATCCACATCCATTCTTTCACATACATCCACATCCATTCTTCACATATACATTCACATCCATTCTTCACTTATACATTTATATCCATTCTTCACCTATACATTCACATATCATCCACTCATATCCATTCTTCACTTATACATTTATATCCATTCTTCACCTATACATTCACATATCATCCACTCATATCCCATATCATTCATTTACATCCTGATTCACATGACATCACATCCCATCCATTCATTCACATCTATCTGATTCACATCACATCTCATCACATTTATTCACCTCACATTTCATCACCTTTATTCACATGACATCACATCCACCCATCCATTCATTCACACCTATCTGATTCTCATCACATCTCATCACATCTATTCACCTCACATCTCATTACCTCTATTCACATCACATTACCTCTATTCACATCACATCCATCCATTCACCTCACATCTCATTACCTCTATTCACATCACATCAATCCATTCACCTCACATCTCATTACCTCTATTCACATCACATCCATCCATTCACCTCACATCTCATTACCTCTATTCACATCACATCAATCCATTCATTCACATCTATCTGATTCTCATCACATCTCATCACATCTATTCACCTCACATCTCATTACCTCTATTCACATCACTTCCATCCATCCATTCATTCACATCTATCTGATTCACTTTCATCCATCCATTCATTCACATCTATCTGATTCTCATCACCTCTATTCACATCACATCCATCCATCCATTCATTCACATCTATCTGATTCACATCACATCTCATCACATCTATTCACCTTTATTCACATCACATCCACCCATCCATTCATTCACATCTATCTGATTCTCATATCATCTCATTACATCTATTCACCTCACATCTCATCACCTCTATTCACATCACATCCATCCATCCATTCATTCACATCTATCTGATTCACATCACATCTCATCACATCTATTCACCTCACATGTCATCACCTCTATTCACATCACATCACATCCACCCATCCATTCATTCACACCTATCTGATTCTCATCACATCTCATTACATCTATTCACCTCACATCTCATCACCTCTATTCACATCACATCCATCCATCCATCCATTCACATCTATCTGATTCACATAACATTTTTTCATAGAATTTAAACATAGAATTTAAGAGAATTCTAATTTTTGATATAAAGATTCTTTACGCATCTATTTATGCATAAAAATCAACTTCAGTGGGAATAACACTTTTATAAAAATCCTTTTATGCATCTATTTATGCATAAATTCAAATTTAAAGAAAATAACACTTTTGAAATAAAAATAAATCCTTTATGCATAAAATCCTTTTTAATGAAAACAACACTATTGAAATAAAAATAAATCCTTTATGCATCTTTCTATGCATAAAACCAATTTTAATGAGAATAACAATTTTGAAATAGAAATAAATCCTTCATGCATCTTTCTATGCATAAAATCAATTTTAATGAGAATAACACTTTTGAAATAAAAATGAATCCTTCATGCATCTTTCTATGCATAAAATCAGTTTTAATGAGAATAACACTTTTGAAATAAAAATAAATCCTTTATTCATCTTTCTATGCATAAAATCAGTTTTAATGAGAATAACACTTTTGAAATAAAAATAAAACCTTTATGCATCTTTCTATAGAATAAAATCAGTTTTAATGAGAATAACACTTTTGAAATAACAATAAATTCTTTATGCATCTTTCTATGCATAAAATCAATTTTAATGAGAATAACACTTTTGAAATAAAAATAAATCCTTTATGTATCTTTTTATGCATAGAATTAAATTCAATGAAAACAACACTTTTGTAATAAAAATTTCCATTATGCATCTTTCTATGCATAGAAATTAAATTCAATGAAAACAACACTTTTACAATAAAAATTTCCATTATGCATCTTTCTATGCATAGAAATTAAATTCAATGAAAACAACACTTTTATAATAAAAATTTCCATTATGCATCTTTCTATGCATAGAAATTAAATTCAATGAAAACAATACTTTTATAATAAAATTTCCATTATGCATCTTTCTATGCATAGAAATTAAATTCAATGAAAACAACACTTTTATAATAAAAATTTTCATTATGCATCTTTCTATGCATAGAAATTAAATTGAATGAAAAAATCACTTTTATAATAAAAATTTCCATTATGCATCTTTCTATGTATAGAAATTAATTTTAATACTTAATATCATTGATATCCTTGCATATTCATAGGTGAATATGTACATGGAGTAAATTAGAATATTTCTTTTAGAATGCACAAACGGTGGGAATTACTCTTGGAATAATATAAAAATGAACTTTCTTTTTCACAAAATTCTAGAAATTGTGCCATAACCTCCTTTGTATGGCTGACCATTTCGACTTTTTAACGTTCTATTTTCTATTTAAATTAACCCCGATTAGATGTAAAGGACTCTAATCTACACAATTTTTAATTTCCAAGAGAGTAAACAATAAGAGAAGTTTAATTAATCTTTTTGTTAAACATTCTAGGATAAAGAAGGGCTGAATTGTAAGGAAGAGAAGGGGATGGCCTTTTCATCAAGGTATAGCATCAGAATTTACTTTAATCCACTAAAACAAACAAGAAAATCAAGAAAACCATAGATTTAAAATTAAAAGTAACAAGAATTTAGCTTACATGGAGTTTGTAAGCTTTCCTTTGGCTTGAGGAATTGAGGGTTCTATTCTTGTTTGGATCAAGAGTGGCAGAGGATTAAGTAAAAAATAATTGAATTATCAAGAAAATTCAATGTAATTAGCTCTGGGTAGGAGTAGAGTAACAGTGCATAAACACTATTAACCTTTTACAAAGGGGGAGGCTTCTATTTATAGGAAAAAGTGAGCCTCTAACCAAGAAAACCGATTCTAGAATTTTTCAGATCAGTTTGGTCAATTTTTGGTCAATTTTTAGGTCAGTTTAGCTTACTTTTTGAATCTAGTTGAAATAGGAGAGAGGAGAGATGAAAATATCTCATTATTTTTTAGTTTAAAAATCCTCCACACATGTGAAATAGGCGCTTCCTTCATGAGGGGAGATCCCCACACCGAGGTGTCAAAAATGTATTATTTCTTCTAAATATCTCTTCTTTTTTAACTAATAAACCTTGTCCTTAGTCAACTCTTCATCTTATGTGAGCATTTACTCATTTTTGGGAAATTTTCTTTTATTCTTTAATTGATCTCCTCCCTACATTTGGATTAATCTTATTGGTCCATAGGAACCTTAATTGGAGCATAATTCAAAAATTTCTAAAAATCTGGACCCTTAAGCTAAGGTCTTTTATACCTATTTTTAATTAATTCCAATTGCTTATTGGAAAGTTCTTTTTGAATTGCACATTGGAAAGTTCTTTTTGAATTTCTGTTTCAGGGAAAATTATTTAGACACTAGGAGGATTTTTATATCAAAAAATATCTCAATTTTGAATTACCTCCCTCTAGACATTTTCTCTCTCCAGGCCAAAACAGGGTAAAACATGATCTTTCTTTTATTTCAGAGAGAGGGGAATAATTATAAGATCAGAAGGGGAGGTTCTTATACCTGCACACCTTAAAAGCTGGAGGGAGGAATCTTACATCCTACCCCACTTAAAAAACGGGAGATGTCCTCATCTCGCAAACTAGAGGACAACTCTTTCCCTTAAGATCCAACTGATTCTGGGGTTCCTTATAGTCTGGTGAACCCAACAGAATCATGGGATAAAAATCCCTTATATAAAACTCATCATCAGATAACAATTCATTCAGAACATATCATTCATATCTTTAACATAATAATGGTCCATTAGATCGAAATTTTCATTTCTACAGTCCTCCATGGGAATTTCAATTATACAGATTTTTAATTTGTCATCCCTTAACTTGATCCACTGGGTCAAGTGTTAACAGTAGCAATCTATGAGCACAATCCACTAATCTCATAGTGATTTACTGAAGTCATTAACGTCATTCCCGTTTACGAACATCATCACAGGGACTTGGCCCATTCATCCTCATTGTGGTTTTGCTCAGCTTATTACATTTCAACCAAAACTTAGGAATCATCATTTTTCAATCAGAATCAAAATCAACTCATCAGTTCTCAACCAGAATTCAAAAATCATATCAACCACATTCGAATTCATCATCTGGATAGCATTTATGCTTATAATTTCAAGGTCTTAGATTTACTCGTATATACTGCCAGTAAAGAGCTGCAGTTATACCCTCGGTATATACAGGCAGTCACAGTCCTTGGAATTTTAAGGTAAATATCATCATGTCTAGGCCTCAAGCAAGTTAGGGATTCCATGTTATTACGGTACTTCCATCTGAAGACCCAATTACTAATTTATGAATTTCAGTCTGAATATCAATTTGTATGAATTTCATTACACAATTACAACCTTTTACGGCTACTTCATAAATTTTTGACATTTTTGGCTTCTCGGTTGATCCACATTGGCCAAATTACTTTGATACTAGCTGAAAGATCCCTGTCCCCACCACGCAACGAGTTTAGGGGTGCTAGCAGCGAAAGTAGCACTTCTTGCGCGGGGCAGGGTCCCTCACTCGGGGCCTCGCCCCACAGATATCTGGACAAGAGACTAATCCATCGGTTCTTCTAAAACTGAACCCGAAAAAACTTCCCTTACCTGGAAAGCACGGGCGATTCCTCCAGGATAATTTTACTCTAACGTAGTCAAAAGCCTTAACTAACTGAACTGATCTGACCGAACCCGTAAGTCCCATAGTCAGATCAAGGAAAAGATTGCACTTGGATCATAGAGACCAATGTTTTTTTCCTCATTGAGAGGCACAGCTGTTGATTCTTTTCCATAGAACAATTTCTATCCGGGATTTACTTCATCTATCGTACCATAACAAAATTGAGTCTCAATTTAGGGATCCATCAGTCCAGCCTAACCCCATCCAGCAGTCTCGTGGGTTAGCCAACCGCCCAACCACTGTAGTGATGGGATCCATTTAAGAATAAGGTTAGGTTTTGTCCCGGGTACTAGGGAAAAGAGTTCCCAGGCCCCCTAGCCGGATATTCATGCAAACTTAAAACTAGTAACACCACTTAGACACCCAATATGAAATTGCCTTTTCCAGAGCATCAGCTATCTTTAAAACAATCATTTAATGAAACCATAGTGTCACTGATCATAATCCTCAAAATCTCCGATTGAATCCTTATTTCCAATCATTCCTTCATCGGTGTACCTATGGCATCATTGGCAAACCAGAACTCTCAAGCTGTCCACTCAGGGGCCTTTTCGATGGTTCCTAGCTCATAGTACTCGGTAATATATTCACATATCAAAATGGAACCTCCGTTGAAGATCAGCAAGATGAACCAATAGATCCATATAAAAGAGCCATAGACTCATCCGTTGAGGAGACCAGCAAGGTCAATTCACCAGATCCATGCCCGAATTCAAAAAACAACTCTTACTCCTTGTTCCAATATCTTCCATGACGCACGTGTGGGTATCTTCGACGACCCAGAGCCCGAGAACCGTATGGTCAGCACCCTCTAGGATCCTTCGCAGGTCACCCAGCGCTTCACTCATAGGCCGCTTCCTTGGTCCCTCATCCACCGTACCGGAAGCTCACCATTTTAATAGAACCGAGGCTGGTCAAGACCTCGACCGACCTTGCTACGCGAGATGTCCTCCAATGACTCTCCGTCAGCTATTGCAACTTAACAAATTAGGTCTCCACGACCTCATTCACAAGATGGTCAAAATGCTTCCCCAACATTCTTGACATAAAACAGTCATTTTAAAAAGAGGTCATAAATACAGTTTCTATAACGAACTCTCGTCTTTCTATATTGTTGCACATCAATTCTCATTTGTTTCATATGTATTTCATTTCTCATCACATCATTTTTCATTTCATCACATCTTTTCTCATTTATCCACATCAGATCTCATCCACTGGCATCTACCCATATTCACATCTCATCACATCATATTCGTTCACATCACACATCACATCTATCTCCATTTACATCATATCACATTCATTCATAACCATCACATTCATTCGTTCATATCTACCACATACATTCTCATAACCATCCCATCACATACATTCTCTCCACATTATATCACATCACTTCTATCCACATCATATCTCATTCATACACATCTCATCTCATTCATTCACATCCGGGCCAATCGTTCACAGGTACAACTTCTCACATCTATCCATACATTCATATCTATCACTTCACATCCACATATATTCATGACACATCACATCTCTTTACATCACATCACATCACATCACATCTCTTTACATCACATCACATTCTTTCACCTACACATCTATATCCATTCTTTCACATACAGCCACATCCATTCTTTCACATACTCATTCACATCCATTCTTCACATACACATACACATTCACATCACATTCTTTCACATACACATCCACATCCATTCTTTCACATACATATCCACATCCATTCTTCACACATACATCCACATCCATTCTTCACACATACATTCACATCCGTTCTTCACTTATACATTCACATCCATTCTTCACTTATACATTCACATCCATTTTCATCACATATCATCCACTCATATCCCATATCATTCATTTACATCCTGATTCACTTGACATCACATCCCATCCATTTATTCACATCTATCTGATTCACATCACATCTCATCACATCTATTCACCTCACATCTCATCACCTCTATTCACATCACATCCACCCATCCGTTCATTCACACCTATCTGATTCTCATCACATCTATTCACCTCACATCTCATTACCTCTATTCACATCACATCCATCCATTCATTCACATCTATCTGATTCTCATCACATGTCATCACATCTATTCACCTCACATCTCATTACCTCTTTTCACATCACTTCCATCCATTCATTCACATCACTTCCATCCATCCATTCATTCACATCTATCTGATTCTCATCACATCTATCTGATTCTCATCACATCTATTCACCTCACATCTCATCACCTCTATTCACATCACATCCATCCATCCATCCATTCACATCTATCTTATTCACATCACATCTCATCACATCTATCTTATTCTCATCACATCTATTCACCTCACATCTCATCACCTCTATTCACATCACATCCACCCATCCATTCATTCACATCTATCTGATTCTCATCACATCTCATTACATCTATCCACCTCACACCTCATTACATCTATCCACCTCACACCTCATCACCTCTATTCACATCACATCCATCCATCCATCCATTCACATCTATCTGATTCACATCACATCTCATCACATCTATTCACCTCACATCTCATCACCTCTATTCACATCACATCACATCCACCTATCCATTCATTCACACCTATCTGATTCTCATCACATCTCATTACATCTATTCACATCACATCTCATCACCTCTATTCACATCACATCCATCCATCCATTCACATCTATCTGATTCACATCACATCTATTCACCTCACATCTCATTACCTCTTTTCACATCACTTCCATCTATCCATCCATTCACATCTATCTGATTCTCATCACATCTATTCACCTCACATCTCATTATCTCTATTCACATCACATCCATCCATCCATTCATTCACATCTATCTGATTCACATTACATCTCATCACATCTCATCACATCTATTCACATTACATCTCATCACATCTATTCACCTCACATCTCATCACCTCTATTCACATCACATCCACCCATCCATTCATTCACATCTATCTGATTCTCATCACATCTCATTACATCTATCCACCTCACATCTCATCACCTCTATTCACATCACATCCATCCATCCATTCATTCACATCTATCTGATTAACATCACATCTATTCACCTCACATCTCATCACCTCTATTCACATCACATCCACCCATCCATTCATTCACACCTATCTGATTCTCATCACATCTCATTACATCTATTCACCTCACATCTCATCACCTCTATCCATCCATTCATTCACACCTATCTGATTCTCATCACATCTCATTACATCTATTCACCTCACATCTCATCACCTCTATTCACATCACATCCATCCATCCATCCATTCATTCACATCTATGTGATTCACATCACATCTATTCATAGAATTTAAACATAGAATTTAAGAGAATTCTAATTTTTGATATAAAGATTCTTTACGCATCTATTTATGCATAAAAATCAACTTCAGTGGGAATAACACTTTTATAAAAATCCTTTTATGCATCTATTTATGCATAAATTCAAATTTAAAGAAAAAAACACTTTTGAAATAAAAATAAATCCTTTATGCATCTTTTTATGCATAAAATGAATTTTAGTGAAAATAACACTTTTGAAATAAAAATAAATTCTTTATGCATCCTTCTATGCATAAAACCAATTTTAATGAAAATAACACTTTTGAAATAAAAATAAATCTTTTATGCATCCTTCTATGCATAAAATCAATTTTAATGAAAGTAACATTTTTGAAATAAAAATAAATCTTTTATGCATCTTTCTATCAATTTTAATGAAAATAACACTTTTGAAATAAAAATAAATCCTTTATGCATCTTTCTATGCATAAAATCAATTTATGAGAATAACCTTTTTGAAATAAAAATAAATCCTTTATGCATCTTTCTATGCATAAAATCAATTTTAATGAGAATAACACTTTTGAAATAAAAATAAATTCTTTATGCATCTTTCTATGCATAAAATCAATTTTAATGAGAATAACACTTTTGAAATAAAAATAAATCCTTTATGTATCTTTCTATGCATAAAATTAAATTTAATTAAAATAACACTTTTATAATAAAAATTTCCATTATGCATCTTTCTATGTATAGAAATTAAATTCAATGAAAACAACACTTTTATAATAAAAGTTTCCATTATGCATCTTTCTATGCATAGAAATTAAATTCAATGTGAAAACAACACTTTTATAATAAAATTTTCATTATGCATCTTTCTATGCATAGAAATTAAATTCAATGAAAACAACACTTTTATAATAAAAATTTCTATTATACATCTTTCTATGCATAGAAATTAATTTTAATAATTAATATGAGTGATATCCATGCATATTCATAGGTGAATATGTACATGGAGAAAATTAGAATATTTCTTTTAGAATGCACAAACAGTGGGAATTACTCTTTTGGAATAATATGAAAATGAACTCTCTTTTCCACAAAATTCTAGAAAATTTTACCATAACCTCCTTTTTTATGGCTGACCATTTCTCATTTTTAACATTCTATTTTCTATTTAAATTAACCCCAATTAGATGTAAAGGACTCTAATCTACACAATTTTCAATTTCCAAGACAGTAAACAATAAGAAAAGTTTAATTAATCTTTTTGTTAAACATTCTAGGATAAAGAAGGGCTGAATTGTAAGGAAGAGAAGGGGATGGCCTTTTCATCAAGGCATAGCATTAGAATTTACTTTAATCCACTAAAACAAACAAGAAAATCAAGAAAACCATAGATTTAAAATTAAAAGTAAGAAGAATTTAGCTTACATGGAGTTTGTAAGCTTTCCTTTGGCTTGAGGGATTGAGGGTTCTATTCTTGTTTGGATCAAGAGTGGCCACCAATTATTTTGGAGAGGATTAAGTCAAAAACAATTGAATTATCAAGAAAATTCAATGTAATTGGCTCTGGGTAGGAGTAGAGTAACAGTGCATAAACACTATTAACCTTTTACAAAGGGGGAGGCTTCTATTTATAGGAAAAAGCGAGCCTCTAACCAAGCAACTGATTCTAGAATTTTCCAGATTAGTTTGGTCAATTTTTGACCATTTTTAGGTCAGTTTAGCTTACTTTTTGGATCTAGTTGAAACAGGAGAGAGGAGAGATGAAAATATCTCATTATTTTTTAGTTTAAAACTCCTCCACACATGTGAAATAGGCGCCTCCTTCATGAGGGGAGATCCCCACACTGAGGTGTCAAAAATGCATCATTTCTTCTGAACATCTCTTCTTTTTTAAATAATAAACCTTGTCCTTAGTCAACTCTTCATCTTATGTGAGCATTTACTCATTTTTGGGGGATTTTCTTTTATTCTTCAATTTATCTCCTCCCTACATTTAGATTAATCTTATTGGTCCATAGGAACCTTAATTGGAGCATAATTCAAAATTTTTTGAAAATCTGGACCCTTAGGCTAAGGTCCTTTATACCTATTTTTAATTAATTCCAATTGCACATTGGAAAGTTCTTTTTGAAATTTTGTTTCAGGGGAAATCATTTTAGACACTAGGAGGATTTTTATATCCAAAAATATCTCAATTTTGAATTACCTCCCTCTAGACATTTTCTCTCTTCAGGCCAAAATAGGGTGAAACAGGATCTTTTTTTTATTTCAGAGAGGAGAATAATTATAAGATCAGAAGGGGAGGTTCTTACACCTGCACACCTCAAAAGTTGGAGGGAGGAATCTTACATCCTACCCCACTTAAAAAACGCAAGATGTCCTCATCTCGCAAACTAGAGGACAAATCTTTCCCTTAAGATCCAACTCATTCTGGGGTTCCTTATAGTCTGGTGAACCCAACAGAATCCTGGGATAAAGATCCCTTATATAGAACTCATCATTAGATAACAATTCATTCAGAACATATCATTCATATCTTTAACACAATAATGGTCCATTAGACCGAAATTTCCATCTGAACAGTCCTCCATGGAAATTTCAATTATACAGATTTTTAATTTGTCATCCCTTAACTTGATCCACTGGGTCAAGTGTTAATAATAGCAATCTATTAGCACACTAATCTCACAGGTGATTTGCTGAAGTCATTAACGTCATTCCCGTTTACGAACATCATCACAGGGGCTCGCCCCATTCATCCTCATTGTGGTTTTGCTCAGCTTATTACATTTCAACCAAAATTTAGGAATCATCATTTTTCAATCAGAATCCAAATCAACTCATCAGTTCTCAACCAAAATTTAAAAATCATATCAACCACATTCGAATTCATCATCTGGATAGCATTTATGCTTATAATTTCAAGGTCTTAGATTTACTCTTATAATTTCAGGGTCTTAGATTTACTCTTATAATTTCAGGGTCTTAGATTTATGCTTATAATTTCAAGGTCTTAGATTTACTCGTATATAGTGTCAGTAAAGAGCTGCAGTTATACCCTCGGTATATACGGGTATTCACGGTCCTTGGAATTTTAAGGTAAATATCATCATGTCTAGGCCTCAAGCAAGTCAGGGATTCCATGTAATTGCGGTACTTCCATCTGAAGATCCAATTACTAATTTATAAATTTCAGTCTGAATATCAATTTGTATGAATTTCATCACACAGTTACAACCTTTTACTGCTACTTCATAAATTCTTGACATTTTTGGCTTCTCGGTTGATCCACATTAGCCAAATTGCTCTGATACCAGCTGAAAGATCCCTGTCCCTACCGCGCAACGAATTCAAGGGTGCTAGTAGCGGAAGTAGCACTTCTTGCGCGGGGCAGGGTCCCTAACTCGGGGCCTCGCCCCACGGATATCCGGACAAGGGACTAATCCATTGGTTCTTCCAAAACCGAACCGAGATAATTTTACTCTAGCGCAGTCAAAAGCCTTAACTAACTGAACTGATCTGACCAAACTCGTAAGTCCCATAGTCAGATCAAGGAAAAGATTGCACTTGGATCATAGAGACCAACACTTTTTTTTCTCATTGAGAGGCACAGCCGTTGATTCTTTTCCATAGAACAATTTTTATCCGGGATTGTAAGGTTCCCGGAAACACTTAAGATAGTCCACTAAGTCTTAACTTGGAGAAAATTCCCTATTTATCGACACCTTGACCATGTAGAGATTCAAGGATACGATTCATAGGTAAGACCTACTCCTATCCCACACAGCAGGGGGAGCGTGATCTTCTAAAAATCAAATCACCCATAGGGTAATTGATCATAAATTGGGCAACTACTAGACTTGATTTCTAGAGGCAACACTTTTTTCTTCATCCATGCAAGGCACAGCCCCGCTGGCCTAGTCTTCTAGAATAGAGTTGCCCAAGAAGCTATTTATCTAGCGTAGGGCTTTCACTTAATCTGTTGGAAAGCTACCCGACTAATCGGGTCCACCCGTCCGTAGGATGGTGCCTTCGGGGCATTCCATCCTCCCACTTTCCACCCTCCTCACACGTTAATTTATTTTTTAATTAATCCTACCACACTATTTGACATAAATAAACATGTTCCTTAATTAAGGCCCTTTTCACAAGGTTTGTTAAAACAATCTTTTTCCACAATACAATAATGCCAGACAAGATATATAAAAAAAGTTTATACATGAATTAATTCCATACAAGCCAAACCGGCTCTCTTATTCTTTTCCTTTATACTGCGATGATCTAGAATTCGGCCTTCCAGCCTCTACCTCTACATGCTGGGAAAAACCCTACGGGACCATACACCTCATCGTCGGTCGTCGCTGGCAAGGACTCAAGCCGGCCTGTTGCCCTCTCAGGCTCCATCGCTCGATCCTCCCGCCCCTCAGAAGGATGTCTGCACACTAGGGTGGGCTTATTCATCGCACTAGCCTGGGCCCTCAGAACTAGACAACATCATAATCTCTCACCTCAATCGGCGAACCTTATTCTCCCAATGGTATGAGGGATACCTTGGGCCATTCCCGAGCTTTGCTATGATGCCGCGCGGCTACACAAGCACGGAACGGAGTTAGCGTCGAAGCCAGGAAAACTTGCACTCTTTTAAGATAACAATTTTAATACAATTCATTAAATACAGCATCACTCAATTCGTAACTTCATACAATTTTATGTCATTATTTTTAAAAAGATACACATTTATTAACACTAATATTAAAAAAAAACTCTTCTTTAAAAGATAACCTAGCCACCATTTCCTTGAGGAGCTTGTAAAGGGAGGGTTGGAGCTGCATCGGGAGCATCTTCTCTAATCTCGTTGTTGCGCACTCCTCCCGAGGTAATATTCTGACGTTTTCAGGAAGGGTCCATCTTGGACGTCGTCTTGTAGGGCTCGATGTCACGGTCAAAACGCTCCAGTCAGATCTCAATTCTGAGATCTTTTGCTCACCGTATGAGCAAAAGACCACAACGCATGAACCCTCTCTTAAGGCTAAAACCTCTTACTAAAGTCCATGCAAATGGGGGGGTTGTGAGATGTCCTTAACACAAAAACATTTTGTTGAAGGGGAGAAGGCTGCTGTAAGTCTCTTCACACGGGGGGGCGGGGGGGGAGGGGGGGTTGGAGGGAGAGGAGAGTTAAGGACACTGCCTCCTAGGTAGCAAGAGGGGGATAGAGGAAAATTGCCTTATCTAAAAAGTGGCAAATGTGCCTTATCTGAAAAGTGGCAAATGAGGGAGTGTGGAGAGGGATGGCTGTACTATAGCAAGGACACTGCACAGGGATAGACAACGGTACGGACGGCGGCACAACAGAGCATAAGCTACGTAGAAATGCGTGTTGCCCATGGAGCACCCCGGGGGTTTATATAACTGTGGGATACGGGTATGGTGGGCGCGCGCAAAGTAAGGACGAAAGGACGGTGTACCAGCAAAGGCTGTAGATCAATGGCTTGCATGGCTTTGGGGGAAAGGTACGGTGCCAATTTTTAACAGGAAAAGGAATGGTACGCATGTACCTTATCTGGTCAGAGGCAGCATGGGTGTCCACGTAGCGGTACGTGTGGACCACACAGTGGGCGGTCGTCCTTTGGTTCTTGTGTGGCCATCGTACGGGCACCTTGGTAAGTGTGTATGGTCCAAATTTTGGGAAAGGGTCCCCAAATTTGGGGCGCCGATCTCGATTTGCATGTCGGACCGCCCGGGGCATTTTTTTTTTGTCCGGGATGTTCTCCTGATCGTTGGTGTAGACCGTTCGTCAATCGGACGCCCGATCGTGCATTTATTAAGGTTTAAAGGTCGTCGCTTTTTAACTAAAAATGATTGAAATTTGCGTATAAGCTTGATCCGGTGTCCGTTTTGGATGCTGTAAAATCCTATATTAGGGTAAAATCACGCGTAAATTCCAAATTTGGGCTTAGAATTTTTAGATTCTAAGTAGAAATGACTCATTTAATAAAATCATTGATTTTTACACCATAAAAACTCATAAATTTATCTATTACATGGACATTTCTTTATTTTAGTGAAGATGGGTATGTTACATCCTTCCCCCCTTAAAGAAATCGAGATGTCCTCATCTCCTCATGAATTGGGGATAATCCTTTAAGAGTGTAGCTTCATCTTCCCAAGTTGCATCCTCTTCAGGGTAATCTTTCCACTGTACTAGATGTTCTACAAGAGTTCTATTTCGGAGCTGCCTTTCCCTAGAATCTATGATGCTATTGCGCTGTAATTCAAGGACTCCTTGAGTAGGGATTACAACTTGTTCATCATCAAGAATATGATCGAGACTGGGTACATAAGGTTTCAACAAACTTACATGAAATACATTGTGGACTTTGATATGGGCTGGGAGTTGGAGTTTATAAGCACTTTTACCTAGACACTTGATAACTGTATAGGGACCACAATACCTAGGGCTGAGCTTCTTATATTTCCCAAGTGATAGAGAACTTTGTTTGGGTCGCACTCGTAGAAGAACTTTGTCTCCTTCCTTGAAGATCCTTTCAGACCTCTTGGTGTCAGCATAATGCTTTTGTCGATCTTGGGCAGCTTTAATATCCTTTTGGATTGCCTTGGTTTGTTCCTCCATCTCTTCGAGAATTTTCCTGGATGCCTCAACTCTTATGGTCGGATCAGAGAAATTTAGAGGAGACAAGCATTCTTGCCCATAGAGTGCTTTGAATGGTGACATTCCCATGCTTTGAGATGATAAGATGCATTGTAGGCAAATTCTACTAGAGGAAGGTATTGAATCCACCTTCTTAGTTCCCGTCCATAATATGCTCTGAGAATGTCTTCAATTACTTGATTGACTCTCTTAGTCTGGCCATCGGTCTCTGGATGATAAGCTGTACTAAAGCAAAGTTGAGTTCCCAAGGCTTGAAATAAGGATTGCCAAAACTTCGAAGTAAAGTCAGAATCGCGGTCACTTACTATCCTTTTTGGGAGACCATGAAGTTTGAGGACTTCCTTGATGAATATTCGAGCAACATCAGAAGCTTTGAAGGTCTTCTTTGCTGGTATTAGGTGAGTTACTTTGGTAAGTAAGTCCACTACTACCAGAATAGAGTCATATCCTCCTTGAACAGTGGAGAGACTTGTGACAAAATCCATACTAATGCACTCCCACTTCATTTGGGGAATATCCAAGGGTTGAAGTTTCCCAGGCATCTTGACCCTTTGAGCTTTGATCCTTTGGCATGAGAGACATTGCTTCAAGTACCGAAGGACATCATTTTTCAAGCCTGCCTAATGAAAGCTCCTTCTTACGGCATTTAATGTTTTTGCATAGCCTGGGTGTCCTGCAGCAGCAGGAGGACTATCATGAGCTTCATGGAGGATTAGTTTCTTTAAAGCAGGATGCTTAGGGATACATAGCTTGTGATTGAAGTAGAGGCTTCCTTCATGAGTTGAGTATCCCTTGATTAGATTCTTCTCTTTCTTTGAATTTCCCCCTTCTTCTACTAGCTTCATCATCCTCTGATAATCTGGATCACGAGATGAGACTTCTTCCACCTTGACCAGTATGGGATTATTTGGCATTGAAATTGCACACTTAAGAAAGATTTGTGGCTAAGTGCATCTGCTACCACATTATCTTTCCCAAGGTGAAATTTGATGTCGAAGTCATATTCTTGTAGAATTTCAATCCATCTCCTTTGTCGCATGTTGAGGAGGTTAGGTTGGGTGAAGATCCACTTCAGACTTTTGTGGTCAGTTACAAAAGCTGGAATTTGCCCCCCAAGAGATAATGTCTCCATAATTTGAGGCAATGAACAACTGCTAAGAGCTCCAAATCATGGGTGACATAATTTGCTTCATATTGCTTCAGCTTGCGGGAAGTATAAGCGACTCGTCTTCCTTCTTGGCCTAAGACACCACCAAGTGCTAGACTACTGGCATCAGTAACCACTTCAAATTCCTTGGTGAAAACAAGAAGTTTCAAGAATGGGACAAAAGTAATAATGACCTTGAGCTGATCAAAGTTGTTTTGATGGATTGGCAGTAGCCACACTATTTTGCAATCCTTCTTAAGAAGATCCGTCAAAGGTGCAGCTACCAAGGCATAATCTTTGATAAAAATCCTATACCATCTCGTGATTCCCAACAAAAACCCACGAACTTCACAAACTGATTTAGGGGGTGGCCACTCCAGAATATCTTTGACCTTGGCGGGGTCTATTGAAATGCCATATTTGGAAATGATGAACCCAAGATACTCAATTTGATGAGTAAAGAAGGTACATTTGCTCTTCTTGGCGCATAGAGTTTGTGTCTGTGCAACAATTGTAGAACTCTACGCACATGCTCCTCATTCTCTTCCATTGATTTTGAGTAGATTAAGATGTCAAAAACAAGCACAAATTCATCCAAGTAAGGACGGAATATATCTTGCATTAGGCGGTTGAAGGACGGAATATATCTTGCATTAGGCGGTTGAAGGTTGCAGGAGCATTGGTTAACTCGAATGACATTACAGTAAACTCATAGTGGCCATAACAGGTATTGAAGGCTATCTTGGGTATATCTGCTTCCTTGACTTTGATCTGATAGTAACCAGACCTCAAATCTATTTTTGAGAAGACTTTGGTCCCATGAAGCCTGTCAAGAAGTTCGTTGATGCGAGGGATAGGATACTTATTCTTGATAGTGACTTGATTTAGTCCTTGATAATCTATGCAGAGGCGGAGAGTTCCGTCCTTCTTTTTTTTGGAAAAGAACACGTGCCCCCCAAGGAGAGCTACTGGGGCGTACGAATCCTTGCTCAATGAGTTGGGTAAGTTGCTCTTTAAGTTCAATGGCGTCAGGAAGGGACATTTTATATGACGTTTTTAAGACGGGTTGAGCTCCAGGGATCACCTCGATTTCATGATCGACTTCTCGAGGAGGTGGTAAGACTCTAAATTGGCCACCATGAGTTTGCTCATTACCCAGCTCAAAATCAAGGTTTCCTAGAGTGGCGAGATACTACTTCTTTCCCACTGGCTAACTCTACAGTCATTCTTCTAGACCCAAGTTTAATTTTTGCAAACATTTAGGAGAAAGAAATGAATGGGTACTGCCACAATCGATCAAAAACTGAAATGGCTTACCGTGATGAGTGGCTGGGGTTTGGATTATAGTAAATTGTTTATTCGGACCTTGGTTTTTTGCTGCCGCATGGACGGTGGTGCACTCTTCTTCAGCCATTTCCAAGGTCGGTTCTTCACTTATAATACAGGCGGTCCTAACAACTGCTCCTCTGTGGCCTCTTCCACACCCACTGCCTCTTGCACCTTGGTGGATAGGGGTTCCATAGCCTTGATTTCCTCTGTCACCTTGGGGAAAAGATGTTGCCATCTTGGGATAGTTGGCCCTAAAGTGTCCCGGCTCATTGCACTCAAAACACAGAGGGTCTTCTCTAGAAGAAGCAGCATACGAGCGGGGGACAAAAGAGTTGCTTTGTCGCCCTCTGTTGTAGTAGGGGAAATTCTATTGGGGTTTCTTGTAGGGTTGATCTTTAGGATTTGCCTCAAGGTAAGATCTCTTTTGAGGCTTAGGTTTGTCAGTCCTCATTTCTTTCACAAGGGGCTTTGCTCGTATGACAGCATCCTGTAATGTGCTTGGCCTCATTGCTTCAAGGCGGGAATCTAAGGGTTCATTTAACCCTTGGCAAAAACGAGCCACTTGCTCGAAAGTAGTCATAGCTGGGGCATACTTCCGAAAAGTGATAAATTTGGAATAGTAGTCCTCAAGAGTTAAGCTGCACTGCCTAAGACTAAAAAACTCATTCATCTTTATGGATTCATGGGATGGGGGAAGATATCTTTCCTTCACGGCCTACTTGATGTCTTCCCACGTTTGAGAATGCTCGGTGACTCCCTTGTCATGGCACCACTCCAGAGTTTAGCATCTCTGATGAGGCGAAACTGTGCAAGCATAGACTGATTTGCTACTCCAGTACCGGTGGCAGAGAAATAATCGTCCATCGCTTCAATCCAAACTTCATCAACATCCTTCTCAATCTTTGAACCTTCTCCTTTAAAGGAGGAAGGTTGCATTTGCTTGAGCAGGAGCTTCTTCTCCTGGATATCAGTGTAAAGCGCATTGGGAAGTGGAGGGTGATCATACTGGCCATCATTGTAAAAACAATTTTAAGATTACAAGATTCATACTTGCACAACGCTTATTTTGGAGAGTAAAACATTGAAATAATTTTATTTTCAAATATTTACAAGGATGAGTTTTATTACAAAGATCTGAGACTAATATAATTAGTCTTATTTGCCACCATCAAGGGAAATTCCTAAGCTTGACTATGACATAAGGGTAGAGCGGTCCACATAGGTGAAATATGGGGGTTCCACTGTAGTTTCTAAGACTCTAAAAACTGATGGTGGTAAGGGTGGAAGACTCTGGATTGGGGTAGGTCCCAACACAGCTACTCTGAGTAGGTAAGACCTGCATCACTTGGTCATACACCCAGCGATCCTGAGGTATGCGAATCCCATCTATAGTCACAGAGGTGTTGGCCCTGGGGGTACCAGCGACGAACCAAAATAAACGGATCATCTTCAACTTTTCAATCCAACGAATCCGCTTTAGGTTGGTGGTAAGTTCCCAATTCGATCTGCTCGGATGAAGAAATATCCCGGCCCATGACTCCAGAAATCTCTACCCCATCCTCTTTCAATATGAGAGAAATGAGGGAGGGACATCTTCTCTAGTATCTGCACCATGGTGTCACGGAACTCCAAGTTTGAGGAGTGACTAGCAGTCTCGAAGATGCATTGGAAAACTAGAAACTTCGAGCAGGCATCTTCCTCTTCCTACAATCATTCAAACATCAATTCAACTTGTTTTTTTTAGTAGGATGTTTTTATTAATTAGCATTATGTTAGGTAAAATATTCATTATAAAACAGTCCTTAAATGGCAATTCCTAGGAGCTAAGATCGGCTCTGATACCAATTGTAAGGTTCCCCCCTTCTAAAATAGGGGAAACACTTAAGATAGTCCACTAAGTCTTAACTTGGAGAAAATTCTCTATTTATCGACACCTTGACCATGTAGAGATTCAAGGATACAATTCATAGGTAAGACCTAGTCCTATCCCGCACAGCAGCAGGGAGAGCCTGATCTTCTAAAAATCAAATCACCCATAGGGTAATTGGTCATAAATTGGGCAACTACTAGACTTGATTTCTAGAGGCAACGCTTTTTTCCTCATCCATGCAAGGCACAGCTGCCCGCTGGCCTAGTCTTCTAGAATAGAGTTGCCCAAGAACCTATTTATCTAGCGTAGGGCTTTCACTTAATCTGTTGGAAAGCTACCTGTCTAATCGGGTCCACTTGACTAATCGGGTCCACCGTAGGATGGTGTCGTCGGGGCATTCCATCCTCCCACTTTCCATCCTACTCACACGTCAATTTGTTTTCTAATTAATCCTACCACACTGTTTGACATAAATAAATATGTTCCTTAATTAAGGCACTTTTCACAAGGTTTGTTAAAACAGTCTTTTTCCACAATACAATAATGCCAAAGACAAGATATATTAAAAAAGTTTATACATGAATCAATTCCATACAAGCCAAACTGGCTCTCTTATTCTTTTCCTTTATACTGCCGATGATCTAGAATTCGGCCTTCCAGCCTCTACATGCTGGGCAAAACCCTACGGGACCATACACCTCATCGTCGGCCCCCGCTGGTGGGTGAGGACTCAAGCTGGCCTGTCGCCCTCTCAGGCTCCATCGCTCGATCGTCCCGCCCCTTAGAGGGATGTCTGCACACTAGGATGGGCTTATTCACCGCACTAGCCTGGCCCTCAGAACTAGGTAGCATCATAATCTCTTGCCTCAATCGGCGAACTATAAGATCAGAAGTGGAGGTTCTTACACCTGCACATCTCAAAAGCTCGAGGGAGGAATCTTACATCCTACCCCACTTAAAAAACGTGAGATGTCCTTATCTCGCGAACTAGAGGACAACTCTTTCCCTTAAGATCCAACTGATTCTAGGGTTCCTTATAGTCTGGTGAACCCAACAGAATCCTGGGATAAAGATCCCTTATATAGAACTCATCATCAGATAACGATTCATTCAGAACATATCATTCATATCTTTAACACAATAATGGTCCATTAGACCGAAATTTCCATCTGAACAGTCCTCCATGGGAATTTCAATTATACAGATTTTTAATTTGTCATCCCTTAACTTGATCCACTGGGTCAAGTGTTAACAGTAGCAATCTGTTAGCACAATCCACTAATCTCATAGTGATTTGCTGAAATCCTTAACGTCATTCCAGTTACAAACATCATCACAGGAACTCGCCCCATTCATCCTCATTGTGGTTTTGCTCAGCTTATTACATTTCAACCAAAATTCAGGAATCATCATTTTTCAATCAGAATCCAAATCAACTCATCAGTTCTCTAGAATGAGGAGGGACCAAGGAAGCGGCCTATGAGTGAAGCGCTAGGTGACTTGCGAAGGATCCTAGAGGGTGCTGACTATACGGTGCTCGGGCTCTAGGTCGCCGAAGATACCCATACATGCATCGTGGAAGATATTGGAACAAGGAGTAAGAGTTGTTTTCTGAATTCGGGCATGGATCTGGTTGATTGACCTTGCTAGTCCTCAACGGATGAGTCTATGGCTCTTTTATATGGATCTGTTAGTTGATCTTGCTGATCTTCAACGGAGATTCCATTTTGATATGTGAATATATTGCCGAGTACTATGAGCTAGGAACCATTGAAAAGGCCCCTGAGTAGATAGGTGGTGAGCGTTCTGGTTGGGCCAATGATGCCATAGGTACACTGATGAAGGAATGATTGGAAATAAGGATTCAACCGGAGATTTTGAGGATTATGATCAGTGACACTATGGTTTCATTAAATGATTATTTTAAAGACAACTGATTCTGTGAAAAAGGCAATTTCATATTGGTGGTGTAACTAGTTTTAAGTTTGCATGAATATCCGGCTAGGGGGCCTAGGAACTCTTTTCCTTGGTACCCGAGACAAAACCTAACCAAATTCTTAAATGGATCCCATCACTACAGTGGTTGGGTGGTTGGCTAACCCACGGGACTGATGGGGTTAGGCTGGACTGATGGATCCCTAAATTGAGACTCAATTCTGTTATGGTACAATAGATGAAGTAAATCTCGGATAAAAATTATTCTATGGAAAAGAATCAACAGATGTGCCTCTCAATGAGGAAAAAAGCGTTGGTCTCTATGATCTAAGTACAAGCTTTTCCTTGATCTGACTATGGGACTTACGGGTTCGGTCAGATCAGTTCAGTTAGTTAAGGCTTTTGACTACGTTAGAGTAAAATTATCCTGGAGGAATCGCCCATGCTTTCCAGGCAAGGGAAGTTTTCCCGGGTTTGGTTTTGGAAGAACCGATGGATTAGTCTCTTGTCCAGATATCCGTGGGCGAGGCCCCGAGTGAGGGACCCTGTTCCGCGTAAGAAGTGCTACTTCTGTTGCTAAAACCCTTGAATTCGCCGTTGTGCGATGGGGACAGGGATCTTTGAGCTAGTATCAGAGCAATTTGGCTAATGTGGATCAACCGAGAAGCCAAAAATGTCAAAAATTTATGAAGTAGCAGTAAAAGGTTGTAATTGTGTGATGAGATTTATACAAATTGATATTCAGACTGAAATTCATAAATTAGTAATTGGGTCTTCAGATGGAAGTACCGCAATTACATGGAATCCCTGACTTGCTTGAGGCCTAGACATGATGATATTTACCTTAAAATTCAAAGGACCGTGACTACCCGTATATACCGAGGGTATAACTGCAGCTCTTTACTAGCAGTATATACGAGTAAATCTAAGACCTTGAAATTATAAGCCTAAATGCTATCCAGATGATGAATTCGAATGTGGTTGATATGATTTTTAAATTCTGGTTGAGAACTGATGAGTTGATTTGGATTCTGATTGAAAAATGATGATTCCTGAATTTTGGTTGAAATGTAATAAGCTGAGCAAAACCACAATGAGGATGAATGGGCCGAGTCCCTGTGATGATGTTCGTAACTGGAATGACGTTAATGACTTCAGCAAATCACTTATGAGATTAGTGGATTGTGCTAACATATTGCTACTGTTAACACTTGACCCAATGGATCAAGTTAAGGGATGACAAATTAAAAATCTGTATAATTGAAATTTCCATGGAGGACTGTTCAGATGGAAATTTCGGTCTAATGGACCATTATTGTGTTAAAGATATGAATGATATGTTCTGAATGAATTGTTATCTAATGATGAGTTCTATAATATAAGGGATCTTTATTCCAGGATTGCATGGATATCACTAATATTAATTATTAAAGTTAATATCTATGCATAGAAAGATGCATAATGAAAATTTTTATTATAAAAGTGTTGTTTTCATTGAATTTAATTTAATGCATAGAAAGATACATAAAGGATTTATTTTTATTTCAAAAGTGTTATTCTCATTAAAAATGATTTTATACATACAAAGATGCATAAAGGATTTATTTTTATTTCAAAAGTGTTATTCTCATCAAAATTGGTTTTATGCATTGAAAGATGCATAAAGGATTTTTTTTATTTCAAAAGTGTTACTTTCATCAAAATTGGTTTTATGCATAGAAAGATGCATAAAGGATTTATTTTTATTTCAAAAGTGTTACTTTCATTAAAATTGATTTTATGCATAGAAAGATGCATAAAGGATTTATTTTTATTTCAAAAGTGTTATTTTCATTAAAATTGATTTTATGCGCATAGAAAGATGCATAAAGGATTTATTTTTATTTCAAAAGTGTTATTTTCTTTAAATTTGAATTTATGCATAAATAGATGCATAAAAGGATTTTTATAAAAGTGTTATTCCCACTGAAGTTGATTTTTATGCATAAATAGATGTGTAAAGAATCTTTGTATCAAAAATTGGAATTCTCTTAAATTCTATGAATAGATGTGATGTGAATCAGATAGATGTGAATGAATGGATGGATGGATGTGATGTGAATAGAGGTGATGAGATGTGTTGATGATCCCACCAAGACCTACTCATTCGAACTTTACCTTGAAGACAAAGTAGCTCAGTTACATCTTTAGACATGCTTTCATAGTGGTGGGATTATCATCAAGTGGAGCCAGATGGAGCCCCATTACATAGATCTATAACCTCAAGCACAAGAGGAGGGAGAAATTACGTGGGACTAAATTTCTAGAATCAAGTATCTCCATATGAGATGTAGTACCCTGTGAAAGACGAGATTATCTATCACTCATCGATCGAATTAAAAGCAGGAGGCTACCATCTCTACCGGTCTAGGCACTACATCTTTGATGAGTGCTGTTTGTAAGGAAATAGACATGGTAGATAATTTGTAAGGAAAGGATGTAGAAGTCATCCACTCAAACCAAGACATAGGAGATGCATCATCCAAATCCTCAACGACCAAGGGTGTCCCACTAACACCAACTAGAGTCCTATTCAAGGATAAGTTAGCAAAAAAATTTCTAAACCATTTAGGCCAACATTGGGCAAGGACAACTCCCCAAGGCCAACCCCAACACCTCAAGCAAGACACGCATTTATTCCCATGAAGAGATATGGCTTGGTGTGTAATTTGCTACCAAAATCATACAAGTACAGAGTGTTTGATGTTGAGTCCTAGACAACAACAGTTATGTATTCCTTGTTTGCCAGTGCCACGAGAACCATGACATAGCTCATTGTTATTACTAGGGAAACTTGGAACCACAACCTATTCTCTCGGTGCCAAAGCGACAACTAGCCATATTGCCCATACCAAATGCTTCTCAATAGACACAAGGTTATGTGTCTAATTATCAAAACCCTATACTAAGAGGTATGTATAGACCACCACCAATGCCATACCCACCACTAGTATGACCACCCCAACCTATTCCTCCTATAATCGTATCACTAAAATAGTACTTGGTGACTTTACCACTAGTGGACTCCAAGAGTCTAGAATAGGAAAGCTATGAATCATATCAATAATATGATTCATATAGATATCCAAAGCAACCCCCAACCACCATTGACTATACCTCTATGTTCAAGGCCATGGTGTAACAAAGAGTGAGGAGGACCTCAACGATATGCCACATATGCCACCTTCAATGTTTTCATTGTAAGGGCCCACACAGTGCTACTGAGTGTCCTCGTAGAGGTGCCATCGTACCTAGTGCCCCAACTCTATCTCTGAATCCCCAACCCCAATGTCATTCCATATGGAGGAACATGTTACAAGTGTGGATTCAAACATGCCTTCAAGGATTTTCCCAATAGAGTGACAATTACCCAAGTGGTAAGAGCATTAGCCACTTTGACAAGCCTAATTTATTAAGCGTACAAGTTGGACTTATTCATACAATACCCCTTAAGCCATCACACAGGCTCCAAACCAAGTGTCAACGGCAACGTCCAAGGCAATGAAGAACCAGAAAGCTGTTGGCCTGTGTCCTTAAAGCCAACACTCCAAGATCCAGAGGAATAAGCCCCAAAGGCTACATAACAACAATCCCTAAAAAGGCTAACAAATCAGAACCTAAGGTCGAAAAGAAGAAAACCTCAAAGAGCATGTGAAAACACAATGCATGCTCAATTAGCATGTGAAAACACAATGCATGCTCAATTATCAAGGGCAATGTCATCATGACCATTGAAAGTGGTTTAGACGATAGACCCAAAGTTGCCTCCCTCATGCGGAGACAACGAGAGATCTCCCATTTAAACCAACTTTTCCTAGAGAGAAGAAACCCATTGGCTATAAAAACCTTCCAAAGAAACTCAAAGGGTACCTCAACCTTATGTTAGAGAAGGAGTGGATGAAAAAAGCCCAAGAGCTTATAAGGAAGGTGTAGGTTGAAGTAGATCTGATACTTAAGCAAGTGGTCAAGTACAAACCAATTGTTGAGAGACGCGTTGCATTTGGCAATTCTACATTGGTGCTATGGGTGATGGGTGAGTTGTGGAACACCTTGATGATTAAGAGGGGATGTTGAGAGATGTAATCGCAGTGTTGTGTGTATATGGGAAAGAACCTTAGAGGTGCAAGATATTGTGGTAAGATAAGAATGCCACATGTAATATTGTATGGTGTGTGAGTGTTGTCCAAAAGAGTGGGAGTGCCACATGGATGATGATGTGTAAAGTGGGATAAGACTAGAAGGCCTATATCATTGTATGGTTCATTGGTGATATGCAATAGAGAACTTGTGTTGAGTATGTAGATACATGCATACCATACACTTCACTTGAAATTGCATCCCATACATCCCATTTCTCAAATCTCTCCAAGAGTAGCACTTTCTATTTTGCTATTTACTAATTTGTCGCACCTTCAAGCTTCCAATCATCAAATAAAAGAAGCCATATGACCCCTACGGGTATCGTGGAACAAGCTTCACCTACAAACTATGCCTCTCTATTTAAAGCTAAGATGGTGTAATGAAGAGGGAGGGACCTCAACAATATGGTACGTAGGCCACCGATGTAATGCTTTGGATGCAAAGGCCCAAATCATTTTGCAAAGTATCCTTACAAAAAGGACCCTACACCAAATCCCTTGAGTACTCCAAGCACTCCAAATGTCATGTGAAATCCCATTGTAATTCCCTATGGAGGCACATGCTATAAGTGCAGACTTAAAGAATTATCCCAAAAGAGTGATAATCACCCCTGTGTGGCAGAAGCATTTGCTACTAATTTGATGAACCTTAAACTGTTAAGCGTGCAAGGAGGGGTTATTCATATACGATCCCCCTTAATGCCATCACAGGGCTCCGAGCTAAGACGAGGGCATACGCCAAAGAACATCCAAGGCTACTAATACGTAGAAAGCCTAGGCTTCAACTTCAAAGCAGGTAGCCAAATAGCATAAGGCACAAGCCCCAAAGGATGCAATAGCCCCTAAAAAGGCTAGTAAACTAGAACTAGAGGTCCAAAAGAAGAAGACCTCAAAGAGCATACAAAAACACAATGCACAATTAGTTGTCAAGGGTAATGATGTCATAACCATTGAAAATGGTTCTGATAAGAGCTCTAAGGCTACCTTTCTTGTGGAGTTAGCCCCAGTCATCTCACATAAACCCACTCTTCCCAAAGAAAAGAAGACCATTGATTACAAAAACATTTTAAAGAAGATTAAGGAGTACCCCAACCCCATGTTGTGGAGAAACAGAGAACGAAACAAGTCTAAGAGCTTGTAAAGGAAGGTTGAACTAGAGCCAGTGCTAGAGTAAGTATGAACCACTAACCTACCTGAGCGTATCCCAGATCCTAGACCCAATCGCACAGAGCCAATCACAAACCTAGTGAGGGAACCTCAGGGTTTTCCACATGCCTCTAACATACCCATAACCATTATTAAGAGGCCTCAAGCAAAACTAGTTACACCTTTGGAACCAATCCACCAAGCCCCACATTGCTAGTTGACTCATATTGGGTAGGAGATTGTGATAGAAGAAATTCTATTTTTGGTTGATGTTTTCTTATTGGGTCTGGAATTACATCTTCAATCAGCAACAAAGAAGCAGCATATAGTGGCACTTTCTTCTACATATGCTAAGTACAAGACAACAAGCTTTACTTCATGTGAAGCAGTCTAGTTGAGAAGGATCTTAGGAGACATGGGTGTTGCTCAAAAGGGAGTGACAATGTTGCGGAGTGGCAGTTTGGTTCAAAAGGTTATTAGGAGATATGGGTGTTGCTCAAAAGGGAGTGACATTGTTGTTGTGTGATAATCAGAGTTGCACGATGATTTGCCAAGAACCCAATATTTCATGCTTACACAAAGCACATTGAGATATAGTATCATCATGTGTGTGAGCTTATCATGGCTGGAGAGGTGGAGTTAGACAATAGAGAATTATGCATACATTTTCACAAAGGCTATGGGGAGAGATTTGTGGGAGTGCTATCTTTATCGACTCGATATGGGTGAACATTGAGGGGGAGCTATTGGAAAAAGCATTTGCTCAATGCTCCAACCTCATGTTGTTACTATGGGTGATATTATGTACTCTATTTTGTAAGGCCCCCCATATGAGGAGTAGCCATTATGGTGAGCACCCGAGCACTGGGTAGTTCCCAATTTAGACATTGGATAGTGGTGGCCAAGTGTGGCCAGATGGTTAGGAGATGGCTTATGTAGACATGGCACTTTGCCAAGTAGGATGCATGCTTGTGTAGAAAGTGATTGCATTAGTGACTATTTACGGGGCCCATTTTGAGGGTCCAAATAGTCTCAAATGGTCGTGGAAGTTGTATGAAGTCCTTATATGATGGTGTTGTAGTCTAATATGGTCCCAAACAGATGATATGGTCGGTTGGTCATTTTGGACCAAGTCGTGGATCGGTTGATGTGGCTGACTTATGGTCATGCTGCCCCTGGGTACTATTATATATAGACTAGTTTGGCAGCCTTAGTTCATTGAGTTCATTGAGTTCAAGCACTCTTGTAAGCAAGACATCCTCTATCCAAAGTATGTCTAGATTGCCATCAAATCTCCTTACACATCCTCTATCCAGAGTCTGGAGGACACGGGTGGGCAGACATCCATCAGTTTGTAATCAAGTTTGTGAGCGGTAACATTATTTACTCTTCTCCGCTTCTTTTTGTGATTCATTGCTTTGTATTATATTGATCCTGCTTTCGCTATTGTGTATTCTTACACTTCCAAGTTCAAGTCATGGTCTTATTAAATGGCTACATGATCGGGATAGTTCTTTTTGGCTAATCGCAACACGATAGCAATTTTTCCAATGCTACTAATATTGTGTTGACTTTGGAATGGAACATCATTACCCTTATTTATACAATTTTTTATATACTTATTCTTTAGTTCATAGAAATGGAACACCATATCAATTTTTCCGGTGCTACTGATCATTACCCTAATTTATATAAAATTAATTTACTTATTCTTCAATTAATACAAGTGCACATGTTCAATAGATATGTCCAATGGGGATACTGTAGGTTTGGGTCATTTGGAATATTTTATCACTTATTTTTATGTCCTTTTTTGTTAGCTACTCTCTATGGGTTTGGGCTTTGTTTGCTTAGTGTCCAATCCAACAGAATAATATAAATAATAAATAATTTAATTTATAAATATGATAACCATATATTTATAAATCATCACTTTTTTTTAATTTCAACAATACTAAGACTTGTCACTGTAGCAATGGTTTCCTTTATTTTTCAGTATATATTCTCATGTAATGCCATGGGCGAAGCACTTATCTTTGAGTAATGCAATACGATTATGGGTAAATCACTTATCTTTGAGTAATGTTATGGGAGGGGAAATACTTTTTTGTGAGTTTCTGTGTGTGAGCTTTTTAAAAATTTTACAAGCTTTTTTTGAACTCTAAATCATTGAGAGAAATTTTTAAAAGAAAGAAGAAGCACACTTTTAAAAAAGAGGGCTCAAGGAGTCCTAAAATTTCATCATTACATTTAAAACTTTTTGGGTGTTTAATTTAACACTTTTGATATCAAAAATTAGCTCAAAAGGCCTAAAAATGGTAAAATGGGTGTAAACATGCCTAGGTTCCGACCATCTTTCTTCGAGACTGACGTTCAAGAAAGAGGGGTGTTGCTAGCCGTTGGACTGTCAGTGTTGGCACTAACGGGGTAGGGGCTGGCGGCACCCCTCTCCAATGGTGATGGTCTAGGGGTTGGTAATATCCCTCTTTCCTGAACATCAATCGAAAAGATGGTCAGAACATAGGTGTGTTTACAGCCAATTCTACCATTTTTGGGCCTTTTGAGCTCATTTCTGATTTCAAAAGTGCCAAATTCTATAGACAAAAAACATTTTGAATCTAATGTATGTATTTAAGTCCCTAAGACTCCCCTTTTTCTCTTCAATAGTGTAGTCCCTCAAATAATGTAGGTTATGTGTAAACATCTTGAGGGATAGGTAAATATATTATTGATATTGTGTTGATCTTGATGCTATAAACTTGGTGTGATGGTCTTGAGAGTTGGAAAAAATCTCACAAAAATTGAAAAAAATCTCGCATGCAGAAGCTCACAAAAAGATCACACTCCTATGGGCGAAGCACTTATCTTTGAGTAATGCAATATAATTAGGTATTCATCAATGTGCCAGGGTTTGCTAATTGCTATAATTAGGGTTTATAGACTGCATACCTGATAGATATAATATTGAATACAATACTCTAGAACTCCACAATGACATGCGCAAGTCAATTTTGTTAAATTTTTCATATTCAAAGCTATCGGCACTCTAGTTTTTTACCAAGGTGATGAACTTTTTTATTTTGGAAAGTATTTTCATCATGAAATGTTAAAGCATTTATAAGCTATTATACCTTAGCTTATATACATTTTATAGCTTTTATATTTTGATTTAAAAAGTTGACTTCTTTATACTACGCATCTTAATGTTGACTTCAAGAGAAACAACCACGTTGCCTATAGCAGAGTACATTGAGGTAGCTTCTTTTAGAAATCAACATTTCTTTCCGCTACCAAGCATTTTAACAAAAATCAAGAAGTACCTTGGTTTTACTTGTTTTTCAAGTTTGTTTAAAAGTTTGCATGCAGAAGCTCGCAAAAAATCACACTCCTATGGGTGAAGTACTTATCTTTGAGTAATGCAATATAATTATGTATGTGAGATCTCTATGTATTCATTAATGTGCCTATGTAATTGTTTGTTTAATAATGAAATATTTAATTATTAAATAATCGTGTTAGTTATTCACTAACATGAGAGATTTGTGGCTATAGATTAAGATTGAAGATCTCTATGTATTCCATCAATGTGCGTTCCTATGTAATTGTTTGTTTAATAAGTAAATATTCAACTATTAAATCATCATCACTGAGACAAGAGAGATTTGTGGCTATAGATTAAGATTGAAGATGTATATTAGATGTGGGCAACATGATAGATTACTAATGCATCAAACTCCATGCTTGAAGCATCTATCTTAAGTGAATCACGAGAATAAAAAGAATAGTGTAGGTTGGAAAATTGGCTTGAGGAGTTGTAGAGATTAAAGAGTTGGGACTTTAGGTGTTGTAGAGATTGAAGTGTAGGTTGGGAAATTGGCTTGAGGAGTTGTAGAGATTGAAGAGGTGTGGCTTTCCTAATATGAGTCATGGAATAGGTCTATGTATGAGAAAGTGTTTCACTTGTGGATTGAAACTTAATGGGTAGATCATGCCAATCTTGATTCTACAGAAAAGTAACTTAGAATGAGCTCACCAACTTTTACATGACATTTTGAATAGAACCCTCTTCTGTTGAGATGTCAAGCTCAACATGAGCTAACACTCACGAGGTGCTTGCATGACCGTTCGACATTTATATCACTGGCAGGTTTGATAGCTGGCACCGCCATATCTTCACTAGAGATTCTACAGCTGGACTACACCGACTAGTCCATATCTATCCACTCCTCTTAGCGTGTTCACATTATGGACCGCTTGTGTATACTCTATTATGTGTGTTAGTCACTTTATCTTCTTTGTAGACCTCTTTTGTTGTGTGAAGAAGAAGAAAAAGAATTTTCAGCCTCTCACCTTGTGTGTTCTCTTTTAGGGTTTGTGTGAGTGTGTGTGTGCTTGCAAGAGCTCAAGCTCTCTTCTCCTCTGCATCTTTTCATGGTATCAGAGCAGCCTAGTTCATGCTAAGGGCTGAGCAGCAAGCAAGAGAAGCATAGGAAGAGGTACGAGGGTAAGAGCTTCATCTACTCTTCCCCCTTTGTGTTGGCTACTTGTCGGGAGCTCTTCGGGAGGCACTGGCAAACGAATTCCAATTGAAGAGCTTTCTTTGCGGGAGGAAAGCTACAGTGAAACTATACTATCCTATTGGACTTCATTTTTCGGGCCAAAAATGCATTTCAGGCATGGCTAGACCTCCATTTTTTAGTTTGTAGGCATTCACAAGCAATACGGGTAAGTTTCGATTCTCTGTAGAACTCTGTTTTTTGAACTGCAAGAAGAGCGATTGGTTGTGCAGACACTGTGTGTGCTGCAAAAAGGTCTCAAAGTTGCCATTGGGTATATGTATGCAAAGTAAGGTCACTGGTTGTGATTTGGGTGCAGTATAGTATCGCTGCAGAGAATACAGTAGTTTGTGCAGGTCAAGCACAAGAGTGCTGTTTGCTGGTAAATTTGTGTTACAGAAACGATGTCAAATGATGGAATAAACTAGATTTTTGTAGAGAATCTTGACAAGAAAAACTTCCATGCTTAGAGGTTTAGATTGACAAATTTCCTGATCAGAAAAGGTTACTGACTACATTGAAGGTGAACATGAGGAGGCACCGGAGATATCGAAGATTAATCCAACTGCTATAGATATAAAAGATTTCAAGGATTGGAATCAAGGAGGAGCAAGGAGAGTCATGTATTGGCTTTATCAGCATCATACAGGACACTATGATTGGGTATATATAGGATGCCAAGTCACCTAAGGAGGCTTCGGACACCTTGGTGAAGCTGTATGAAACCAACAAGGCACAAAAAATTCAGTTGAAGAATGAGCTTCATACTGTGGAGAAGAAGAATATGTCTGTGAATGATTATGCTTTGAAGATCAAGGGCATTATGGAATCCCTTGCATCAATTGGTGTTTTTGTGGATGATGATGATAAGGTGAAAGTGTGTCTACGTGGTCTTGGGCCACAATACAAGGTTTAAGACGTCTATTCAGACTCGGGAGAACATTCCCAACTTCACAAATTTGGTGTTAATGTTGATCAATTAAAGAGAAGAACTTGGGTGAAGATCAACAGTCTTCACAAAACAAAAACAGTTCAGAGCAGCAGGCCTTCTACACAAGTTTAGGTAGAGGACGAGGTAGAGGTCGTGGACATGGCCAAGGTGGTGGCCGAACAAGTAATCAGAATTATGGTCAGCAGTAGCAACATTCCTAGGATTCACAACAACAACATATAGGTGGAAGAGGCCAGTTTAGAGTACGGTGGAGTCAACGAGGTCGTGGTAATTGGCAAAGGCAGCATAATGATACACAAGGCTGTTTTTACTGTGGTAAGTCTGGGCATGTGCAGGCAGATTGCTATAAGAAGCAGAGTGACATGCGAAATGGAAAAGTGGAGCAAAACAACTATGCATCCTTTAGCAGAAATAATTAGGATAATGAGAGGTTGTGTGTTATGCAACATGTGGTTAATGCAGTGTCTGAAAATGATGTAGCAGCATGTAAGGATGATGTATGGTATGTTGATTCAGGTGCTTTGAACCACATGACAAGTCATGGTGAGTGGTTCAAGGAAATGAAGAGTCTTGAAAGACTAGGTTTTGTTGAAACAGGGGATGACACTGCTCATCCGATTGCCGATTTTAGAGATGTGCCATTGTCTATACAGGATGGTAAAATGAAGTACCTTGCAGATGTACTTCATGTTCCGAACATAACAAAGAATCTGGTTTCTATTGGCCAAATGATTGTGCAAGTTTTGTAGGTTCGATTGGGGCTGTTATGTAGAAGACTTCAAAGATAAGTGCAGGTTGGTTGCAAAAGGCAACAAGTGGGCATAATGTTTACATTGAATGTGAATATGCCTGAAGTGAGTGCTGCAATGTTTGTAAATGGTTCAAGAGTTGTTGCTGATACAAACATTTGGCAAAAGAGAACTAGGCATGTCAATGTGCAAAGAATGAAGTCTATGCAGACTAAAGAAATTATGACAGGGCTGCCTTAGTTTAAAGTTGAAGGTATGCAGAAAGTTTGGAAGTATGTCAATTTGGAAAGCAAATAAAACATGTATTTCCACATGACAGAAATGTGAGTAGGAATGTGCTAGATGTTGTGCATTATTCAGATGTGGGGTCCTGTGAAGACCATGTCTATGGGTGGTTTGCAGGTACTACATAACATTCATTGATGACCACACAAGGAAAGTGTGGTCATCAATGTGAAGACCATGTCTATGGGTGGTTTGCAGGTACTACATAACATTCATTGATGACCACACAAGGAAAGTGTGGGTGTACTTCATGAAGAAGAGTGAAATGTTCACTCATTTTTTAAATTTCAGAGTTATGGCTGAAAAACAGACAGGAAAGCATGTGAAGTGCCTAAGCTCAGATGGAGGGGGAGAATACTTCTCCAATGAGCTCTCTGAATTCTTGCAAAAGAATGGCATTCAAAGACAATTTATATGTAGATACATTCCGCAACAAAATGGAGTTGTTGAGCAAAAAAACACGCACATTACAGAGATAGCATGAGCATTGATGTCTGAGAAGAATATGCCACATAGCTATTGGGCTGAGGCTATGCCTACAACAGTTTATATCATGAACAGAACTTCTACTGCAGCCATACATGATGTAACGCCAGAGGAGAAGTTTACAAGCAAGAAACTTGATTTGTCTCACTTGAAAGTTTTTGGATGTATTGCACATGTGCATGTGCCAGATGAGTTACGTACCAAGCTTGCTCCAAAAGCAGAAAAATGTGTGTTTATTGGGTATTCCCTTGAATAAAAGGGATATAGATGTTATAATCCTCCTATACGTGAATTGAGGGTAAGCAGGGATGTTGTATTTAATGAGATGAGTAGCTGGTATGCGACTGAAAATGATGTTGGGTGGAAATGTGGTTGCACAGAATGTAGGTCAGTAATCACAGTCATTGAGTGGACCAAGAGAGTCCTCATCCCAGTGGTTCTACTGATAGACCATGGAGTGGCAGACTGCATCATAATACCAGTCCTGAAAATGTAGGTACATCACATAAAGGCAAAGAGAAAGTTGTTGAGTCCCTTGGTATGCCTGACATTTCTGTAGGGCATTCTCTTGTTGAAGGAGATTCTAGTGGCTCAGAGATGAGCCTTGATGGAGCTTGGGATTCTAGCAATGAGGACACCTGGTGTGAAGAAGGCTATGGAAGCCATGAATGCAAAGTTACAAAGATCTGGAAGAGTCAAAAATCTTGTGCATAGATTGACTTATGGTTTTGTGGCACATCACTATGCGTATATGGCAAAAGTTGTGCAAGTTGTAGAACCCACATGCTTTGATGAGGCTATTGGAAATGTGTGTTGGGAGAAATCTATGGATGAGGAGATGGATGCATTGTACCCGCTGGGTTTGCAGAGTTTTTAGTGGGTGAGCCTAACAGCAAGTCCCACAGTACCTGGGCTCCTTCGGGAGTTCTTGGTCACTGTCGTGCCCAGTTATTCGGTCTTCGGAGGTCATGCCTTAAGGTAGTAGCAAAACTGTTCTCCCAATCAAGATGATGAAGCTAATGACAAAAGCATTTCTTTGCTCAAGTCTCAGAGACGAGCATGCTCATCTTTGACCCCCCGGCTCGAAAAACAAAAACAAAACTATGGAAATGAGACTGGGATTTGGTACCATTGCCTGAAGGCAAGAAAGCTATTGGCTCTAAAGTGGGTGTATAAGGTGAAACATAACAGTGATGGTAGCATAAGCAGGTACAAGGCTAGATTGGTAGCCAAAGGATATGCACAGACACATGGGATTGATTATGAGGAGACATTTTCCCCAGTTGTTGCAAAGATGGTAACTGTTGTGAAGTTGTGATTTCGGTGGCTGCAGCTAAAGGTTAGTTTTTCCATCAGATGGATGTAAAAAATGCGTTCTTGCATGGTGACTTGCAAGAAGAGGTGTATATGGATCAGCCACTAGGTTTTTGAGGATACAGGTCACCCAGAGTATGTATGTAAGCTTCGTAAGGCTTTGTATGGGTGGAAGCAAGCTCCACGAGCATGGCATGACAAGATTGCTGAGTATCTTGTCACCACTAGTTTTCATATGATGCAGATCACTCTTTATATATATGCAAGAGTGATAAGGGTATTGTGATCATCACCATATATGTAGATGATCTTATTGTTGGGGGTGACAACTTGGAAGAGATTGAGCATGTGAAAAGTCTTCTTCTCAAAAGGAAGTTTGAGATGAAGGATTTGGGAGATCTTTGCTATTTTTTAGGAATTGAGTTCATTTGCACACTTGAGGGTATTTGGCACAAAGACAGTATGCATTGGACATATTGTCCAAGTATGGGGATGGCTGATTGTAAGCCCATCTTGGTGCCATTAGATTAAAATGGCAAGCTTAGTGCGGATGCAGGTTATGTGTTGGAGGATCCCACTATGTACAGGAAGATTGTGGGGAGTCTGATCTATGTCATGTGATCAGCAGGCCAGATTTGAGCTACACTGTTGGCTTAGAGAGCCATTTTATGCAGTTTCCGTGCAAACCACATCTTGACAGTGTGTGATGCACACTTCAATACTTGAGGGCCGCTGTTGATTATGCATTATTTTATGCAGCAGGTGTACCATTGGAGCTATATGGGTACACAGATTGGGCAGGTAGCATTTCAGACAGGAGATCTACTAGTGGATTTATGTTTTCATTGGGGAGTGCTGCTATGACATGGAACAGCAAGAAGCAGCCCATAGTTGCCTTATCGAGTACAGAGGAGCTGCATGGCAGCATGTGAGGTAGCTTGGTTACGCAAGCTACTTGCTGATTTTGGGTTGCATGTGGAGAGAAAGTTTGTTAACTCCCATGTTGCATCCAATGCTGCCATCTCCTTGTTGATATTGGCAATGCCAAATTGTTGTGAATGAGAGGTGAGTTGATCAAAATGGTTGAAAATATGGTTATTTCACACATCCAATTTTACATTAAGGAGGGGTGTTGAAATGTGCAATGTAAAATAAAGCTTGTGTTATTTGGTTGGGGACTTTTCTTTTGGCGAGCATTTTCGAGTGATGAGCGCTTTTGGGAATCGGGCGAGTGGATTCCAAAAAGATTCCCCCCTCCCCCAAGACAAAGAGGGCCTACAATTGAGGTTATTGGTTTGAACTGAGAATAAAACCTAGTTTTTTAAAGTACATCTTCCAATTACATAAATTCCAAGCCCCCCTTCATGAAGAGAGAGGGGTGAAGCGTTAGAGAGAGCAACATGACATAATTACTTCGGCGGCAGTGAACACATAAACACATTCCAAATACAGAAATGCAAAAACTAACATCACATCCTCTACATTGGGGTTATTGGTTCAAAAATGAAAATAAAACCAAGTTCATTCACGTACACCTTCCAAATATAGAAATGCAAAAACCAACATCTTTACTACTATGGGCCTCACTTGTTCTCCGAGGTGTAGGCACAAAGTAAGCGAATGGTGTTCGTACCCTTCCGTACTTCCTCTAGCAAGACACACTCAGACAATTCATCATCAATAAAACCATGGACTCGCCAAATTGCAATTAAACCCACCAAGTTGAGAAATTTTTTCATCATTTTCAGGAAGTGGAAAGGATGTGAGACCTTTCCATGCTTGTGCACCATCTATGGTCTTCTGCTTGATCTCCACATCAGTGGCCTCCCTCTTGATACGCGCCAGCAACAACTTCAATGCTAACATTTGACAAGGCCATCACAAACAAAAAGGAGGGTTTAGGTTGTTTTACTCTTCTAACAAGGCTTAGTGGCAATGTTTTATAACAAATTGCTTTGGAGCTTGCCTCTATATTTACAGTAGTGGGAGAGGTTCAACACTCAAAATAAAAAACTATATTTGTTTTTTTAATGTTATTTAAAAAGGTTTCTTTCCTCAAATTTTGGCACCACAATAAAAATTGCATATTTTGAACTTGTTTAGGAAAGAGCGAGCATGTATTTGAAGGAGATAGACATTGCACAATAGAACCCTCTATAATGAGGTGACATCCACAAAGGTTAAGCTCAACTGATTATCCTTGCATTCCAATTTCTAAATTAGGGTATGTTCTCCTACGAGACAAGGCATTGTAAAGCTTAAGGTTAGATAGGATAGGTTGGTGGATGAACATATTCTCGGCTCACATAAATAAATGTAGTACAAGTGCTTGCATACAAGGTACAGCTTCTTCTTGGCGTCTCTATCTGCAAAATATAGACATGTACAAGACGGTTCTTCTTTCACATGCACATCATATTTTCCCATGTGTGCATCATCCCCGTGCGATTCGATCTTGAAAACTTCATACATGTGCTCCACTCTCTGCACTTCTTCTACCACCATAGCTTTCATTTTCAAAGTGGCCTTTATTTTCTTGGGCTGCTTCCTCTGATATTGACGTGCAGTACTTGACTCTTATGCCATTTCGCATGCTTGACCCACCAGCCTCTATGTCAGTAGTGGACCCATATGGCAGATCTTTTGAAGTTTCAGTTGTAAAGAACCTTGAAGCCCCACTGCTACACGATGGGACACCTTCTGCATTCTTGCACTCCACCTAGTATCCACCTTCCCTTAATGAATATACCTCCTCATTTGTGAGGTTCATTCCTATAGTAGCAACTGGCCATATCTTGGGTGGTGGATTGGGCTTTGGGTCTATGTTGTTGTCCAATATATAGCAATGAAGCACGTGGTTAGGGCAGAACCACATTCATTGTCTAATGAGACCATTAGGGTGCTTGCAATAGCCTTCAAAAGAAGGTGCAGGCACACCCTTACCCCCCACGAGGCATTCCACACCTCTTACTATGTGTTTCCCACACCTCTTACCCCCACGCTCTTACCCCCACGAGGCATTCCACTACACGTGACCTTGCTTCCAATGCATGTCCTTTGGATTTCCCACATTGCTTCATTCACCTTTCACTCAATGACATTGCTTCATTCACCTTTCACTCAATGACATTGCGCTCTGTGACTTCTGCAGTTCTTTATGGAGTTTTGCTTGTATCATGTTCTTTGAAATTGATCTTCCATGGCCTCCCATAATACTTGCGGTCTCTTACATGTGTGTTGTACTCTGGTCGATGCGTGGCCTCGTCAACGATATCAATTACCACCCTTGACGGTATCTTGTGATGTGCACTCTCTTTGTCACCTGTGAGAAGGGTAGATGCCATGTACATGGGTGTTCCTTCAGTTTCTTGATTAACTGTTCGGACCACTTGGGCAAGGTTTGTAGAGCACCATTCTTTTAGTTTCTCCAAGCTTGGGGCTCTCCCTATGTGCTTGCCTTGAGTGTAAGAGACTGCCTTTGTGTTTTGCAAAATTGCATTTGCCATATCGGTAGTACATGCATCGTAAAGAGAAATCTTGCGTCTATATCCTCCCCCTGCCAGCCAACTTCCATGCTTGCTTTCTGCTAGTTCTTGGGGTATTTGGGCCATCATTACTTCTCTCTATCGTTGTCATGACTGTACCCCAATGTGCTATGCGCACTTCCCACCAGCTCAACCAGCTCAACCAAGAGTCCATTCCTGACAAATTCATGTCCATCACATGACCACTGGGCCACCATTGACGTATCAATCGAAGGCTCCACTGATGTGGCTTCACTGATAAGGCGCCATGCGCCACTTCTCACACATTGCTTTGTGCTCTCCTTGAGACATAACACACACATGCTTTGTTGTGTGGGAAACCATGCTTTTCTCCTAATGAAATAGGCAAGACCTCTCCCTATCTGTCAAGACGTTGTTTTTTCCACCATTAAACACATGTCGAACTGCATTCCAGTGTGCCTGAGCCTCGTCTGCCATGAAACCATAGAAATCTGCCCTCTCACAACCATGGTTGTCCACCATCACTTCATTAATGCATTCCCATAATAGACATTGGGCATCTATATCCTCCTCTTTCATTTCACATGTCGCAATAGTGAGAAGATCTTGCATGCTATGTGAAAACAATAGTCATTTAAGAGGTTGTACAATTAGCTTTCTCTAACCACCTAAATACTCTACATTGTTAATTTTCTACCTTGGATCATATACATGACAAGCCATGGTCACCCAATCTGATGTTCGTCGAGTGTGGTCAACTGTATCCACGCATGTTGCAGGTCGCCAGAGCCGGTCCGTCGCATTCTATTCACCAAATCCAACCCTGAAGCGGGTCCAATGGTGGACATCTTACATATTGGTGGCGAGTTTGCTATGAGGGATGCACAGATTCCGCCATCCGACAGAGCCTTCTTCATGTGGATCCATCGTCATGTGTATTGGTTCCAATTGACAGAGTACACGTTCAAATTGTACGCGAAGCTAGAGGCGGCGGGCTCACCTGCAATAGCTGGCACGCATGAAAGAGCCACAAAAGACTCTGGAGTAGGTATCATGGATGCCCTGAAATCTTAGAAGAAGTCTCATTTTGAGAAGGCATTTGTTAGGTGGAAAGGACAAATGCGTGCTACCTTCTTGGACCCTTACGAGCAACCACACCTACCATGCACATCACGACGCCTCTTGTACAGCTATAAAGTACCTCAACTCTTTTTTTTTTTTGCCTTGCATGGTGCTCTCTTTCTTCTTGTATTGGTTTCTTAGACCTTTCTAATAGCTGTGTATTAGGTGGTGGATAAGTAGTGTACGTGATCGTGTCTACATTCCCGAGCACCCTTCATACGCATGGGTGTTGTCTGAGGTGGAGAATACAGGATTGTACCTCGAAGAGTGGATCGATGAGCTTCGGGGCAAGGACACATGGATACTTTGTCCATGGTGGTTAGACTACCCAGCGGGGGAGTTTCCTCTAGAGGAGGAAGAGCAGTTTCAGAGTACGTTTCCTTGTGCAGAGTATTTAATTTGTACAAGGTATGAAGCCTATTTTTTGGGAGTTTACAATTCTAATGTTGTTTGAATGCAGTGGCCAGAAAGGGCAAGAAGTCTGCCATTGAGCAAGAATTGACCCCCGTGAGTGAAGAAAAAAGGTAAGAAATCCACACCTCCATCGTCCCAAAAAAGGTCACGGGGCTAGACTGGGAAGGGGATGACTCAGATGAGGAATCTGAGGACAGTCATTCCAAGGATGATGAGCATGAAGATGAGCGGCAGTCCCATGCACAGGGCAAAGAGCAGGTGACCCCTTTGCATGGCAAGACCCAAGAGCAGGGGTCAAAGAGTTCAAAAGATGACGAGGCGGACTTCTTGGGAAAGTAAACTTAATGTGTTAAAGCATTCATTAGATCATTTATTCATCAACGCTCATAACATGTATTTTGTGTTGTGTAAATGTAGACTACCGTCCCATTGTGGTGAACTCCATGCACTTAGTTTTGAGCTCGAACATTGATCACCTCCGTCTTGCACTTATGGGAAAGCGAAAACATAGGTACGATCTCTCAGAGTGTGAGTGACACTCTCCATTCATCGTCATTATAACGTTTGCACTCCCCTTCCATGCTTTGTTGTTCCACGACTCTTGTAATATTGCAATGATTCATGGGATCTTTGACGAGGTGGGGAAGCATGGACGCCTCCGATAGCCTTGGAGGCGTGCACTTTGGTGTGGGCTGATTGTAAGGTGTGAGTGTAAGAGCTTGTCCATCCCTTAATGAAGAGATGAGCCTATTTGGTTGGGCTTGATGCGTGTGTAACTACCTTGAGAGTCCCATTGGCTATCTGTGTAAGGTGTGAGTGTAAGAGCTTACTCTTTGTTGGAGCCATTCATCAATGATATTGTAGGTGGTTGCTTATCTCACATGCAATAGTATCCTTATTGTGTATACCATGCCTTTTTTCCATGCAATTATATATGCATCTTCAACCACCCCTACATACACATCCTAATTAGTAGCATACTTTTTTTGGGATGGATGAAACTTCATATTTCTTAAGGGAAACCATAAGTTACCCATTAAAGAAATGAGAGAGTTCTATCTTGAGGCTTTCTCTAAATTGCTCCATTCCATAATAAGTCTTGTGATTTCTATTCTCGGGGGGTTCACTATATGTAAAATCTCTATATCACGTGCGTTCAAGGCTTAATTTAAAAACCCTTTATCTATAAAATTTTCATGAATAAAACACAAAATCTTTCTATTCAATCTGTAAATACGCCCTTTAAATGGTACCCTTTTGTATGTAAAAAATGTGTTAAAAAAGGATTTAAAAAACCCCTTCTGTTGAACCCACGTGCTACACTTACATATTTATGAGTGACTCCCCCGAGTTGCTATTTCCAATAGAAATACCATGTCCTAACTTTTGCATTCCTTGCCAAGCATGGCAAAAGGCTCTAAACGTGTGAAATCATCATGTGGATGGCAAAATGGGGAATTCACTTGGGCTCTAGCTTGCACATGTAGCTTTTTAAAGAGTTTTTATGAAGCTATGGTACAAGGGTTTGAAATTGGGGAATTTTATTCACCAACAAGCTCACCAAGCCTAGTTGCAGAGAGCTTGTTGGCACTCTACCTTGCAAAGAGAGGAAGTTGATGGTGATGTGGAATGGAGGAGTCTAGACACCTTGCTACCTTGCTACCTTGCATTTCATGAAAAGGCTATGCCTAAACGCATACTACTTCAGGAAAATGTGCATGCCATGTGAGTTTGCTGCCCACATGTTACATTTGGTTTTGGTAGTATTAATTAAGTGGCTACTTACGTGGCCACTTAATTAATTTTTTTTACTAAGGTTAGTTTCTCTCGCCTTGCGCTCACCTCGTCCTTGGCCGCTTACCACACCTGCAAAACAGCTCACCTTCGCTTGTTTGCTTCCCCTAGGCGGTGGGTCGCCTCCCCCACCACAACAACATAGACCCGCTACCCTAGCAGCATCTACCCTTAGAAGACATGAACCCTGCTCGATAGAGAGAGAGGGTGCCAGAGACTGTTCGAGTTCAAGATGTCTGAGAGAAAGAGAGAGGTGGCGCAAGGCAGAAAGAGAGATATCATAGGTTGGCTTCCTGGATTCTGTACATGAAGAGCCCTAGTGTGTAGAGAGAAAGAGGTAAGAGAGATGCGCATCTGGCTTCTGTGGAAAGCCGGGATGCATGTATTGAGAGAGAGGAAGAGTCTTCCAGAAATGCAGGTTTTCAAACATGCTATTTAGAAGGTACTAGATTTTAGGAGATTCACATACGTAGGTTTGTTTTTCCAAACAAAAGGTCAACCCGTAACTTCAGTAAGGTTGGCTTGTTGATTTCGATTAATTAATTCATGTACAATCACAGAAAAACGTTTTGGGGCCTTATTGTGTGGATGAAGCACACATTCATATTCACATGTACTTTGTTTATTGTTTCATGAAACTGAGCGTGTCATGCGGACGGTGGAAAATGTGCATGCCATGTGGGTGATGCCCACATGACATGTCACGACCGCATGTCAATCACCCACATGACATGTCACGACCGCATGTCAAATGGATGATGCCACACATGTTGTATGCATTCATATACACACCACACCTACTTTGTGTATTGTTTCATGAAATCGACTCATCGAGCACATCATGGAAACGGTGCATGCATGAGGACAAGGGTGCATTTGAGAGACTAGGTGATGCTCCTCCAAAGCATATGTATAAAAGTCACACACGCGGGCATTGTGGTGGGTTGGTTAAGAAGAAGTCCTGGGGTCTCGAGGTGCAAGCCTAAAACGGCATGCAACACCTGTGCACGCTAAAAACACACGCGCAAAGAACGTCCAACTAGTGGGTGCATAATTTTGCTCCTCAAGGTAGAGAAGAATAAATTGCAACAGAGGGAGAGAGAGAGAGAGAGAGAGAGAGAGAGCGAGAAGGACATGCGTGCGGGAGCCGTACTACTACGTGCTCCTCTTGCTACTGGTGCACAAACACTCGGACACACAGACAAACGCCCTTTGTCTCACTTCCTTTTGCCTGCTGCACGTTGCACAAAGTCCAAAGAAAGCAAAAAAGCAACCCTGGCTACATGTAGCCTCTGTGTTTCTCGTTCATGGGTTCTTCTTGATCTAGTAAAAGCCTCTACACAGCAGTTGATGGGTTCCTCTCGGTCCAGAGAGAATAAAGCTTCTTGATGGCATAGCTGGAACTGGCTATGCCGTGGTTGTAGAGTAAAATCTTTAAAGTAGGCAAATAAAGGCATAATTTAGCTATTAGGGAAATTGAGCTGCTTCTTCATGGCTGCTCTCAGGAGCCCTAACTGGATGATGGACTTACTGCAATTGAGCTGAAATTGTGCTCTTTGACATCATAGCTGGTCTCAAAACCCACAGTTTCTCATCGGTTATGATGGGTTCTTCTCTGGTTAAACTTATTAGTGAAGTAAGCATTGTGGGCGATCGTCTTCAGAAAGTCTGGTGTTTATTATGGGCGATTAGCAGCAAACAGTACACCAAAGCTACTAGTGAGAGTTTGCAATTAAGCCTTGTGGCACGATAGCTGGTCATAGAATCCAGATTAGCAGATGGATTGCGATCTTGGTTGACACTATAGCGGCGATTAAGCAGTAAACAAGAATCGTACGGTCATAGGTAGCGCGAATTCGCTACAGGGGGAAGAAGATTTAGCAGTAAAAAAACCTTATTTTCAACTGACAGAAGGGAAATTGGAGCTTGTGGGCGCATTTGAGTATTGAAAAGCGGGTTCTGAGAAATTTGGGGGGAGCTTCTTTAACGCCATAGCTAAAGCTAGGGCTAGCTGCTACTGCGCCCACATCTTTTCTGAAGCAATTGCGTATTCCAATGTCAGAAACATTCATAACGTTTTTTGAAGACAAGGGGGAAACAGCCCCCTGTTTTGTGCTGAAGAAAGGAATCTCACTCCTCCTGTAAAATGTATGATATGGCCAACATGCTCTGTTTGTCCTCGTTTTGGGAGTTCGCACACTAGGCAGCTCCTTGTACCACACACACACCACTCTCACACACATACAGACACACACACGTTCTCTTCGTTTTACCACACACACAACTCACACACAAACATACACACATTCTCTTGGGAGCTCTCTGTGACCAAAAGTTTTCCATGTGGGTTCCCCCTTTTCTTCAACCTACCCCCTGTAATTTTTTTGCTTCAGCTGGTTTTTCATCTGAACCCGCCAATCATTCTGCCCACACCACAAGCTCCCCATGGCATGTGTGGTGAAGAATATATTCGCCTGTCAACCTTTACTTTGAAGTAAAAAAGCTCCATCAGAAAAACACAGCTCCACTACACCACATAAACCATCATGCAGCTCCAGACAGGCCTCCATTACTCCTCGACTGATATCAGGTATATGCTTCTCTATCATCATTGATCATAAGGATGTGTGTGTTTCTGATAGTGGGTTTCCCAGCTTTTGCTTTAAGGCATAGCTTAGTTCCACAGCGTTGGCGGCTTACTCACTACTTTCTTCTTCACACCTTGGCAGGCAGTCGGAAGTTGGTGATACTGGCTCGGAAGTGGCCTCTTCATGGTGGCATGCTTCCAACAGGGTAAATCCTTGCCCCCAGGAGCCATTTCCTGTGGTAAGATGATGCATTATTTGATCAAAAAATCTGAGAATGTGCATAATTGGGGCAATGCCTGACACTGGGAATGAAATAAATCTAGAGGACTAGGAGCTTAGACCCTTCAGGGGTTTATTGTTGAGTTTTCATGGTGTGCATGTGCATTTGCACATGATGTGAGGGTGTTGGTGAAATAACTGCATCTTTTTCCTATATTGGGGTGTGCATCTGCATGTGCACATGATGTGAGGGTTTTGGAAAAATAACTGCATTTGTTTCCCTTCAATAACATGCATTGGGTTTGCTTTGATGTCCTATGCAGACGAATGCTGCTCCTCTTTTCCAGAAGGTTGCTTCTGAAGAAAGCTGGTATATGCCCGTGAACGGTCGTGATACGTGTGGGCTTGATTTAAAGGATATCCTGTATGCTTGTGGATCAACCTCAAGATCTTTTTCTTCTTTGTTGTCGTCGTCATCATCAATACTGCACCCCAAGCAAGCTTACATGCAGTCTCTCTTGTTAGGGGCTCCAACTTCTATCAATTCTAATGTGAAGCAGTTAGATCATACTGCAGGGTTGAGTATGGTTGATGCTGCAGCCCATGTTAATGGTGCCTTTATGCCATCTTTGAAAGGTATGGAGAATAGGGGGTTAAACTTCTTTGTTGAGGACAGGAACAGGTTTTTGGAGCAAGTAGTTGATGACACGAACATACAAGGCCAGTTTGCAGGTAATGTAGGTAATGTAGGATGTGCAGATCTGACTAAGCTGGCCGTTAATTTTGGTGAAGTCAGTGAATTGGGTGGACACCCGGGTTTGAATGCACAAACCAACAGTGAAGCCTCTCTCAAGTATTTGACTGAATCAGGGAATGTTGCATTCAATAGTACTAGGGGCTCATCTTTAGATGCTTTCAGTTTTGGTTCTTGGCCACTTGTTGGTGAAAATAATCCAATAATGAAGTCTCAAGTAATGTCTACAGAACTCCCAGAGGGATTCTTTGGCAGTCAGGAGGTCCCATTCACTCCGTCTGTGGCCAGTATTGTCAGCCGGCAGAGCGACATTTCACAGCAAAACTGGAGGCCAAAGGCACTTGAGTGCTTCATAGAAGGAGACATAATTGATTATGTTAGCAGCAGTATGGTGAAAAGTGGGGCTGCTGGTTCGGCATGTCTATCTTCTGGCTTGCCATCCCACCATCGAGTATTCGGGCCAAACGCCCCCCTGATGGCAGGCGGAGTGTCCTTGTATAGAAAGCTGGCATCTCAGATTGCCACGTCTGAGTTGTCTGCCGTGACTGATACCGAGGAAAATCAGAGGGCGTCACTAGCCCCCATGCCAAAGGATTTGTTTTCTAATGAGATCTCCAATGTGCCCGAGAAGGAAAGGGGTTCATTCCTCAAAGCAGAAGGCTCGCAGTTTCTGCAAGAGGCGAAGAGTGGCCAGTTGTGCAAAGCAAACATAGAAACACTCAGTCACAATTCTGAGTTTGAGATTGATAAAGAAGAAGAAGATAATTTGGATGAAATGGGAGACGGCAATGCCATGATACATGATGGGGATGATGGTTTAGGGCTTGATGAGCTAATCCAAGTGCAGGCAAGTACGGTATCTGCTGAAGCAGGGAAGGGTAAGAAGGGCCTACCTGCTAAGAATCTTCATGCAGAGCGAAGGAGACGGAAAAAGCTGAATGAACGCCTTTACCTTCTTCGATCAGTGGTGCCTAAGATCTCCAAGGTGCATCTTCCGTGCTTCAAAAATTTAGCATCAAGTGGTGATGGCTAGTCAATTATGCATGTCAAGTAAGAGGGTTTTAGGTAAATTATGGCCAGATAGATTTACATACATGTGTGTGCACACGTATGTGCACGTGTGAACCTGTATAGTAAGGGCTTTTTACACAACAGCCTGTAGAACACAGACGGGCGGGCTATGTACAGTCTTGATTGCCTGTCCATGAGAAACAACTTCCACCTTGTCATCAGATCCTCTGACAGCAGGGCTGGGGGTAGGTTATATGTGTAAGCCTTAAGGGCCCAAGCCTGCATCACCTGTTATCTGTTGATGTAGGACTTGGAAAACTAAAATTAATATGGATTGCTGCAGATGGATAGGGCTTCAATCCTTGGTGATGCTATTGATTACCTGAAAGATCTACTGCAACAGATCAATGAACTTCAGATGGAGCTTAAGTCACCACTGAGTGCTGATTCGACTTTACTTCCTTGCATTCCCATTATTGCGATGGGTACATCACCCAGCACAGGTGCTTGTGTCAAAGAAGAGTTCTCTACATTGATGGAGGGCCCAGAAGGGCCGCCTCCTAAGGTGTGTTGTATGCTTTCTCTTTTCATGGCTGGATTTGTATCTTTCTTTGTGTCCTTTGAAGTCAAATGCTGCTGGCCTCCCAATAATCTGTCATGCTGAGTCGGCTGGTGAGTGATGCAGTGTAAACAGCCTACACAGAAATGGAGAACCTGTACCACGAATAGCATTTAGAATGCCATCTGCAGGAACCTCATAGAACATGTGGGGGCTATGGATGCCCATTTGATTTACTGCTCATTTTTGACCGGCTGTTTGGCCATGCTGTACGCCCCTGCCCATGGCTGTCCACCAAAAACTTGCCCAATTGCCTGCTCTTGATAGCAATGCTGCTGCATACTGCTGTCCAGCGCTCCTCCTGCAGGTGCACAAGGTGTTCATTGCATAATTTGATGGGTAAGGAACTTTCTTGAGGTTGACCTCCTGGAAGAAGGCCACACACAATGAGTTATGATGAAAGTGCTCTGCTTTGCATATCTGGATCAACAATCTCCAACCTGTTTTTCATTGTTTGCAAGTATGATAATTTTCCAGTGGACACAAGCTTTGGAATCCAGTGGAAAGTGTCATCAAGCCTGAATCGAGGTAGTTGGTTTCAAATCAGTCTTTGGAGTTGTCCTGTATATGGCCGTCAAGGATGGGGTCATCCGAGGGGGATCAGGGCCGTCCAATCAGCAGGCCTTATTTTTCAGAAATCCAATCCTGGGCACCTGCATGTAGCCATCAAACTCATTAAATTCTGCAGTGCTGAGTGGTCAGAATCCGCTGCAGTCGCCTGTCATTATCAGAGGCAGAATCTGAGATGTCGAAATCTGGTCCATCTGCCTGTCTCCATCTCATCAGGAATCGATTCTGCAGAGGCTGATGTGGCCTACACTGATTTCTTCTTCTCTCACTCCCCCCATCCTTGATGGCCGGGAAAGGCCATCGGTCATCCTTTCCCAGGAGGAAGATGGGTCGTGCCAGCTCTCCATCTTCCTCCTGGGAAAGGCCTCCCGAAGGCCTTTCCCTACTCCTTGAGAAGTGCCAGCAAGAAGAAATAACCAAGCTGTCGTAAGAAGCATGTGACTGCGAACAGATTATATAGGGGTGCCAATTTCCTTGTAGGAGTGATGTTTATATGCACCTGACAACCTCATTATCTGGTATATGTTTTGTTTGGAATACAATTAAAGCCTATCCAGACATGCCGCTCACTGTTAAAGGTCCAAAATTCAGCATGTCCACCCCAGTTGATGTTAGCACCTGCAGCAAGATAAAAGATGCCCAATGCAGCTCTAAAACTGTAGAGTGTCCCGTGTGAAGCCTCCAAGAAGGTTGCAGTGTCATCAGCAAATTTGATGTCCATGATCTCATTTCCCCTTCAATTAAAAAAGATAGAGATTAGTAATGCCAACATCTGGGAAAGGGGGCATCCCAGTCATACTGATTTAGACATCTAGAGGCCCTCACTCTGATTACCCCTCAATATGCACTGTGGTCTAAAGGGTCAAATCATTGTCCCTTGAGGAGTTGCCTTTAGGCAAAGCAAAAATAGTGCTTTCAAGCGCGACTGAAGTAGAGGGTGCAACGAGGGCTGATGTGTCTCCACTGTTACAAGATGAGAGACCAAACTTCATTTCCTGTGCTGAGCTCAATCTCTAGCTGCTGATTAGTGCCCTGCAGTATGGGAGGGATGCAAAATATAGTGGCAGATGCTCACAAATTTGTGGAGACATTGCCTTGTTCTCTCGTATCAGATGATCCTGATATCCTGTGGCAGATCCAGACTGAAGATGTAAAGGTGTGTCAAGACACGTGGATAGATCATCAGGGGGAGTCTCCTCCACACTTCCAAGGGAATGTCATGCACATCAATCCCAGACAAGAATGCATGGGTCTTGACTACTTAGACACCTAAGAGATTAGGGTTATGGTTTGGCAAGAGTGCTGGCAATTTTTGACCGGAGCCTTTGAATAAAGGTGAAGTTGAGGGCTGCACAAAGCTAGATCAACTGTCTGTAAGGCTTTTGTTGAGCAAAGCATCTATGGACATTAGTGAAAGAAGAAAAGTATCATGGATATGGGCACGTGAACCGAGGCCATACACTTCTACTTCTATGCTGGTTTTGAAACTGCAATGGCTGTTGTACTCACAGCTCTATGCTGGTTTTCTATGGAGGAAATACCATTTTAGAGCGCATTGATTCTTCATAATCCTTTTGATAAGATAATTCTTCTTAAGTCTGGCTTCATTTCAGGTGGAGGTGGACACGAGAGAAGGTGGGGCTTTAAATATACACATGGTTTGCTCCAAGCAACCAGGTTTGCTGCTTGCAACAGTGAAAAAGCTAGATGAGCTTGGCCTTGATATTCAACAAGCTGTAGTCAGTTGCTTCAATGGGTTCGCTCTAGATGTGTTCCGGGCAGAGGTACAATCACATAATTGGTTTTTTCCTAAGGTTTTGACATAAGGTTCAACATAACTGGTCCTTTTCTAAGGTTTTGCCTTGTTAGATTTGAATTCCGATGCATTTATAGGGTGCTTCTTTATTCTAGCAATGCTTAATCTTGCAAGGCTGATTCCTCTGGTGGTGCTTTCAGCAACCTTCAGAAAAGGATGTTGAGCCTGAGGACATCAAGACGGCTCTTCTGCAGACTGTAGGATGCAAACAATACATGCTATGAAATGGCTGGATTGACTCAAACAGTCTTTGCAAACACCGATTTTTCATAGGGTTGTGTATATGGGACAAGCCACTTCTAATACTAATTGCAAAAACTTGGAGACTAAAAAATGCAGCTTGAGTTTGGTGTATATAAAAGCTGGTGATGGCTTTTTTTTCCCTGGAACATTTACTGGTGTGGGCTTGTGTGCAATTAATAATTTGTTAATGATTTTTGTTGAATCTAGTAATCAAACTGTTTAGATGAATTAGCGAGCTTGTGATTGCCATTGGGGTGGAGGTGTTATCCACATGAGTACACTCCTTAATACTAGAATCTGCATTGCATCCAGTCTCCTTTCCATTTTTTTTTTGAGGTCGATGCGGGTGGAATTGTGACTACAGAACAAGATAATCAAAATAATGGATCTAGCCACCACGATACCGAGTTGACTGCGAGCTGATTAGTGCTTAAATGTGATTAGTGATGCGAAGAGGGTTGATCATGACAAGAAAAATGAGTGCCTGCTGCTAATCACAACGCTAATCAGGGAATTTTGAGTAGTTCACCAGCAGTGCGGTAGAGCAATTGGTGAAGCGTGTGTCTGTTTCGGTAAGGTCTGATGATGGAGTCTTACTTCCAGCTCTCATCCGTAAGACACTCCTTGGTACAAATAAAAATCTCGCATTACAATATAAAAATAAAAAATTGAGTAGTTCGTTTGTGACCAGATTAGGGTTTTCATCAAACCGAATTACCCTACGACCCGGGCCCTATGTGTGAAATCACAACTAGCTCAGGGGGTGCTCACATGGATCCTTGCTATCATCCTCTGATCCTACTTGCAAACCTTGGCTCCAATTTTAATGCATTTCATATTGGGTTGGGCTTGTACATAGGGACCATCCATATCTACACAAGTAGCAAAGCAAACTGTTTTCATGAGGGAGTGGGATTATCTCATCGACCCCCACGTGACTCTTGACACCTTTGTACCCCCTGTTAGTTGAGATCAACCTACATTTTGGGATGAGGATTTTTTGTTCTTGCTTCTAGCCATGATTTTGTATGATCTATTTGTACTTGGTAGAAGTCTCCTTTCCTCAAAATAAAGTCTAGTGAACTTAGGGACTCAATCACATTGACAATTTTAATTGGCAATCCATAAATGCTACACAACTTCTCAACAAATGATTGAGCAAGCTAGAGAGCTGAGATTTTCTCTTTGGTAGGAACAACACTAAAAACTCATAATGTCAATGCATAGTTCTAAACAAGTCTTATAGACATCATCCTCAAATATCCTAACATGATGGTAGCTCATTCTTAGACCAATCTAGTATCTTGCTTTGCAAAGTTGATCAATGAGATCATCTACCCTTGCTAATAAAGGATATTTATTATTAGTTTATAAACTTATTGAGACCCCTGTAATCTACACACATTATTTTCATCTTATCTTTCTTTCTTGTCCACCAAGCAATTCGCTAGGCCTAGCTTCTATTGAAACTATGGATCGAGCTCTCCTAAACAACTTCCTAATAACAAGACATTCACATAATTATAAACTAATCTTACACTAATGATAATACTAATCTAAGGTGGATAAAAATGAACAATACTCATGGTGATGAGTGTGTGCTAATTAAGTTTAGACTCAAGTTCAGTTAGGTTATAAGATGGAAACTTGTACTCATAAAAAGACGTGCGATACTGTGCTTGTATTCCAATGCTTGAAAATGGTCCCTTTTATATGAGGAGAGTACAACTTAGCTTTTCTCTTGCATGTGGGATAATTCTCACTTGGTGATATGGCTACTCACACTCACTCCATATTTTCCTTATGCTCTTTGGCTTTGGCACCACATTTCTCAACACCCTCCCTTGTTGCCAAATTTTTGGGCTACTCAAGGTGGTTGGATGTCGGTTACAAAGTCTTCTTTGACCTTTTACTTTCTACATTCCCCTATATGCTGTGAGCAACTTTGGCCCATGTGCTACTTTGGCACTTCCCCCCTTTGATGGTGACGTGACCTATCTTTGAGGCCTAGAGGCCATCTCTAAGAGTAGGGTTACAAATTTTGGCTATTTTTTCTAGCTTGGCTACATCATTGGTGCCAGAGGGGGTAGGTACAAGTACTTTTTGTAGGAAGTAGGCATTTTTTACAACATATTTTTGTTTAAGAAATGGGTAGTGAGATGATTTTTTAATGCGGGACTTTTGCAGCTCCTCTTTCTTCTTCATTGTTGCTTTCATTTTTGTTGCAACTTATGCTTTGTTTGTGTACACTTACGCTTGCATACTCATTTGGTTGCAGCGTTTTTACCAAGGTTGTACTCTTCTCTTTCACACAAACATATGTTAGCATGCTCATTTGGTCACTTTTACATTGTATTTTTGACTTGTAGCTTGGGTAGGGTATCCACTCATTTAGAGAAATGCACTCTTTCATCATCTTACATAAAACCCTCATGAATGCCTGCTCATATTGGCGGCTTACAAATTTTTGTTTGACAGTATTTTGATGATGACACTGTTGATGGAGTTCATGATTTTGATGAAGATTTCAAGGCCCAAGTTGATGAATACCATGTCAATACAAAACAAAATGTTAGAAATGTATGATATTTTTCTTGCTATTTTTCCTTGCATGTGAACTGCCTCTTGTAAGAGGATAAGGTTTATTTTGTTTTATTATTTTATTTTATTTTTTTGAACCTTAGAATTTTTTCACCTTATCTTCTGGTCAAAGACAGCCTGGCAGTATGATGACCATCTCTCTCTCTCTCTCTCTCTCTCTCTCTCTCTCTCTCTTCGTCCATGGGCTGCTTGCTGTGCTTTAGCTTTTCGACGTTGATTGAGAACCCTCCTTTGCCTCTGAGAATGCGCACGATACCAGGTGGCTTCTTGTAACCCCAGCAGCACACACTCAACAGGAAGCGCATTACGTCCAACTTCTTCTTCCACCGCCATAGCTCTTCCAGGTGCTTGTAAGCCCCCATGGATTTGGTGGCTGCTCTGCTTGACCGCAACACTTCTATTCGCTCGTTTCTGCTAGCCGCCTTTTGCTCTTCTGAATTTTGCTAAGCTTTAGAGTCAGTTTGCTTGCAACTTTTATGGAGGCCTATCTAAACACACCAAAGAATATGACATTCTTCTTCACAAAGACTTTCAATAAATTTTAAGAGGGAAACACCATTAGGAATTTTTTGGACCCAAAAAGGGCCTCCTAAGGATTCCTAATTTTAAGGGATTAGAGCTTAAAAAGCTGGGCTCTTAAGGCTATGATGATCCCTATTTTTTGCCTTGCCACATCAGCCATACCCCCCTAGTTTCACTTTTTAAAGGGAATATTCTCATACTCTCTCTCTTACTTTTTGAATTTTTTATCTTCACTCTCTACAAATTGAATCTTTCTTATCAGTTTGAAATCTCCTTTCTCATTAACTCCCACCATATCTCCCTTCCACATCAGCAAAACATTCTCGTATTTAGGTGGGTCCCAAAAAGCGAAATTTTTTTATTTTTTATTTTTTTACATTTTGAGAAAACACCACCCAACAATATGTATGATGAAAATAATTTTTTCCCTCCAAAAAGCTTGTAATTCAAGGGTCACGTCAGAAGCCTGTTCAGGAGCCAGTACATCCATAATTAACTATCAGGTCCCCACAACCCCATAAACATAACTAACTGTCAAGAACCACTACATCCATGAGATCCCGAAATTGTGGGGACCCCAAAAATTATTATTTTTAATTTTTCTCATAAACGTAATTTATTGATGAAAAACTCCATGTTAGTATATTTGTACATCAAAAATATCATTTTCTACTTAGAAAAATGGATTTGTGTTAAACCTCCAACAACAAAGTTTTAACAGTCTCTCTCACTCACTCCCTCTCTCTCTCTCTCTCTCTCTCTCTCTCTCTCTCCCCCCCCCTATGAGGATCTCTCTGCTTTAGCTTCTTCCTCTGCTTAGCTATGGAGCCTTTGCAAGCTGTGTGTGTAGCCCCTTGTGAAGCTAGAAAACGGAAGATTGATTTACACATTCGTATTCCTGAAGAGTATGGCAGCTCTAAAAAAACCCATCCTACTGATGCACAATCTGTCCAAGCTCGTAGGATAGCTAAGGAGAAAAATTTAGATCTTTGGGTTGATGGGTATCTCTATCTAGTTGACCCTCCATTAAGAGCAAACCCTCCTTTCCGCAATTTATCATCTTTTATGCAATTTGTTGGTGAAGGAGAGCTTGGCTTGTTAGGATACTGTAGAAGATTGACTACAAGTGGAGCTTGGCAAACCCATATTCTCCAATCTCAATTGCAAGCATCACAATTCAGCCTTTTACAATGTCAAGAAGGACTTAAAACATCATCAGATAAAATGAAAGAGATCCTCGCAGAGAATGTGGAGAAGGATGCAAAGATTCAAAGGCTAGAGGAACTTATTAAACGACTCAAAGCAACGCCAAATGGTGCTCCGTGAACGCAAAAAGACATTGGCTGGTATAGAATCTCTTGCGTTTAAAGGTGGAGCACGAAAGAAAAGGATTCGTACAACAAAGTAACATAAACTTTCAGTGATTTAAAAAAAATAGTCATGATTTATGTTCTGCCAAGAATTTTCTGCAAGAGGTGTGTGGTTCTAATGAAGAGGGATGGAAGGATTTGGTCAAAGACATTCTGAATACCAAGGATATTCTCTCAATTATCTGACCCTCATCATCCTAAAATACACCAAGCTATTGTCAGCAATGTAGTGAGCGAGATTACCACCTCGATAGATTCTTCATTAATTCAACATGCTTGTGATGCGGTTGGAATCAGCATGAAAGGGTACCAAGCAATCCGTCAGGTTGTAAAAGATGTATTTCTAAGACAAGGAATCACTGGCACTTTATTTCCTACACTCAAGGTGATTCACAATGTCAAGCGTATCAATAATGATGATGTGCAACAAGCTATAGGACAGTTTTATCACGTTGAGGGCACACTAACATTAGACACAGGGTCGAGCAGAAAGAAAATCAAGACAACAAGTACAGAATTTCACTATGATGTTTACAATAACATCTTTGTTCATATTGAGAGACTACAACAAGCTATGGTGAAGTTCTATGGTCTTTCACCAGAAGGTGAGAACTTGCAATTGCTACTATTCATGTTTTTCAGTAGAAAATAAAGACGATTATTTTATTTTGAATATTGTAAATTACCATTTATTTACAGTTTTGGGGAGCACACTTTCATTTGTGCTCAAGCTAGATGAGTGCCAAATTGTGTAAGGTCGGAAGCTAGAACGTATGAGCATTACGAGCACACTTTCATTTGTGCTCAAGCTAGATGAGTGCCAAATTGTGAAAGGTCGGAAGCTAGAACGTATGAGCATTACGCTCATGAATGAGGCCATGATCTATGCATGGGAAAAGACGACCAAACCAAGTTTTAGTATGCAATCTGAGAAAGAGGTCTGGTGGCTTGGTGCATTCGAGGTACCAAAGGAGACACATGAGGTATTGACATGGATGTTTGAAAGGACTCCTTGGATAACAGATGTAATCAAAAAGCAAATTGATGCGGTCAAGTTTTAGATGTAGAAAACATAGGAAAGTTCAAGGTGGATTGGCATCTTGGGGGAGATTTGAAGACAATTAAATGCATGATGGGTTGTGCTCAAGGCGCGACATCAAGGTGGCCTTGTCCATACTGCAATGCTCAGATTGATATTCCTAGGCAGATATCCCTAGATAAAAGATGTAATCAAAAAGCAAATTGATGTGGTCAACTTTTAGATGTAGAAAACATAGGAAAGTTCAAGGTGGATTGGCATCTTGGGGGAGATTTGAAGGCAATTAAATGCATGATGGGTTGTGCTCAAGGTACGACATCAAGATGGCCTTGTCCATACTGCAATGCTCAGATTGATATTCCTAGGCAGAAAAAGGCAAATGGAAAAGGTATACTGAAGGTTGGTTCTGTTGGGAAGGATGCCTCGAAAGGTCCCAACAATAAAGGGAAGAAGCAACAAGAAGATGCAGTAGATCCAACTGATGGTGAAGATGAGGAACAACCAAAGATGGGTGGAAGGTGTCATGTCTCGTGATATGCTAGGAGAACCAAATAGGAATTCAAATTGGAGCCCCATCATTAATTTTCCACTAAGGAATATTCACTTTTGCACACTTCATGCATTCATGAGAATCTTTGATCGATTGCTTAAGTGCCATATTGATTATGCATTCACAATGCCTACACAAGAGAGGAAAGTTGCAGCCCTTGGTAAATTAGAGTATCTTTTGAATTCTCTGGGCTTCCATGGCGGAAACGTGAAAATTGAAGTGAATAAGCAGGCCTTTGGTATGTCATACGAGGTTGCTCAAAAGGTCTCCATGACTGGATCGAAGGCAAGGAGATTTTTGGAGAAGCCAGTAAACATAGAGGATTCAAAGAAGACTTGGGGACTCTGGAGAGACATGTGTGCAATCACCACAAATGTAGATTGTCCAATGCCAGCTCTTGTAAATATGTGCAAACAGCTTTCAATAACATGGTTCGCATTATGAATCAAAGTAGCACAACTGCCCAAGAACGAGCATCATTCCAACAACATATCATAGAATTCACCAAAAGTGTGCTAGGTGCTTGGGGAGAAAGTAAAGTAACACACTATATGGTAAGTTGTACAGTAAAAAAATAAAGTGGTTTTTTAACCTTGACTTTTTCTAATTAAATTCTATTGTCATGTGTACAGCACATAGTTTATGCGCATGGTGTGTTTTTCATGAACAAGTATGGATCGCTCGACATGTGGAGTACCCAAGGGATGGAGAAATCACATTATAAAGCAAGAGGGGTTTATTTCAAAAATACAAGACATGGAGGTGGAGCTTCTGCAGGAGAAACACGTACAAACTATCTACAAGAGATGTTCAATTGGTTTTATCGCACAACCTTTGGAAGGGTATTGGTTAGGGAGCGGGCATAACAATCTAAGCTTGCGCAAGAGGCACGCAAGGCTGCAAAAAGTCATGCTCGGCTTGAATGGTTGCAGACCAATGCTCCCCATAGGCATGGTGCTTGGCGTACATGAATGAGGAGACAAGGGAGGCATTGGGTTGTTGTGCACGCACCAGCATAAATCTAGATGTAATAAGGCTAAGAAAATAAGTTTAGTTAGGTTTTTTTTCCCTTTAAAAAAACTATTAATAGTTCCTTCTCTCACTTCATTTGCATTTCAATTTTTTAGAGAGCTTAAGCTCAAGATCTACGTAGACACCCACGTAAGGACACCAGCACATCACCACATTAGCATAGTCGTACATGGATATGGCACGCAGCACCAAGAACACCACCATGCCTTCACAAAACACAGTGCAAGGCACCCAACGACCACATACTACGACACCACGGAAGAGAGTGACCCCTTGGATTCTAGGACATGCCCAATGGGATCACTAGAGTCCACCAACCCTCCTCCCACAGCAACACTAGCGCACACACATGTAGGCCCTTCTAGTGGGAGCAAGCATGTGAAGAAGACCCCACAATGCAGCCACCCTAGAGATCAAGACAGAGAGGCCGATGATGAGCAGTTCGACTGGGTTGGTGAAAACATTCCTACATTGCGCAGTACCATAGGTGGCAAGACCCTACTACCAGGACAGGGTCCCCTACCTACCCGGGAGGAACTTGATACACAGGTACCACAACAACAGGAGGAGGAGGAGGATTCAGACTATGAGAGAGACTAAGAGGAGGTTCCTGCAAGTGCGCGCACGTGTAGAAAGGTCAAGCTCTTTAAGCCAAGGAAGTCCCAACCTCGCCAACGCACTAACACAACACAGAGAGCTCCAAGGAGAGGGATGCGCCAAGGGCATAGGGCTCTACAAGAAATCAAGTTTTATCATAGGAACAATGAGTTGCTGATAAGAAGAGCCCCTTTTGCTGGCACAGTGAAGGAGATTCTCCAATGATATAGAACAGAGTTCCGTGTGCTAAAGCATCGCAAGAAGCCTCCGAGGCTTACCTTGTTGGGCTTTTTAAAGACACCAACCTCTTTGCAATACATGCAAAGAGGATTACCATATCTGCCAAGGACATGCAACTAGCTCGGTGCATTCGCGGCGAGCGAGACACGATCTAGAGATCTTACATGTTAACCTTTTTTTTAAAGCAACTCTTTTGTTTCAAACCCCCCTTTGTAACAAGCCTATCTGGCTTTCATTTGTAACCTTCTAATAATTAAAATTTTAAGTTTCTCTTACAATGTCTCGGTGTCATCATGTTTGTTTAACATGGAGTGTCTATCATGTGCTAGTTTGTCACCCAAGGCATCAGAAATGCTCCTGGAGGACTGAGGAAGCTGTGCCAGAACATTGCGAATTTGGCCTCTGCAGCAACGGCGATGTAGGCTCAAAATATCTGCAGAGACATAAGAAAATGGAGAATCATAAGAAAATTTGAAACAAAAAATCCAATATTAGCATGTTGTTAAAGCTATGTTTATGTTACACTGACAATTTGAAGGAAAGCTTGGTCGTTGGCCTTGAATGTACAGGTCTCCAAGGGTATACACATGTTGCACTATGGCAACCAATCCTTCCTTCTTAGTATGCTTGAAGCCTTGTAGCCGCCCCTTCCAATGATGTAGCATATTCCCCAGTTGACGCACTCGCTCGATGTGGTCCCTTAGAGCTTGGCTGCATGTAGACCCAAGCCCCAACCCTGAATCTTGTTGGAGCCCAAACTCCATTCTCATCTCTTGTGTTATGCAGAACAAGCTCTTCCACCTTCTCCCTAGGTCTTCTCACATTACTGGAAGAGGCCATGGTGGTAAGAAAAGAGAAGAAGGGAAAAGAAAAGCTTGTTTTACAACAGAGGAGTGAAAAGGAGAGAAAGTTCAGGGTTTTCAATGTAGCAATGGAAAGCTTAAAAGAGGGTTAGAGTTTGAGAATAGGCTTCCTGAACAACCTAGAGTAGACTAAAGAGGGACAGAGTTTCTGTATAGCAGTGGAGAGGGAGGGAGCTTGAGAGAGAGAGGGAGATTGAGAGGGAGGGAGCTTGAGAAGGAGGGAGAGCTTGAGAGGGATGGAGTTTCTACAGCAATGGAGAGCTTAGAAAAGGAAGAAAGAGGGAGAGGGAGCTTGAGAGACTGAGGGAGCTTGACAAGGAGGGAGAGCTTGAGAGGTATAGAGTTTCTCCAGCAATGGAGAGCTTAGAAGAGGAAGAAAGAGATTCAAAATGAGCTTTCCAAACCTAGAGTATGTTGGGGAGAAGTTTGAGAGGGAAAACACACTTTTGGGAAAAAAAATAAATTTTTTTAATTTTTAGGGTTTTAAATCTGTGTGATTCTAGGTGGGGGACCTCTAAGTTTGGGCCCAAGAGGTAGGGGGACAAGAGTAGTAACTAGACCCCATTAGCAAACCAAAACCTAGGCCCCCTAGGGTCAAAGAAGTCAAAAATGTGCACCCAGCCCTCTTCCTATTGGTCCATTCCTAATCAGAAGTGGCCCTCTTTGGGTCCAAAAAATTCCTAATGCATATGACTAACATCACACATTATAATTGAATGATCAATCAAATAAATCAATATTTACATTGGAACTCGTGTGGAAAAACCACTCTTTGCCAAGCAAATCATCTATATTGTCAAGGTATAAAATACTTCCTTCTCATAGTCCTAAATCGTCAAAGTGAGGCAGGGAACCTCGGACACACCTTATGCCATGTTCACAACGTATTAATGGTCATTGGGCACCATCAAGATACAAAGTATCTAGATGGTCATTGGGCACCATCAAGATACAAAGTATCTAGATAAGAGAGTGTAAATATATTTTTAAGTATCTATATAGGAAAGTGTCAATAAAATTGTACATACTTCCATCATCAAATAAAACATACATATGGGTTTCCATGACTCCACTCTTATCACTCAAAGTAGGTCATCAACAAATAAAACATACATAAAGGATCCCATTACTTCACTCTTATCACTCAAAGTAGGTCTCATCTACAAATAATACATACACATGGTTTCCCACCACTCTCAACACTCAAAGTAAGTCATGAAGACCTACAACCCCCCCCCCATGTTGAGATCATGTTTGGACAATTTGTATTATTGCAAATATAGACATTAATTCTAGAAATAAAGAGATTACCTAGAGATCAGGCAATGGATAATAACCAATTTCACCACCACCAAGTCTCTTGTTCCATGGACAATCATAAGCAATATGGCCAGGTTTATTATGTTTAAAACATGACCCTAGGCCTTATTGGCCAGAGAAAAATCAGTTGGAGGTCTTTTGCTAGTAGACCTTGTAGTTTGATAGCTCTTTTTATTTTTTATATTCTTTTTCCATTCACTTTATTGTCCAAAAGAGCCAACAATGTAGCATATATTCTTGTAAAGTGGATAGCATCCTTTGTAGATTTAGATCGTGTTTTGTGTCACTTTATTTTGATAATCCTTGGGGGGGTGCTTGTAAGAAGAAAAGGTGAACAAAACGATTAAAGAACCAACTCATGAATAAAACCCTCAAAAGTCCTTTTGCCCAACTAAATGATCTGAACACAACGTGAGTCTATAGCCTCATCTAGCTCTCTCATAAAAGCATCCATGAAAAACTCCTTAAAGGTTGCCGAGGTCCTCAAAGTATCGGCTTTGTCTTTGAGGTGTTGCCATCAAGCAAAGGCTTGACCCTGAATGAACATATCTATTGCTATTTTTTGCTGTTCCTAGATACTATGAGATTCCCACCTCTCCTAGCTAGCCAATCTGATAAATATTCTAGCTACCTTTGCTTCCTCTTCCTAGAATATAATTTTAGAGTAAATGGAGAATAGGTGGCTAATGAGGTAGTTGACACAACCTTTGGTGTAGTCTATGTTACTCACTCAGAGCAACCCCGGCCTATTGATTTTGCAATTGTTGAAAGAGAGCTTTCAACTATGCTTGTACATAGGGTTATGCTAAGATTAGTATTTCATGACCCTTACGCTCCAACATACAATATATTAACCTCATGCATGCCCTTAACCTTTAACATATGTTGATTTTAAAGCAATGAAGTATAGTTAAAGGGTTAAATGAAATGTATTGATTTCTTTTTGCAAAACAGAGAATTTTTTTGGCTGTTTTCTTGTGGGTTTCCAACGAAAAGAAAGCTTTTTTCTTAAATTTCATTTTTTTTGAGAAAACCCAAATATGTCATGTCATTCTCAAAACATGTGGGCTAGCTAGGTAGAATTCAACTTAACTCATAAGCATAGAAGCATGTAAAACTTAACTCATAAGCATAGAAGCATGTAAAACTAAACTCAACCCATACACGTGAAGGCTTGACATAAGCCAAGGACCAAAAATGATTCCATGTGTTTCCCAATGGAAGGGACAACACATGATTAACCATTCTTCATGAATTTTTGAAAAGTGAATTGTACCCTCCCAAGGTACCATGTATAAACTTCTCACATAGTAGCAATTTAGATGTCCCACTCATGAATCACATGCAACAGTAAGGTGAATTGTATCCTCCCAAAAGTATGGGACAACCTTAAACCAAAGGGATCCATAAGGGCATGTCCTCACCCACGAGAGCCTACAGCCTCAATATTTTATTGCTTCCAAACTCTAGTACCCATGGTACTTAGTCTAAGGCTCTTCCAAGGCAAATATTCATGGGTTTTTCTTTTCACACATGAGAAAAGGCAAAATATAGTAGTAGTACAGTTAAGACAATATTAGAGAGTTTGGGAAATTCCGGATTCCCACTTTGTAAAGATTCACAAATGGGGAGCATGGTAAACCTTATCAATCTTTTGTCAAAACTCCCTCATGTGACATATCGTTGGAAAGCTTTTGACGTGTAGGCTTTAAATATACAATCTCTGACAAATTTGGAGTTAGTGTGCTCAAGATAGTAAGTATATTTAAAAGTGCCACTATTTGGAATTCCCAAATTAGAGCCATCCACATAGAAACTTACCTTTTCAAAATTTAAACCAGTGATGTGACGTTATACCAAATAAATAGTTGAAGCATAAGGATTTCAAACCCTTTCATACTCTTTTTAATACTTTCACTAAACCTTTCTCTCGGACGTTTTGCTAAGCTTTTCTTTCTCTTTAGAAAAACAACATGATTTCTCCTTCTCAACGTTTCGAGCTACTACAGACACTCTCTAAGTTTGACCTCTCTCTCAATGTTAAATAACAAAAGGAATCCATGTAAACCACACACACTAATCCTTTTATGTAGCTACAACCAATAATTACACATTGGCTACATGAGAAAACTCCAATATGCATGTAACCACACATAGCAATCCTTTTATGTATCTACATGCAATAATTATACACTAATCCTTTTACGTAGATCTACAACCAACAATTACACACTAATCCTTTTATGTATCTACAACCAACAATTATATATTGGATACATGATAGAACTCTAGTATCAATACTTATGGATCAAGCTTTAACTTTCTAGAGTGAAAATGAGCTTGTGTACCAAATGAAACATCCCAAGCAAGATTTTCACTTAATTGGATGTGTCCACCCAAGATCCACACACATAAGCATAGCATCATCCCAAGATCCACAAACATATGCATATCCATGAAAATATGCATATCCATGAAGCGATTCAAGTACCTATAATCCATGGTCAATGATGTATCAACATAACCAATAGGACAATCCACACGCGCAAGGCATGCATGTCCTATACCATGTATCCCTCAGTTCTCAAGAGTATCACTGATGATGCTAGCAGGTGCGCTGGGCTAACGAGAGTAGGTGGGTCCTTGGGTGGCCCCAAGCCTAGGACCCACCTACAGCTAGTGGAGAGGGCCCTCTCCCAAGGTGAGAATCCCACGATAATGAGCACAGCCCAAGTTAATCTATAGCATAATCCTGTTATACATTGAGTAATTAACTATCCGGCTGTCGTCAAAACACTGGACATAAAACTATCGCCACCAAATTATCGTTGCATCGCCACCCAAAATAACAGAATGCCCGAACTGCCTCTTCTAGACGACTTCACCACCTTGAAAAGAGAGATCATGTTCCTGTGTGAGTGCTGCCGATCATCAGTGTACTGATATTCAGAGGTTGATATTGATAGGTGATCTGTTGCAATAATCCTAGCATGATCGTGTACTGATTTTCAGAGGTGATCTGTTGCAATAATCCTAGCATTATCGTGTACTGATATTCAGAGGGATCTGAACATGTCTTTCTGTTTTGCTGCTCTGATCCTAACAAGCCAGACAACGAGAAAACTGTGTGTGTGTGCGCGCGCGCGCGCGCGCGCAACAATCTGGATAAGTCACTGCGCCAACCCTTCTACAGAGAGTTTCAGCCATTCGCTTTTGCCAAGAGATCCTTGCCACTGGCTTGCTCACAGGACCACACCCTTGACTCGAAAGCAAAGCTCTTGTATCCTTTGAACAAGATGATGGTACAAGAACTGCGCAAGCAAACGGAGCAGTAGAATGTCATACAGTGGCTTTGTTTGACCTAGCCACTCATGGCAAAGTGTTCTTGAAATTACTCCTCTAAGTGTGTGCCTAGCACCAGCTCAAATTTACAAAGAGAAAAATATTTACAAGACAAAAAAAAGGGGGGGGGGCATTATGAGCTTTAACCAATGCCATCTCCTCTTGCCTCACCATCATTATAAAAGGATGCAGATATGCACATCTTCAAGCCATTAATTAATAGGGAAGTGTCTTCCTTTACAATATTAAGATCTTTCCTAGGACCCTTGAGGAAAACATGGAACATTTAGAGAGGTTGCTAAAGAAGAATGAGATGCTCTATATCAACAAGAAGTTGAGCTTTCTTCCTAGGGTAGTTTTCTTATGTACATGCTATTGATAGGGCCTAATAGTAAGTGAGATTTTTGATAGAACATCAGCCAAAAGCAAGGTAGGATCAAAACGTACGTACGGATCCAATCCGTACCGTACATCCGTATGTACGGGGATCCGTATGTACGGATCGATCCGTTAGTTTTTTTTTTGGCCGCGGCGTGCCTGCGTCTTGTGTCTGTGTCTTGACTCTGGAGGCCATACGACCTCAACCTTCCGGTAAGGACTAGCCGCCATGCTCTCTCCTCTGTACAGTCGCACTCTCTCTCTCTCTTCGCTACTGTCGCTGCCGCCTTCTCCCTGGGCCGCCCCTTGCTCACCGCCGCCTCAGTTTCCCTCTGCCCTCACCGCCCCTGTTCGCTTCACGCCTCTGTGTGTAGCCCCCTCTCTGTTCGCCACTGGCGCCCAGTACGGCTGGCAATATAACTCACCCACCCTTGCCCAGGCCCCCAAGGCAGCAACATAAGGATGATCGAATATGTACCTAGCAATGGGAATGTAATGGCAAATGCTTTCAACCAAAATGCTTTCAACCAAAAGGCTTTCACTCCAACTATCTTCTTAGTAGTAGCGGAGGGCAAGCTTCTAATTCATTGTTGGGACTTTAGTAGTGTAGTTCATGTGCTCTCACAATTTGTTAGACTATGGGATTTATGATGGTGGAGGGCTATACTTCGAAAGGTCAGTGTCTTTTTGTTGTTGCCATGGAAAAATTAGATACAAGTGCCTTTTCCAAAGTGTGTGTTTTTGAGGATGTGGCAATTTGGATAAATCAAACATTTGTAGGTATCTATTACTCCTCTTTACTTTTATAATTCCAATAAATATTGTTGCAAGAGCAACATAATTTTGTATAAGGTGGACATCAACAATGGATGGATGGAAAATCAAAATGTGGATATTTTAATTCTCACATGCACCAACAAAGCTTTTGATCATGTCAGTGAACAACTCATACATCAAAAAGTGCCACATGGTAAGACACCTAGTATGCTAATGCACTTAGAGATTTCTCATTCAGTAAGCATTATGGACTTTGTGTAAGAAAAGCCAACTTGTGCAAAATGATCACAAGGTAAAGAACTTGAGGTAACAAAGATGGAGAAATATTCTAAATTATGATTGCTAGCCAAAGTTATAAATTAATGGCATGTGCCCACCCGTGCACTCTAGTAAGGAGCTTTGATGCAATGAAGATATATTAAATCACATTGATCTCAATATGTGTAAGGAGGTTATCAAACTTGTCTATATAGAGTACTCAAGGTTGTTCATATTATAGGTTTGCCTAGCTGGTCTAGATCAGCCAAACTAACCATATCACCCAAGTGGGACTAAACAAGATACCTACGATCTTGGTGTAACTTCCAAACCCATCCAAGGTCATTTGGGCATCTCAATCAAGCCCTGTAACCCTATCTCAGAAAAATATTATACTAGACAAGATACCTACAATCTTGGCATAGTTTCCAAATCCATCCGAGGTTGTTTGGGCACCCTGTTTGGGCCATGCAATCCAAGAACTAAGTATCTTGGGAAGATCTTCTAACCAAGAGTACGGTCAATAGACCTACATGCACACTTATGTGCACTCTTGGGTAGGAAGATTCCCGAGAGTGCGGTCCATTGAGCCGCACTTATGTGCACTCTTGGGTAGGAAGATTCCCGAGAGTGCGGTCCATTGAGCCGCACTTATGTGCACTCTTATGTGCACTCTTGGGTAGGAAGATTCCCGAGAGTGCGGTCCATTGAGCCGCACCTGCACTTACGTATATCCTACTTGTTGTGGTACCAAGTCTACATAAACTATCTCCTAAAACATCCAACCATATATGGCCAACATCCCTAAACTAGGAATTGTGATTGATGGGCACCCGGGTGCTCATCAACACAAAAGAACTTCTCATATAGGGGGCCTTATAAAATGGAGCAACTTGTCACTTTCACATCATCACCTATAATAGTGATAATGACAGTGACAAATGACAAGGGTGGAGCATTGGTGATAATATCCACCCATAGGTGAACTATCTCTTCGGTCTAATGAAGATGCTACTTTAGCAGATCTCTCCCAAGAGCCTTTGTGAAGATATCCACATAATTCTTTATTTTCAAGTAGACCACCTTGACCTCTCCATTCATGTTCAAATTGTGCACAAAAGGCGATATTGTATCTCAATGTGCTTTGTGCAAGCGTGGAACACATCTTTGCAAATTGCCATTTGACTTTGATTGTTACACAACAACTCAATCGAATGTTCCTGTGCTACTTTCCCATGTTCCCCAAAATTATCCTCAACTAGATTACTTCGCATGAAGCAAAGTATGCTACCTTTGTACTTAGCCTCTTAGATAGAAGAAGGACCATTGTAGGCTCTTTCTTACTAATCTAGTAGGTAACTCTAGACCCAAGTTAAAAACATTATTCAAAAATGGATTTCTTGTTATCACACATGCCCACTTTGAGTCATAATCTCTAGTCAAGGTCCTACACAAGTTATAGGTGATGCCATCCTTAATTGTACTTCAAATGTTTGAATGTACTTTAACACCTATATTCTTGCATTCCAATGGTTCTCTTGGGGGCTTCTTTGAGATCCTAATCAACACACCAATTGTAACCAAGTGTGTGTATTGCATAAGAAGATCAAACTCCTCACTAACTTTGTGTACTCCTTCACATATAACAATCCGCATCCAAACGTTCTCGAATATGACATTGAAGTTTTCTTATCAGAGTAAGCCTATTGAGGAGCCAGTTGAGACATGAAGTTTTCTTATCAGAGTAAGCCTATTGAGGAGCTAGTTGAGACATCCTCTTTATTGTCTGAGTGTAACTACTGTTGAGTATATGCACTATTGTGTGTTTATTGCTACCTTGATCTAAAAAGTATCCTTCCCCCTTTGCGTACTTGCGTACTCTACATTACCATCTCCACAACTATCCGATTCTTATGCTCAACAACACCATTTTTCTAAGGAGTATCGGTAGTGGTCAAATGTCTTAATCCCATACTCCTTGTAGTATGTATTGAATTCACCTAATGTGCTCTCCATCCCAATCTGTTTGAAATTTCTTTAGCTTCTTTCATGTCTCATTCTTGACCAACTTATGCTATGATTTAAACTTTCCAAATGCGTATGCCTTTCTTATGTTATGATTTAAACTTTCCAAATGCATGTCTTTTTATCCCAAATAAAATGAACCCACATCTTCCTACTAAAGTCAATGATCGATAACAAAAGTTATAGAGAATCACCTAGTATAGTGGTAGGCATCTTACCATAAATATTAGTATATACAATCTTTAGAGGAGACTTAGCTCTATTACTACTCTCTTATAAAAAGCGTTATCAATGCTTCTTGCTTTCATACAAGCTTCACATGCATCTCACATCTTTGAAAATGCATTTTTGCATAGACCTCTCTTTGATAACTATTAATATCTCCAAATCCATTTCATCATTGTTACTTGACTCCTTTTTTGATGGCTTCAAGGAGGAGCTAAACTTCTACTACTTGCATTTTGCTTGCATGTGGCAAGGCTTGTTGTATTAGAAACATTTGATCACCATCTTCTTCTTCTTATTTCTAAAAAAAGAGGGGTTCCCTGAGTCCTTCCCCTTACCTTTCTTTGTGCATAGAGAAATCAAAATCACCACCATCTCTAGCCTTTTAATGCGTCTTATTCTCCTTCACGAGCATAGCACCAAACTCTTCAAAAATTAGAGCATTCTTCACTCGAGTGTTCAATGAGGTGACCAAGCCATCATACTTTTGGTGAAAGATCCTCATGCACCTTCTACATGTTGGATCTTCATTTGACTTGTTGATACCAATCGCTACCATGTGATCTTGCTAATCCTTAATCCGTGTAATGAACTACTCCATTAAAAAATTTATCTAAAGTCATTTGATTCTCAAGGTTTTGGATCCTTGTTTGATTTTTCATTTCATATTGGTTCCATAGAACGCCTCAATTGCTATGGTGAGTTATCGAAGAATTAGTGACACTAGTCTGAATGTCAAGCTGTCCATAGAAAAGGAATCACTAGGGATGATCTAATCGATCAAAAAATTCAGGCCTTATTTGTTAGGTAATGTTTTTAAATTTCATGTGGACCACAAAGCACTCTTGTGCCTAGTAAACAAACCAGACCTAGCAAGAAAGTTAGCTAAACATGGATGTTATTGTTACAAGAGTTTGAGTTCACCATCAACAAGCACACCCCAAGAAACAAACCTGCAGTGGGAAGATTTCCTATCCAGACTGGAGTCAAGAGAAACTTTAGATGGAGTGGAGGATGACTTCCCAGATGCTCACCTCTTCATCATAGATGAAGTCTGACCAAGCTAGTATGATGAGATGCTACAGCTCCTCTTTGACTTATCTTTTCATAAGTATATATCGAGGGATTAGAGGAAAAAGCTGACTATCTAGAGCGAGTCATTCATGGTGGTGGTAGGAAAATTGTACAAGATGGCATTGACTAGGTTCTAAGAAGGTGCATCCCCCAGAGCATAAATAGCAAGCTATGCTGGCAGAGGCACATCAAGTGATAAGTGGAGGTAACTTTTCTAGAGAGGTCACGGGATGAAAAGTGCAAGACTATGGTGGCCAATAGCATTGAAAGATGCCCACAAGTCCAAAAAGGAGTGTGAAATGTGCCAAAGGCTAGGGCAGAGGCACATCAAGTGATAAGTGGAGGTAACTTTTCTAGAGAGGTCACGGGATGAAAAGTGCAAGACTATGGTGGCTGATAGCATTGAAAGATGCCCACAAGTTCACAAAGGAGTGTGAAATGTGCCAAAGACTAGGGTAGCCAAACGATGCAAACAGAATGCCTCACTTCCACTTGAGCCATTCCAAAAGTGGGGTCTAGACTTTGTAGGCCCATTCAAGCTAGAGAATAGGGACTAGATACATACTGGTGGCTACATACTACTACATAAAGTGGGTAGAAGCTAAGGCTTTGAAATAATGTAAGGCATTATTAATGTGTAAAAGTTTCTGTATGAAACTATCTCATGACAAGATTCGGATTCCCAATAGATATAGTCCGCAATCAAGGGAGCCACTTCCTCAATGAAGTGATTAAGAAGCTGATAGAGCAACATATGATAATACATAAGAAATTAATAGTCTACTACCCGCCCGCAAGCAAATGGTCAGGCAGAATCCACCAACAGAATCCAAAAAGGAATTTTGGTCAAGACGGTGAATGAAAATAGGACAGACTGGGACACAAAGTTATATTCGGCATTATAAGCATTTAAAACAGCTTACAAGAATGCAACAGGACTTACTCCATTTAGCATCGCGTATGTACTGGAAGCAGTAGTGCCCATGGAGTTCCTTGTACAAAGCCTCATGATAGCCGTGGCAGAAAGACTCTCTCTAGAAGAGTCAAAAGTGCACAAAATCAAGCAACTCCTTCAACTGGATGCATAGCACATGGATAGTTGAGATTGTGTAGAAAAGAAGAAAGCTCTAGGTGGACAAAACACACAAGTTCAAAGGAAGGAAACACATTCTTGCTATTCTAATCAAGAATGGGACCTCACCCAAAAAAGTTGATAGACAGGCCCATTCAGAATCGTTAGGAAAATGGGAACGAGAACCTTTGAACTGGCAAGCCTGGATGGTGAAAGGCTAAAGGAATTGGTGAATAGATATAGGCTAAAGCCTTATCATGGAAGGATGCGAGAATAGGAAGGGACCTAAGAAGGGGAAACGCGTCCAGATCTAGAGAATCTCCTAAAAAAAGAATTCGAGTCCAGTCAAGATCAGGAATTTGAAGTGGGATAGGATTCTGGAGAGAGCAAAAATGGAAAAGAACAAAATCTAAAAATAGAAACTGTCAGTGTAAATATGATCTCAGTGTGCACAGAATGCGAGGAGCCAGTTTTGGCAACTACATGGAGGCGACGGGAAAATTGATGTTGCCACTCCAAAAAAGGATGCATGGATGGAAAGGGAAAGGCGTCACATCACCTTCGGCAACCACAACCCGGCCATAAATGACCTCGCGGCTCGTGCAATAGGCACTCATGGATAAAAATTAAAAAGGATTAGGGAGAATCATGGAAATATCAAGCAGTTTTATGGGTGTACCAAGGGGAGGCATGCACCATGACAACAGCTGGAAGTCGCTGCACTTTCTCAATCGAATGCCTGATTTGCATGTCTCTATTGTGCAAAAGCTCTTTGCTTTGCTATGCTTTGTACAATCTCTTTGCTAAGCTTTACTATGATCCTTACCTTTTTTCACTTAGCCCTAGCTATTTCTTGCTTGATAGGATGTGGAATTTGAATATCTGTCGTCCACCCTATACAAGGAAGCAACTAAACATATAGAGTGGCTGGAGAAGATTGGCCTAAAGTAGTTCGCAGAGCTGCCCTGGGAGGATCTCCAAAACAACTTCAAAGTTAGGGAAAAGTTGGAACAACTCAAGAAATCCAACATTATTACTTTGCCCTCAGGAGAGTGTTGGAATTAGGGTTGCAGGAAAGCACACAAAGCTTGGAGAAGAAGAAGCAAGAATGCACACAACACCCAATGTATTAGATTGTGTCAAAAGATAAGTTAGCCCTAGAATGATGGGCGTATATACAAGCAGGGGGAAAAAACCTCCTAAAGAGGGAAAAAGTGCCTCAGCGGTCCTAAGTGTGTTCACACACATCACTGCCTATATACATGGCAACAAATCCCCCCTGGGAGTAATGGTGTGAACGAGAGCAGGCACTCATGAATAGGGAAGTGCCATGCCCTAAGTAGATTAGTCCACAAAGGGGAGCAAGCCCAAAGCTTTGCGGAAAGCTTCGAACTTCTCACGAGGAAGCGCCTTTGTGGAAAGATCGACGAGGTTGTCCTGTGTTGGCACATAGGCCAAGCTGATCTCTCCTGCTGAGAGTCTCTCCCTGACATAGTGATAATGTACCTCAATGTGCTTTGTGCGAGCATGAAAATTTGGGTTTCTCGCAACTGCCAATGCGCTCTGACTGTCAGTGTAGATAGAGGTGGCAGACTCCTGTCCAACACCTAAGTCAGCCATAAGTCGTCTGAGCCACACACACTCAACTGTAGTTGTGAAAGCTGCCCTGTACTCAACTTCACAACTAGAAGTGGCCATAGTAGGTTGCTTCTTGCTCAACCAAGATATGCATGAGCTACCGAGCATGAAACAAAAACCACATGTGGACACTCTTGTGTCATAGCAACCAGCCCAATCTGAGTCTGAAAAAGCATGTCAATCTAGCGGCAACGATCCCCCCTTGGGATAAAACAACCCAAGATGTATGGTGCCACTCAAGTAGCGAAAGATGCGCTTAACTGCCTTCCAATGCTGAGACCCTGGGCTATGCATAAACCTGCTCACCTGTGAGACTGCAAACTGAATGTCCTGCCTCATAATGCATACATAAATGAGGCAACCAATAGTTGTCTGATAGAGTGTGACATCAAAGTGATCTCCAGCATCATGGAGACTCAACTTCAAACCTGTCTCCATTGGAGTAGCAATAGGCTTGCACTCTTCAAGGCCAAATCTCCGTAACAATGTCTCAATATACTTTGTCTGACACAAAGCAATACCTTCATCACACTACTTAAATTGTATCCCCAAATAATGATGCAAATGCCCCAAATTTGACATCTCAAAAGAGGCATTCAAATCAGCCTTAAAATCAGCAATATGACTCTCATTTGGTCCTGTGAGCAGCATGTCATCGACGTAGAGAGCAGCATGTCATCGACATAGAGAGCAATGATTAGATGTACATCATCCACACATTTAGCATACAAAGTGCTTTTTGTTGGACTATTCTGAAAACCATGTGCAGTCAAATATGCATGTATCTTTTCATACCAAGCTCGTGGAGCTTGCTTTAAACCATATAAAGCCTTTTTCAACCTGCACACTTTGCTTTCCTGCCCTCTTTGAGAACAAAACCGCGAGGCTGCGATACAAACACCTCCTCATGCAAATCTCCATTCAAGAACGCAGTCTTTATGTCCAACTGATGTACATTCCAACCATTATGAGCTGCCAATGCACAAATGCTACGAATAGTAGTCATACGACAAGTGGGAGCAAAGGTCTCATCAAAATCAATGCCCTTTTCTTGAGCATAACCCTTTGCAACAACAAGTCTAGCTTTATAGCAATCAACACTGCCATCTGGCTTTCGTTTCAACTTAAAAACCCACTTACATCCAATGGCCTTTTTACCAATAGGCAAATCACACAAAGACCATGTACCATTCTTCATTATAGCATCATATTCACTTTGCATTGCAGCCAACCAATTTTCTGATTTTTGTGCCTCATCAAATGAAAGAGGTTCTTCCTCTTCACACATACTAGACACAGCCAAAGCATAACAATCTGATGCATAAGAGGCATGCTGAAAACCTGAACGAGTACGACTAGATATAGGTGTATCAATTTTACTATCACTCAAGGTTTGCACCAGCCATTTAGGTATACCTCTAGCCTGCTCATTTTCAGCCCTATCCTGATGAATTACATCCTGTAAATCTGCATCAGAAATAGGCTGATCTATGATGTCATTTGAAATCTGCTTAGGCTGAGTATTTGCCTCATTAGGACTTACATTTGAATTCCCACCTATAAATAGAGGCAACAACGTATCAAATACATCCCATGAGCTCACACTTGTCTCTTTAGTACATGATAACAAAGGCTGCATAGCATCTTCCACAAAAACAACATCTCGACTAATCAAGATACGCTTTGACTGTGGATGATACAATTTGTAACCCTTGCTCTCAGCACTGTAACCAACAAAAATGCATTTGACAGCCTTATCATCCAATTTTTTGCGTTGTTGCATAGGCACTAAAGCATAGGCCAAGCAACCAAAGACATGCAAGTGACCAATAGAAGGTTTCCTGCCATGCCAAGCTTCATATGGAGTAATAGACTGCAAGGCCTTAGTAGGACACCTATTGAGTACATATGCAACACACATGACAGCCTCAAGACAAAATGCATGTGGCAAAGCTTGGCTCTTGACCATACATCGTGCCATCTCCATAAGTGACCTGTTTTTCCTCTCAACAACACCATTTTACTGAGGCATATACGGCACTGTACATTGGTGTTTTATCCCATGACTAGCCAAAAATGCATCAAACTCTTTAGACATGTACTCCCCCCCTCGATCAGAACGGAGGGTGTTTATCCCATGACTAGCCAAAAATGCATCAAACTCTTTAGACATGTACTCCCCCCCCTCGATCAGAACGGAGGGTGCCCACATTACAATTAGATACATTTTCAACCATAAGCATAAACTGTTTGAAGCACAAAAACACTTTAGACTTTGCCTTAAGTGGATATACCCATGCATGCCTTGAGTAATCATCAATGAAAGTCATGAAGTATAAGTGTTTACCAAGAGTTTGCTGCATAGGCCCACATACATCACTATGTACAAGTTGCAATTTGCGAGTGGCCCGCACAGAACCATCCTTTGGAAATGTAGAACGCTACATTTTGCCCAAAATACAGCCTTCACAAACATGTTTCAATGGTGCCTCAAGAGCGGGCAATGAAGCAACCATATCAAATTTTTGCAAATGCAGCAAACTAGCAAAGTTCAGATGACCAAAACGAGCATGCCATAGTTTTGCATCTGAAACTGCCTTTTCATCAAAAATTGCATTTGCTGAATCTTCCACACACTTGTCATAAGAATTGAGCCTATACAGCCCACGAAACAAGGTGCCAGATACAATAATCGTATCTCACCAGAAGTCAAATCATGAACAGTACATATGTCATCCACAAATTTGACTACAAGTCCAAGTCTAGCAAGCGCAGAGACAGACAATAGATTCTTCTTTATCCCTGGCACATACAAAGCATCTGAAAGTGTGAAAGCGCTGCCATTTGCAGCAGTAAGCATAATTTTACCAATGCCCTTCACTGGGTAAGAAGCATTATTGGCACATGTGACAGTATTCCCATTAGGGACAGCCTCAAGAGAAGTGAACATATCACGATGCGAGGTAATGTGCTTTGTAGCACCATTGTCAAAATACCATACATGAGAGTCAACAGAAACTGCCAAACATGCATCATGTACAGATGGGTCATACTGGCAATACACGCTAAACGCCCATTCTGTATCCTACACAACATTTGCAAAATCTGCATTTGTAGAAACATCCGCTATTGTGGCTGCATTTGACTCTTTCTTCTTTGCCTCTTTAGCCTTTAGCTTAGGGTAATTCTTAATGACATGATCAGTTGCCTTACAATAGTTGCACCTGGTTTTTTTCTTATCTTTATCAAGAGCCTTCTTAAACTTATTGTTGCTACCTGTGGAAGAAGAAGAAGTTGCAGACCTATTAATAGGAGAAGAAATAGTGGAAGGGGCTACCTTACCACTTCTTCTCTGTTGGGCAGCAACAAATGCCTGATCAACTGCACGCTGCCTAGCCCTGCTTTGCCTAGACTGCACTTCTTGCAAGAGCTTGTTGACTAAAGTATCATACTTGACAACATCAGGTCTCAGTAACAAGTCTCTACGTGGAAGCAAAAGTCTGATATAACTCAGGTAAAGCATCAAGAACAGTCTACATAAGAGAATGATCAGGAATAATCTCACCTACAAAAATCAACTGTTCCTTGAGATCTTTAATCTCAGCAAGAAAAGCATTCATGTCATCATCTTCCTGCATAATCTTCGATTCTAGCTCTTTACGCAGGTAAGAGATTTTTGCCTCGTTACGACCTGCATACAAACCAGCTAGAATATCCCAAGCCTGTTTTGCTGTTTTAGCTAAACGAATATGTGGGGTGATGTTACGTTTGACAGAAAGTGCAATCAAGGCATGAGCCTGCGCATCTTTACCATCCCAACGAGCTTGTTCAACGATGGGTAAAACAGCAGCAATAGTAGAGTTGCTAGAACCTGCAACATCCTCAACAGATCCTACATCCACAGAACCTGGACGTACATCCATACCCTGCACAATGTTTCACACTCCTTTTGCAACCAAAACATGCTGCATCATGTATGCCCAAAGTGGGTAGTTGCTGTCTCCATCCAATTTGTCATCAGTAGATAACATGCGAAATACATCATTGCTGTTATCAGCCATGGCCACTATCTGAAACTAATGCAAAAGCTACTTGTAATGAAGCAAAGACTGAACAGAAAACAACTCGTGCTATGTAGCACAGTCCACAATAGAATACGTATGCCTATTTTGCAGAAAACTACACTATCGAAATTTCTGCACGAAATGACGAAAAGACCTGTGTAGAACTTGAAATGCAAAAACGGAGCCCGAAACGACCTCAGATGCGATTTCTGAGAATGCACTACCCTACGGGCTAATTTGCAGAGTATAGGGACCTGCAAGCGCTCGTGAAAGCTCACCTCAATCGGAGAACGTGAGTCGGAGGGTGCCGGCGGTGTAGCCCTGGGAGCCGATGCCTGCTCTGATACCAATTGTTGGAATTAGGGTTGTAGGAAAGTACACAAAGCTTGGAGAAGAAGAAGCAAGAATGCACACAACACGCAATGTATTAGATTGTGTCAATGTACAAAAGATAAGTTAGCCCTAGAATGATGGGCGTATATACAAGCTGGGGGAGAAAAAACCTCCTAAAGAGGAAAAAAGTGCCGCGGCGGTCCTAAGTGTGTTCACACACATCACTGCCTATATATATGGCAATAGAGAGAAGAGGGAATTCAATCCCTTATATGTAGCCAAGGTATTCCAATTTCTAGTAGAGGGAGAAGTGGAGATCAGGCCTGTAGAGGATAACGACTTGTTAAAAGAATTTGGCCCGGTGAAGGGGAGAGCCGAAGAATACAAAATAATAAGCACAATGGACGAAGAGAGGCAAAAGCACATGAGGTTTGTGGTGGAGGTGATAAACCTCACCCACAAGCCTTACTACATGTCCAAAAAGACATTCGGAATGGTGAAGGCTGGTGAAGCTGGTACAAGAGTAGCTTGGGCACGGGTACTCTATCACAATCTCAAGGAACAAATGTAAAGCTCACCAGGCCCAACAAAAAGACAAAGATTTAGTCGTATCTAGATGCACTATTCAAAGGAAAGGCTCAACCAAGAGCTGAGAAGGAAAAGGAGGAGGGCCCAAAGGAGAGTGCACCAAGGAAGCCGGAAACCTCAAAACCGTCTGGAAGGTCTTAGGAACAAGCCACCTTGGGATAGGGAAAGAAGAGAGTGTTTGAGTTCAAGGATAAAAAAATCAGCAGGAAGAAGGGAAGGACTTCTAAGGAGAATGCTAACAAGTGGCCGAAAATAGACGGAGGACTTGGCCGAGCTGGGTAAGTGTGTGTTGTCCCAGAGGCCAAAGCAGCATGAGGCCACCTCCACTACAACTCTACAGCTGCTGGAGACGCAGTCTCCATGGCCAGAACTCTCGGTACCCATGTCGGCACAGATGGTGCTAGCTTAAGCAAGCTTTCTAGGCACAATTAATATGGAATGGGTGCAGGAAGCCCTAAATTATCTACAACTATGCATGAATGATGGGCTAGAAGAAATAAAAATGTTGCAATCCATCATCAAAGAGAAAGATGCCGCTTTGTTGAACATGATGAGCCAACAGGAATCTCTACAGGAGGAGCTGCACAAAAGAAAGGCATAAGCGAACCAGCTAGATGACATGTAAAGGAAAATTAAGGAGCTCCAGGAGGACAACAAAGGAATGAAAAAAGGAGGTGGAGGAGATGAAGGAAAATATGACCAGGAAGAACCAGGAACCACTATAGATGCAAGATGAACTAAATTACACCATAGAATAGCATGCAAGAATGGAAGGATGTCGCCCTGATCTGCAGCACCTCAAAACCATAAGGGACATCTAGAAAAGAGCCAATAAAGATAAAATCAAGCTGGTGAAGACAGAAGTAAGATTAGCAATGTTGGATGCGGATGAGTATCCGGAAGTGTATGAGTTGGATGTAGAAAAGTGGAGCAGTGGCAGTCACGTAGTTGAAGAACTTAAGGAGGTGTGGGGAGCCTATTTGAAAAAGCTGATAGTAGCAATAATGCAAGCACCCACACCTTCTTGGCAAACAGATAGCTCCCCACCGATCACACAGAAATCCGAATGGAGGATCCGGACATCTGGATCCAGCTCCAACCTCAAGCCCACTGGAACCAGCAAAAGACACTCGAGGCTGATCGGTGGGGAGCCTATTTGAAAAAGCTGATAGTAGTAATAGCACCCACATCCTCTTGGCAAGCAGATAGCTCCCCACACCGATCAGCCAGACGAAAATCCAAACGGAGGATCCAGACATCTGGATCCGGCTCCGACCTCAAGCCTGGAACCAGCAAAGACACTCAAGGCACCAGCCCATGGAGTGGAAAAAGAAGCGGGCAACACAGGTGAGGAGGCACCAGTAGTGACTAAGAGCTACACAAGGAAAATGAGTAGCTATGTCAGGAAGTGGAGACTTGGAAAAAAGAGGTTAGCCATCCTGAAAAGGGGAGGGGAAGAAGCCGTCTACTGCTCTACTGCTGAACCAAATGGGAAAGGCAAGGAGATTGTACTATTGACCAACTCTGTGTAATGGACTTCTGTTAACCCAATACGAAGCAATGGTGTCCAAGTTTACAATTGGATGGGTGCCCGTAATGGTTTGTACTTATGGTGATTTCCAATTCAAGAGCATGTGGTAGCAAGTTAGGATGAAGTCCCAAGTGATGTACTTTATGGATATATTATGAGAGTAGTCATTATAATAGCATTGGGCCTCTTATGAGTCTAAAGTGCCCGGTCGGCCACAGTTTAAGTAAGTATGAACACTTATGGCTATGTATATAATTGAATATCTCTCATAATATAGAGGACTCTCCCATAATACAGAGCATGTGGTAGCAAGTTTAAGTAAGTATGAACACTTATGGCCATGTACATAATTGAATATCTCTCATAATACAGAGGACTCTCCCATTGTGCAATAGAGTGTGGCTCTTGCTAATCTCTCTCTAATCCATGCTAGTGAGTGTGTGTAAGTGAAGTGACGTGAGAGGAGGAACGAGTACACGTATTACAACGTGGCGCTGTGACAATGCTCGTGGGAGGCACGGTGGAATTGCTTCTCAAGGAGTTGTGGAGCTTAGAGACCTCAAGGGTTATGAGCTCAATTAATGGAAAGATCCCTACGACAGTTGCGGTTCACCAGGTAATCTTCTTGTTGGATGTGTTTCAAAGGGGGTTTGGGTGAGCCATAACATTTTTGGCACTGCTTCTGCCGATGAGCCATCCTTTGGCTTTTTCCATAGTTTGCTCTCCAATCTACACAAACTCATTGCCCATTGTCTTTATTAGTGGTTTCCCATGAAAAAGATGTGGTTTTGATGGAGATTTGTGCGTGATTTTGTGAGAAATAGCTCTCTTTTTTGTTTTTTGAAAGGATGCTTTTTTTGGCTTAAATGTGTTGTTTTGTTAGTTTTAATCTAGTTTTTAGTGTTTGTTAAGTGTGCACATAGAGTGTGTTAGGTTTAGTTTGCATCAAACAATGCAATGCATTGCAATTTTGTGATTTTTAGCTCTCTTTAGAGTTAAACATAGAGCTAAAATCATTAATTTTTGCTTGATTTTTAGCTCTCTTTAGAGTTAAACATAGAGCTAAAATCATTAATTTTTGCTTGATTTTTGTGTGTTTTGTTTGATTTGTGTGCATTAGAGTGTTAGCAAGTATTAGGGGTAGCTTAATCATTTAAAAAATTTCTCAAAGACATCACAAAACTCTTAAAATCAACTAATCTTCTTTAATTGATTGGTTTTTGTCATTAAGGGGTGATTAATCCACTTCAAGAGGCAAAAAAACTAGAAAATGTATTTTTTGGGGTCAAAATTGATCACGCAAGAGGTCGAAATTAGTGTTCTTGAGTGTTTTGAGAGCATCTAGATGCATCAAAACATCTAATTAAATCAATTTCTTTATCAACTAGAGAAATTTCGCTCTCTTTTGCTTAATTTTGCATAAAGAGAAGAGACTAAAATTAAGAGTTTAATTGATCTCTAATAATAGACTAATTTATACATTAGTTGATGCATAAAGAGAAGAGACTAAAATTAAGAGTTTAATTGATCTCTAATAATAGACTAATTTATACATTAGTTGATGCACACAGTTTAGCAATTCATGCCCTATCCAATGATGTGCTCAATGGTGTGAATTAATTAGTGATTAGTGGTTAATTAGAGCTCTTAATTAATCCAAAAGGGGAGGAAAGATTAGTGGAAGGATTAATTTTTAATTAATTCTTTATCCCTTTTTTCATAACTCATCAAGGCTAATGAATGAAAAGATGCCATTTTTCGGTCCAAAGAGCTAAATTTATGCTTGATGAAGTTGAATGGTGATTTCACACACTTGTATTATGTGGCATGCTTTTTAGGTGCCCACCATGCATAGACGACCATCGATGCCTTCTTCTTCTGATAATGATGAGGCACCCATGCGAAGTCGTCTCATGAGTAGTTGGACTTTTTTATTCCCACTTTATTCCGAGGCTCATATCACCTAAACCGTGAGTCTAATGAGCATGCTCTAGTGCTCATCGGAAAGCTAGCATCGAGTTCTTCAAAATTGGTCTACATGTCCAAGGGCAAAATCCATCGTTTTGGCCTTCGACCAGTAGCCTCAAAATTTGACCCAAAAATCAAGGCAAAACACCAGCCTTAAAGCACAAAATCGCTCAAAATAGCCCGAAAAAGATCGCATACCATATTCGTGCTACTTTTTGAGTGTCTAAACGACAAAATCACGAAAACGTCAAAGAGATAAAGTTGTAGTACTCCAAAAATACTACAACTCTCTCATACAACGTTTTTCCAAATTCCATTTGAAACACATTCAAAAACAGGCTGCAAAATAGGAAAAATATTTTCAAGAAAAAAATTCATCTTGAGACAATGATGGAAAATAGATTTTGCGACCTCCTCTTCCATCTGGGATGCTAATAGCATGCACTTTTTTTTGGAAAAATTCATCCTAAGGGCGTTCACATGCGCTTTTGAGATAGCTTGCATATGGGACACCAGTGGCATGCACTTTTTTCAAAAAAATATCTCTAAGGTTCACGTACGCCTAGCGCTTAAGCAAATTAGGGCAATCAGGGCAGACCCTCGTTTGACCTAGAGAAGGGTGCACCAGGCCTCCTAAGGCTGTAACATGCTATAAGAAAACCTAAAAAGAAAAAAAAACACATGTGCTTGCTATAAGAAAACTTAAAAAGAAAAAAAAACACGTGTGCTTGCTTATAAGGAGCAATTGGCAACATCAAGATATGGCAACGATAGAGGGGTTATGTAGGCCCACACTCAAACTAAACCCAATGGCTAAAATATTCGAGCCATTAAGACCCATGTCCCAAATGCACCTCCCAATACCATTTGCCATGTCGACAATAAGCGTGTCATCGGGTTTTACACCCCTTGTCACATCAATCCCTCTAGGATTTGGTCCCTTGCCTAACACTACCACCACAAGACCTAAACCTTCAGAAGTGCTAGATACCAACCCTTTGCAACCCCTAAATGCCCAAACCTTAGATATATTGACTAATCTAGGAAGGGGGGTTGCCCAAGGACTAAATGAGGTCCTAACCAAGAGCGTCCACACACACACAGCCTCAATAACTCATCTAAAAACATGGCTATACAGATTTTTAAAATCATGGGTAAGTACAATGGAACGATTGATCCTGTTCAATTTATGCAAATGTTTAAATAGAGATGTAAAGCCATTGTGGAAATCCAAACTGCCCCACCAAGTTACATGCATTGAACCTTTGCTTAATGGGAAAGACTAGCAGATGGTTCATCACATTGATGCTAGCGATGACGATTAAGACAAACTTGAGGACCTTGAAAAAAGCCTTTATCCATGGCTTTTCAAGATAAGGTGATCAAGACAAGGTGATCGGTGAAGTATAGTAAGAGAACTCTATTTGATTGAGCGAAAACCATTAAAGATTTTATCCTTCAGATAAAGACCTTGGACTCATGATGTGAGCCATGGGAGAAACTAAACGATGCTCAATTGAAAAGATGTTTCATGATGGGCATAAAGCAAAACAGTGTACACAACTTAATCATTGTATCCAATCCAGAAACATTCGATCAATGTTGTAAAGAAGCAGTATGTTTAGATGAAAACATGATGGAGGATGGTCATGCTATGAGATGTTTCCCATCTAAACCAAGTGAAGCAATGGCTCCGGAGAACTTAATCTCAAAAATGTCATTCACTGAGTTCTACACAGCCTTGCTTCAAAGCTTTCAACCAGAATCTCCAAGAGAGGATGATCTCCCTCAAGACCAAGCAATGGCTCAGGAGAACTTAATCTCAAAAATGTCATTCACTGAGTTCTACACAGCCTTGCTTCAAAGCTTTGAACTGGAATCTCCAAGAGAGGATGATCTCCCTCAAGACCAAGCATCCTTAATGCCTCTCAAAGTGATGGGCAAAATGCCTTGTGTCCATTTCCATCACTACATCCATTCCAATCCCCACTGTACGTACCCTAGGCCTATCTTTATGTACTTCATACACTGCAAAAACTTTGGGTCACGACACAACTCAAAGTCCTAATTCACTAACAGTTACATCATTACTATAAACTTCCTTACCTCAAACAGAAATAGTCCAAAGGGTAGAAACTGCTAAGGAAGTAGTTAAGCAAATACTTCAGTGCTTCTATTATCGTGGACCACACAAAGTGGTAGACTGCACAGTTTGGAATACTTCCATGCCCAAAATCACTGGCATTTTACAACCCATATGTGAACGATGTGGCATCAATCACATATTCCAAGATTGCCCAAGGCGAGTTGCTTCAATACAACCTATCTCGCAGCATATAACACTTAACATCTTGAGTGTGCAAAACAGGCAATTGTCCATGGTACCCTTGAAATGTGCTTACACGTTTGGAAGCAAAGGCACGAGAAACAGTAAAAGAGAATGCAAAAGAATACACTTCGAAATGGGTAGAAGAGCATGTTTTAAAACAAAAACCAAAAGAAGATACAAAACCTTCTAAACCGAAGAAAAACAAGGGCCAACAAATTGTAGAAACCAAGGTTGAAATAAAGAACAAGGGAAAGGAACCTGTGGAGGACCTAACCACAAAAGAGCCAAAAACACATGATACGAATGCATCCACCTCAAAAGCTATCCCTCAAACCACAAAACTCACATATGTGACACATGATACAAAATCCTGAAAGAAAGTTTGTTCTCGTCGCATGGGCAAACATAATGAAAACCTGACGATCCAAGGAAAGTCAAAAAATGAAACAAGTTCTAGTACATCACTTAGTGAAGACGAAACAAGTTCTAACTCGTCACCTAGTGCACCTCACAGTCCAATCAAGAAACTAGAACTCGCCCAACCACCCCAAATTGAAATTCATGATCACATGACACATAAGGAATGCAAAAAGAAAGCTTAGGAGAGCATGCTTAGCATTGTTGTCATACAGGATCACCGGTTGTGATTGAACCACATAATGTCAAATCTAAAAAAGCAACCAAAATACAAAAACCCGAGGAGTATTGCTTTTCCTTTCAAGAGGAAGATGTACGCTCTACCAAAATAAACTCATCAAGCTAAAAAGAGTCATTAGAGGAAGATTACACGAATGATGTAGTTGAAAAAGCACGTGAGAAATTTCATTTAAACAGTCTCTCAAATCCTCATTTGGAGGAGCACTCTTCTCTCGTGGGGGTGAGGCTAGCATGGCTTCAGCCCTTGCATCTTTAAAGGCTAACCATGAGTTATACCAAGATACTAAGAGCTACATAGAATAGGACTGTAAGGGTTCACAAGTTTCCAAATAGACCTCAGTTAAAGTGGTTAGTGGACCCACGGTACCATTGTACACATTGGGCACTTTTGAAAAAGATGAGAACCATGAAGAGGATGAAAGTAAATGGGAAAATTGAACCGAAATGGGAAATGAAATTGACCCAGATCGGGAACATCCATGGTTCCACTTGAAGATTCTATCATGGTATGGTTAGATTTCCCTATGGGCAATGATGTTAAGCACAAACTCACATTGATTAACCCTCAAGCTAGTCATAACATCATGACAATAGACACTTAGGTGTCATTAGGACAACCTAAAATCATCCCTAAAGATAATGGTCTTGTAGGAGGTGCCAATGGACAAAACATTGAAGTTCCAGGTTGCTTTAGCTATGCTACGCAAACAATCGATGGAAATGTGAAATTTGATTCCATGTTACCCCACCTTACCTTGAATATGATGTCATCCTTGGTGGAACTTGGGACGTGACTCGTGGTATTCAATTAATGAATCCATGCAAACAATCACCTTGAACACTCCTGCAGGCATTGTAAAATTGCTCTTACAGGAGGAAGAGACCTTGGAGGAGCTGGAACTTTCAACATATCTTACTCAGAATATCCTAAGAGTTATGGTTGGATTTAAACTTTACAATAAAATCACCACACTCCAAGCACAACTTTATCCACAATGAGAACACAATCTCATGACCCTGGAGTTATAGGATTTGATAGGTCAACCAACACTCACGGCTCATCCTAAAATCATTCCATTCACACAAGACTTGAACATTTCATGTTTGGGGTACTTTGAACAAACAATGTATATAGAATCTAACCCCCTTACGTGTAAGTTTTTTTGTGGTTGAGTATGTTTTAGAAGTAGATTTGATCTTGGGCGGCATAAATGGACTATTGCTGCCAAAACACCATTGTGCTTTACTAGCAATAGGGTCATCATGATGGTCAACGTCACAAAGTTGACAATACCATATTGCAAGGAATAGGATCCAACCCTAAGGTATTGTCCACAGTACCCTTGAATGTGCTTACACGTTTGCAAGAAAAGGCACGAGAAACAGTCAAAAAGAATGCAAAAGAACACACTTCAAAATGGGTAGAATATCATGTTTTAAAATAACATGTTTTAAAATAGAACACACTTTGAAATGGGTAGAAGAGCATGTTTTAAAATAGAAAACAAAAGAAGATGCAAAACCCTCTGAATCCAAGAAAAACAAGGGCTAACAAACTGTAGAAACCAAGGTTGAAATAAAGGATAAGGGAAAGGAGCCTGTGGAGGGCCTAACCACAAAAGAGCCAAAAACACATGATGCAAATGCATCCACCTCAAAGGCTACCCCTCAAACCACAAAACTCACA